>NC_090850.1:560000-1160000 GCF_024217435.2 Syngnathus scovelli | reverse complement strand
GTATAACAAAAGCGTGCTGAATAAATAATGAATAAATAACACAACAATAAATAAATAAATAAATAAATAGGAGGAGCAGAAAAAAAAAGGAGCAAGTGCGCGTACAGCAGACATTCCCGAAAATAGCGCAACAGTGCCGCACGCTACGCAGAAGGGGGTAGCGAGTTCAGGGCCCTAACAGCCTGGAGAAAGAAGCTGTTGGCGAGTCTGGTGGTGCGGGAGCGCAGGCTCCTGTACCTCTTCCCAGAGGGCAGAAGGTCAAACAAAGAGTGAGCCGGGTGACTCACATCTCTGGCAATCGAGGTTGCCTTGCGGGCGACATGGGAGGTGTAAATGTCCTTCAGGGAGGGTAGCAAAGCACCAATAATCTTACCAGCCGTATTCACTATGCGCTGCAGGGCCTTCAAGTTCTGTTCAGTGCAGTTACCACCCCAGACAGCGATGCAACTGGCGAGGACGCTCTCAATGGTGCCACGGTAAAATGTAGACAGGACTGCCTGAGGAGCACATGCACGCCTGAGCTTCCGCAGGAAGTACAAGCGGCGCTGAGCTTTCTTTGCCAGTGACGAGGTGTTTTCGGACCAGGAGAGGTCCTCACTGATGTGCACCCCCAGGAACTTGGTGCAGCTCACCCTCTCCACCACAGCACCGTCGATGATCAGCGGCAGGTGTGTTGTGTGACCCTTCCGGAAGTCAACAATCATTTCCTTGGTCTTATTGACGTTCAGCAGGAGGTGGTTCCTTGTTTTGATAGCATTACAGGTCTCACTTTTATACTTGTTCTGAGGTGCGGCTCAGAGTAAGTCGTTTTGGTGCGGTCTCTTTAAATCCATATGAGATAGCTCAACCCCACTCCCTTTACAGTCGACATATTTGTAGTTTTTTATTAGCCGAGGTGGCGTTAACTTGCGCCGCAAAGTTTTTGATTGATTAAAAGATGTCAACGGCAGAAGACTTGTCTATACAAAGTGTAATGTTTGTTATTGTTCATTATGGGAAGTGTGAGGGCGGGGGGCCGATTGAGCAGAAAAAGACGTCGAACGAGGGCGTGAGTGAGACTGCCGATGCTTTGGAGTTTACGTGTATCAAGTAATCCAGGAAGTGTTTAGTGGCGCGCGCGTCGAGGCATGTATTATTATGGAGCGCTGACGTCATCGATGACAGATGAGGCCTCGTCTGCTCGACAGGTGCCGTGATTGGCCGACACACAGACGAGGCTTCGTCTGCTTGACGGGTGCCGTGATTGGCTGACACATAAAAGCGGCAACGCGTCCTCTGTCTTGCCCGCGCAATTCGATTTTCTATGGTACAGTACGAGATTTTTTTTGCAAACGAACCGTTCTCATGAACATTCCCCAGTGTGGGAACATTTTGATCTCATTTCCCCAAATAAGGTGTTTTGTATGGTGCCCTATTTCATCGAAGTTTAGATTTATGTATTGCATTCCTTTCTAAAGTGTGCCTGATGGTCCAGTGGATAAGCTTTCACCGCCTGCGCCCTGAATTCGATTCCCGGTTAGGGAACCATATGCAGCCATAGGGGGCACATTCAGCCAATTGTGATTCGGATATTATAGAATATTGTTTTTGAATAAAAACCAATAACCATCCCCCTCAGTTGCACAAGCACTCCTCTTTACTGTTCACAAGCACAACCACGTCATCTTCAGCCATAAGCATATTAGTCTTTCCTTGTTAAAACACAGCAGCCCTTCAAAACAAACCCCTGCGATCATTTTCTGCGATCGTGTATTAGACGTCTATATGCTACCCAGACGTCTCGGCTAAAACACGTCTAAAAATGGTCTAAAAGTGTAATAAATATAGACATCTATGCCGTTGATGTCTATAGCATAGACGTCTATTAGATGTCTATACTATAGACATGTACGGGAGAGACGTCTATTAGACGTCTATACTATAGACGTCTACGAGATAGACGTCTCTTAGACGTATAACACGTCTATATGTGAAAGTTTTTTAGACGTCTATGGGATATACGTCTATTAGACGTCTATTAGACGTCTACAAGTTTTTTTAGACGTTTGAGTAGACGTTCGAATGATGGCTAATAGCTATTAGCGCGATTAGCGCTAATAGCTGGTGATCATTTGAACATCTAGATGTCTATTCAACATTAGGGTTCTCTTCAATAAATTTAACCAGTGATCCTTACCTTTGTGTAGTTCCAGGATGTTGTGAAAGAGCCTTTGATTAGTGATGGTCCAGGTGTGAAAATGTACATTTTTTAAATATAAAAATAGGTTTCAGTAACAGTCATACTTATGTTTGCTGCAGATATAAATACACCTTTTGATGTTAAAATTAACCAAAACGATAATTGAACCTCAATAAAAACATTTTTTCAAACATTATCCAACCATCACAAATATAACAGTGAAATGTTTTTAAATCGTATGTTTAAAAATGTTAAATTATACATCCAATATTAAAAAATGGGGGCTGTTTTAATAGAACAAAACTACTAAGTTATAATATAAATATATACATATTTTATGTAGGACATATCAAATAAACAAAACAACCAGCTCTCTGAAACACAAGGGGGAAACAATATAAACATCACTCTCGTGGGGTTTTGATAGCCCCCTTTGCTACTCAGCGCTGGAGCCTGTTTTAATTTTAAAGCCATTGCGGTCCTTGTTTCATGTTCCGTGGTCTCTGTGCGTGTCACCAACAGCTTCTACAAAGATGAACTCGATGGACATCAGGCACCACCCATTGTAGACCTTGGGATTACTCTGTAAAAGAAACATGAATACGGACCAAAAAAAAAAACTACCCGTAAAATAGTTTTTCCTTGACGTATGTCATGTCAGTTGCACATTTCGAACATAAAGCACATGAACGAGCAGACAAGTTTTTTTTTATTTACCAGAGCTTTCAGAGCAGTGTTCTTGTGTGCCTTCTTTGCACGAGTTTCACCACCACGCATATTGTCATTTGTGTAAAATCTACAGCAGAAAAAAATGTCAACATTGAGAGCAGCCACCAACTAATAACACCTGTCCATGGTCTTGGAATTGGTCTTCAAATCAGCCCCTCCCAACACAAGATTGCGTTACAATCTGTATACAAGGCATTATGAACAGTGTCAGAAGAGTGGAATTAAGAGTAGACAAAATTGAATTGAGGACTTTTTTTCTTGTAAATCAAGCAAAAAAGTAACTGAAAAGTCAGTAACTTTGACAGTACAGCAATTAAACCAAACGGAACCCTACAGGTTCCATTTGTAAGCCATCAAGAGTGAAGGGGGGATCACAACATCCAAAATTTTGACTAACCAATTCCACGCTTAATCATTCTGTCATTCATTCTTGCATCCTGTTTGTCATTTATTTCGCTGAACATTAAGTCAAAGGTCTCCAGATCAATCATGGGCAACCGTCCACTCTCCGCGTCACATTATGAATGAGAGTTGAGGCTCCTCAGCCCATGGATTGCCAGAAGGGGCTCCATGATGACCTTCAGAAACTCTGAGAATGTAGAGAAATAGAAATAAAATACTCACTTAAATTACTGCAGCTATGACCTCTTTTTAAATAACTAAAGCCTACAAAAAAACATCTCTTACTTTTCCCTGTGATGGGCGTTTCGCACTCACTTCCTAGCTGTTAAAGAATGAAGCAAGTGTTAGCTGCAAGATTCAAATGAACCATTTTCCAATAATAAACTTTGCCCTGTTTGAAAAAAAAAAAGATGGCATTCTGTCTGTGCCTTTGAATGTGGTGCAATTTAATTTTGTTGTTGTACATATCCAATCACGTTATTTTAAAATAGTACTGATAAAATTGCTTGTTCTGCAAGTTATCCAAATGATGAAAATGTACAGGGCAAACCTGGGTTTTATTTTGCACTTTGACATTTGAAATTCAAGGCAATGACATGTCATAAATGCAAGTTCCATATTGAAGATTGCAATTACGACATATGCTTTTTGCATATGCTCGACAGTAGCTATGCATGCATAAGTATATTCAAACCACCAATAACAGATCCATTTCCAAAGATAACGCAAGGCAGTTGTGATTACTTCTTTTAACTTTTGAAGTCATTTGCCTTGCGGTTTCAAGCTCTCTTGAGCGCAAAACAAAGTTACGTGCACATTTTAATGACATCAGTGTTAAGGATCGGACAGTACAGCCAAGTGCGTGACGACGGACTTTATTGGAAGGGGATGATGGGAACAGCCGGCGCTGGAGCGGCGATCGGGCTGGAGAGGACAAACGGTTCTGCGGGGGTTTCGAATAGTCAAGCGAGTCAAGTTTCTCCGGGACTGATGAGCGAAGCAGCATCAAGGGACAGACTGGCACTCGGTTCTGCGCTTGCGGCGCTGATATAGCGCTGTCCATGAACCCGTGGCAGGTGACGGTGATTCCACTGACAGGGGGGGCGTGGTCCCGTCGCAGGTGGCACCAGCACGTGACAATCAGAAGATAAAAAAAAACCTTTTCACGTGCCACTCCTTGAGCTAAATCTGGAGTCACAAATGGGTAAAAAAGGGAAATTACATCTTTGCCATGCCATCAGAAAATCTCTAATCTATACCCTGCGAATACTGATCCACTTGATGAGCTATTTTTGGGCGCACACCATCCATCCATCCATCCATCCATCCATCCATCCATCCATCCATCCATCCATCCATCCATCCATCCATCCATCCATCCATCTTCTTCCGCTTATCCGGGGTCGGGGCGCGGGGGCAGCAGCTTTAGGAGGGACTCCCGGACTTCCCTCTCCCCAGCCACTTCATCCAGCTCATCCCGGGGGATCCCAAGGCGTTCCCAGGCCAGCTGAGAGACATAGTCTCTCCAGCGCGTCCTGGGTCGTCCCCGAGGTCTCCTACTGGTGGGACATGCCCGGAAGACCTCCCCAGGGAGGCGTCCAGGAGGCATCCTGAAAGGATGCCCGAGCCACCTCATCTGGCTCCTCTCAACGTGGAGGAGTAGCGACTCTACTCCGAGTCTCTCCCGGATGACCGAGCTTCTCACACTATCTCTAAGGGAGAGCCCGGACATCCTGCGGAGAAAACTCATTTCGGCCGCTTGTATCCGGGATCTCGTTCTTTCGGTCACGACCCATAGCTCGTGACCATAGGTGAGGGTAGGAGCGTAAATCGACCGGTAAATTGAGAGCTTTGCCTTTTGGCTCAGCTCTCTCTTTACCACAACAGACCGGTACAGGGTCCGCATTACTGCCGACGCTGCACCGATCCGCCTGTCGATCTCGCGCTCCATCCTCCCCTCACTCGTGAACAAGACTCCAAGATACTTGAACTCCTCCACTTGGGGCAAGATCTCATCCCCGATCCGGAGAGGGCATTCCACCCTTTTCCGATCGAGGACCATGGACTCGGATTTGGAGGTGCTGACCCTCATCCCGACCGCTTCACACTCGGCTGCGAACCGTTCCTCGGCCTGAAGAAGCCAACAGCACCGCGTCATCTGCAAAAAGCAGAGACGCGATGCTGAGGTCCCCAAACCAGACCCCCTCAACGCCTCGGCTGTGCCTAGAAATTCTGTCCATAAAAATTATGAACAGAATCGGTGACAAAGGGCAGCCTTGGCAGAGTCCAACCCTCACTGGGAATGAATCCGACTTACTGCCAGAAATGCGGACCAGACTCTGGCATCGGTGATACAGGGACCGAACCGCCCTTATCAGTTGGCTCGGCACCCCGTACTCCCGAAGCACCCTCCACAGAACCTCCCGAGGGACACGGTCAAACGCCTTCTCCAAGTCCACAAAACACATGTGGACTGGTTGGGCGAACTCCCATGCACCCTCGAGGATCCTGCCGAGGGTGTAGAGCTGGTCCACTGTTCCACGGCCAGGACGAAAGCCACACTGCTCCTCCTGAATCCGAGGTTCGACCTCCCAACGGACCCTCCTCTCCAGCACCCCTGAATAGACCTTACCGGGGAGGCTGAGGAGTGTGATTCCCCTGTAATTGGAACACACCCTCTGGTCCCCCTTCTTAAAGAGGGGAACCACCACCCCAGTCTGCCAATCCAGAGGCACTGTCCCCGATGTCCACGGAATGTTGTAGAGGCGTGTCAGCCATGACAGCCCCACAACATCCAGAGCCTTTAAGAACTCCGGGCGGATCTCATCCACCCCCGGGGCCTTGCCACCGAGGAGTTTTTTAACTGCCTCAGTGACTTCGACCCCAGAGATTGGACAATCCGCCTCAGAGTCTCCATGCCCTGCTTCCTCAATGGAAGGCGTGTAGGTGGAATTGAGGAGGTCTTCGAAGTATTCTCCCCACCAACTCACGACGTCCCGAGTCGAGGTCAGCAGCACGCCATCCCCACTGTAAACAGTGTTGACGTTGCACTGCTTCCCCCTCCTGAGACGCCGGATGGTGGACCAGAATTTCCTCGAAGCCGTCCGGACGTCATTCTCCATGGCCTCACCAAATTCCTCCCACGCAGGGTTTTTTGCCTCAGCAACCGTCGAAGCCGCGTTCTGCTTGGCCATCCTGTCAGCTGCCTCCGGAGTCCCGCAGGCCAAAACGGCCCGATAGGACTCCTTCTTCAGCTTGACGGCATCTTTTACCGCCGGTGTCCACCAGCGGGTTCGGGGATTGCCGCCACGACAGGGACCAACGACCTTACGGCCACAGCTTCGGTCGGCCGCGTCAACAATGGAGGCGCGGAACATGGTCCACTCAGACTCAATGCCCCCCGCCTCCCCCGGGACGTGGGAAAAGCTCTGCCGGAGGCGGGAGTTGAAGCTCTTCCTGACAGGAGATTCTGCAAGACGTTCCCAGCAGACCCTCACAGAGCGTTTGGGTCTGCCAGGTCGGACTGGCATCTTCCCCCACCATCGGAGCCAACCCACCACCAGGTGGTGATCAGTTGACAGCTCCGCCGCTCTCTTCACCCGAGTGTCCAAAACATGCGGCCGCAAATCCGATGACACGACTACAAAGTTGATCATCGAACTGCGGCCTAGGGTGTCCTGGTGCCAAGTGCACACATGGACACCCTTATGTTTGAACATGGTGTTCATTATTGAAAATCCGTGTCGAGCACAGAAGTCCAATAATAGAACACCGCTCGGGTTCAGATCGGGGGGGGCGTTCCTCCCAATCACGCCCTTCCAGGTCTCACTGTCATTGCCCACGTGAGCATTGAAGTCACCCAGTAGAACGATGGAGTCCCCAGAAGGAGCGCTCTCCAGCACTTCCTCCAGGGACTCCAAGAAGGGTGGGCACTTTGAGCTGCCGTTTGGTGCATAGACACAAACAACAGTCAGGACCCGTCCCCCCCACCCGAAGGCGGAGGGAGGCTACCCTCTCGTTCACCGGGGTGAACCCCAATGTGCAGGCGCCCAGCCGGGGGGCAATAAGTATACCCACACCTGCTCGACGCCTCTCACCGTGGGCAACTCCAGAGTGGAAGAGAGTCCAGCCCCTCTCGAGAGGGGTTGTACCGGAACCCAAACTGAGGCTAGTCCGACAATATCTAGTCTGAAATTTTCTGCCTCGCACACCAGCTCAGGCTCCTTTCCAGCCAGAGAGGTGCCATTCCATGTCCCAAGAGCCAGCTTCTGCAGCCGGGGATCAGACCGCCAAGGTCCCTGCCTTTGGCCGCCGCCCAGCTCACACTGCACCCGACCCCTTTGGCCCCTCCCACAGATGGTGAGCCCATGGGAAGGGGCACCCACGTTTCCTGTTCGGGCTGTGCCCGGCCGGGCCCCATGGGTGAAGGCCCGGCCACCAGACGCTCGCCTTCGAGCCCCGCCTCCAGGCCTGGCTCCAGAGAAGGGCCCCGGTGACCCGCGTCCGGGCGAGGGAAAACGAAGTCCATTTATTTTACTCATCATAAGGGGCTTCTGTGAGCCGTGTTTTGTCTGGCCCCTCACCTAGGACCCGTTTGCCATGGGTGACCCTACCAGGGGCATGAAGCCCCCGACAACATGGCTCGTAGGATCATAGGGGCACGCAAACCCCTCCACCACGATAAGGTGACGACTCACGGAGGGGCGTACACTATCTAATGTATTTAATTCAATCCCCCACATGGTCAGACAATCTACAAGTAGACGTATGGTTAAAATTAATAATGACGGTTTAAAATTCTGTACATTATTTATACATTTTACAGCTGGTTCAGAGTTTTATATTTTGAAATATGTTCATATTTGATGGATTTCATTTTGTCGTCTGTTTTAGGTTATTCCACAGCCCTAATATCAGGTTATCGAAATAACCACACTTCACACAGATCAATGGTTGTTTAAAACAGAGCATCGCAACTTTTGTGCACTATTAATAGTGTATACATTTATACAACTTCCCATTCCTTTTCAAACAGGTAGGCTCTGCCTATTTTGTGCAGTGGATTTTTTTCTGTTTGTATCAGTTGTTTGTACAGAGTCATAGTTTGAATGACTTTCACCTTGCTTGTGCTTTTGCGTGTATTTGTCTTCATTTGATTGGTTATGTGTGGTTTGCTTGTTTGAAACGAATGAATTCAATTCAATTCAACTTTCAGAATGGTCTTGAGTTAAATATTTCATATTTGACGATTTATTTTTGTCGTTTATTGTAGGTCTATGTTTTGACCTAAAATAGACAGACCTAAAATAGACATCTATTTTAGGTTATTCTATAGACCTAAAATAGACGTCTAAATTAGGTTTATATGTAGACTAAAATAGACGTCTAAATTAGGTCTAAACATAGCCCTAATATAGACGTCGATAAGGTTACAGAAATAACCACACTTCATCCAGATCAATGGTCGTTAAAAACAAAGCAATGCAACCTCTGTTTATTATTTATATAACCTACAGCTGGTTTATGGTTTAATATTTAATATTTAGTTGATTTAAATTTGTCGTCTAATTTAGGTCTATATATAGACCTAATTTAGACATCTATTTTAGGTCTATATAAAGACGTAATTTTTATAGACGGAATGTTCCGTCAACTTTTAGTGTCTTCCCTGTCAGCCAGTCTATTAGATGTCTGGTCTATGTTTAGACCTAATTTAGACATCTAAAATTGGTCTCTGTATAGACCTAAAATAGACGTCTAAATTAAAAGCATCAAATATGATCATATTTCAAAATTTTAAAGTCTGAACCAGCACTAAGTTGTATAAATAATGTACAGAAGTTGTTTGGATTTGTGTTTAACAAGCATATTGAGCCGTACATGTGAATTGGTTATTTCTGTAACCTGATATAGATGTCTATTTTAGGTTATTTTATAGACCTAAAATACCGTATTTTTTGGACTATAAGTCGCGTTTTTTTATCATAGTTTGGGTGGGGGGGTGACTTACACTGAGGAGCGACTTATATGTGATTTTTTTCACAAAGTTTCAAAATAAAAAAAAAAACGCGATAAACGAACTGTGATGTATCAAGGGATTACTGTAGTTTGAACTGCAAGTGACGTCAGCGGCGCGGAGGTTGTTTACATAAAGGACTAAGGAGTTGATCACGGGATGACGAAGGGCCCCACGTACTACCGGCATCATTAGCGGCTTTGTTTGTAAGTGACACGGAGGACGAAGAGTTTAAAGAATTTAATGATTTGGAGTGACACAGAAGGTTTGAAAAACTATTATGGCTTTTACGCACGCCAGGTCCTACTCTACGGAGCTCTCTTTCACCTCCGTGGATGGAAGTCGGGGGCCGGCGCTCGGCTGGGTGGCTGTCCGGGGACGGTGGATGGGGCTCGGACATGGCTTTTACGCATGCCCGGTCCTACTCTACGGAGCTCCCTTTTACCTCCGTGGATGGAAGTCGGGGGCCGGCGCTCAGCCGGGTGGTTGTCCAGGGACGGTGGATGGGGCTCGGACATGGCTTTTACGCACGCCCGGTCCCATTCTATGGAGCTCTCTTCCACCTCCGTGGCTGGAAGTGCCACTTCCGGGGATGGAAGTCCACGCCGCCACACGCCTGGAAGTCCACGCCGGTGCTTGGGGTCGTGTGGCGGTGAACTATTTATGTTATAGTTATTTGATATATTTTAGCAACTTGTATATGTTTTTATCGTTACAGTTCAGTAGTTGTTGGCTCGTTGAACTCTTGTTTTGTTAAATAAAGAGCCATTTACCAAACCCACGTCTTTCCTGGTATTTTGTTAACGCTACAATATTGTTATATACTAGATCTGTGGAATAACGACGAGGCTGACGTCAGGGCGCACGCACGGCGTTGTTGACAAAGGACGAGGAATTTGATCGATGGATTTAATGATTTGGAGTGACATAGATGGTTTGATAATATTGTTGTTTATATGATATTCATTTGATATATACTTTATATATCGTTATATGGGTCTGTGGAATATTTAGAATATTTAGACGTCGGCGGCGTGGCGCATACGCGGCATCGTTTCCATAAAGGATGATCGATGGATTTAATGAATTGGAGTGGCACAGATAGTTTGATAGTTTATGTAATAGTTATTTGAATAACTCTGAATGTTACGTCAGGCCCATTCTCAGCTATTCGTTTGTGTTTATGTCACTTTAGCATACCTATCGTTTAGCCTGTTGTTGCTTGTTCATGTCTGTTCTTGGTGTTGTATTTTGACGAATAAATTTCCCCCAAAATGCGACTTATACTCCGGAGCGACTTATATATGTTTTTTTTTACTTTATTGTGCATTTTATGGCTAATACGACGTATATTCCGAAGCGACTTTTAGTCCGAAAAATACAGTAAACGTCTAAATTACCTCTATATATAGGCCTAAAACAGATGTCTAAATTAAATTATAATAAAGTTAAAGTTAAAGTTAAAGTCCCAATGATCATCGTCACACACACATCTGGGTGTGGTGAAATTTGTCCTCTGCATTTAACCCATCCCCGTGTGATTTTGATCCATCCCCTGGGGGAGAGGGGAGCAGTGAGCAGCAGCGGTGCCGCGCTCGGGAATCATTTGGTGATCTAACCCCCCAATTCCAACCCTTAATGCTGAGTGCCAAGCAGGGAGGCAATGGGTAATAATATTAAACCCAAAACCATTCTGTAAGTTGTATAAATAATGTACAGAAGTTGTGATGCTTTGTTTTAAACCATTTATCCGTGTGAAGTGTGGTTATTTCTGTAACCTGATATTAGGGTAATGAAATAACCTAAAATAGATGACAAAATTACATCCATCCATCCATCCATTTTCTATACTGCTTGTCCCCACGGGGGTCGCGGGCGGGCTGAAGCCTATCACAGCAGTCATCGGGCAGTAGGCGGGGGACACCCTGAACAAGTTGCCAGCCAATCGCAGAGCACACATAGACGAACAAAAATTAAATCCATCAAATACGAAATATTACAATTTCAATATTACAATATTAACCCTAACCCTAAACCAGCTGTAAATTGTATAAGATTCAAGAGTTTTTATTCACCATTGTCAGGTTCAAAGTACTAACTGAATATCTGTATAAAAGAAAAGGATCAGCAGACAAACACAAGTGAGGCAGAATATTAAGTTTTTCTCGCAAGGAGTGCATTCAGATTGCTTTCTACAATCTCACTACACTAAAAATCTGTTTACACTTTCACTCTTTTTATTTGGAACGCCCTACCCACAGTGTGAGACGATTAGCCCCTGAGGGTGAGGGGAAAAAGATTGTGGGCTTCGTCTCGTAAGAAAAGAAACAAAAAGTAATGCACAAAGTGTTGCGTGCAGATATGGCTATATCAGCAAAACAGTTTAAGCAATATTCCGAGAGATAAAAAGAGAAAGTGATGTTCTTCAAGGAAGATCAGAAGGTTCATGACGCATCGTTTGATGTGTTGTTTTCACGATCTGTTCTGGTGGACGTCATTTTTCTGCTGAGATGTCAGCAGTATCTTGTTTGACACAACCGTCATCTCGCCCCTGACTCAGCCGTAATCCTTCTGTTCTGTTGCACAAGATAAGAATAAGCAAGGCAAAGCAGCAAGCATACTGAGCAGTAACTGTCAGGCTGGGAACAAGGCGGAGGACTCGGATGCAGAGTCGTTTCTTTCTCTGATTTATTCCAGCACACACACTGATCAAAAGTACAACTCAAAACGCCTCTTGCGAGGGAAAACACGTGGCAAAAAGTACAAACAAAAAGCGTCGCACTGGGGCGAGACAAAAAGGCTATGGGGATCAAGGCACTAACAAAAGGCGTCGCTCTGTGGCGAGACAAAAAGGAGGAGTCTCACTGAGAGCTCGGACGTCAAAGAATCGCTGGTGGTCGGGACGAGGCAAGACACACTGGCACAAGACAAGGGGAAGACACGGACTAAATACACACAAAAGGGTGGGGACACAGGTGCTGACAATTAGTGTCAACTACACAGGTGCACACAATCGGGATCAGGGAAGACAAGACAACCAAACACCAAGGAAGGAAACACGAACTGAAACGGAAGGGATGACAAAATAAAACAGGAAGTAAAGTTACGACACTGACGAGACAGAAAACCGGAAAAATAAACGCGACCGCATGACAGTAACCTTATGAATAAGTACTCATTAGAGAACACATGATAACATATATATATATATATATATATATATATATATATATATATATATATATATATATATATATATATATATATATATATATATATACAATTTTTCTAACAACCATGTTTGAGCGTGCCAAACAAGGAATTTGACTTCGGTACATCACAGCCTCTGTTCAACATTTAGGTGACTAACAACACTAAGGACATGTGAAAAATGACAAATATTCTCAAACATCCCCTGATCTTAAACTCCCAGGAGGGCAAGGAAAAACTCCAGCTAGGGGAAATGAGAAACCTTGAGAAGAGACCAAAGATGGGAGGGTCCCTCTTCCAGGATGATCAGGCTGCAATGGATGCAGAGAGTACACATAGTAGAAACAGTGTAGACAATTCAGAAAAGGTGTGGAGAGCAGGATGTTATTGCACAGCAATGATTCTGAGACTCTAAGAGTGGTGTGAGTTCATCAGAGCAACAGCCTGGGGGAAGAAGCTGTCTCTGCGTCTGCTGGTTTTGGCGTACAGAGCTCTATGACGCCGTCCGGAGGGGAGTAGTTCAAACAGACTGCAACCTGGGTGAGAAGGGCCTGTAGAGATGTTACTTGCACGTTTCCTGGTCCTGGACAGGTACAAGTCTTGGATAGATGGGAGGTTGATTCCAATTATCTTTTCTGCAGTCCTGATTGTCCGTTGCAGTCTGTGCTTGTCTTGTTTGGAGGCCAATCTACAGAAGTTGAATTGCTTTGTTTTAAACAACCATTGATCTGTGTGAAGTGTGGGTATTTCTGTAACCTGAGGCCAAAATTAAATCCATCCATCCATCCATCCATCCATCCATCCATCCATCCATCCATCCATCCATCCATCCATCCATCCATCCATTTTCTATAACGCTTGTCCACACCATCAAATATGAAATATTAAACCCTAAACCAGCTATAAATTTTAGAAATAATGAATAAATAAGTTGTATTGCTTTGTTTTAAACAACCAATGATCCCTGTGAAGTGTGGTTATTTGTGTAACCCGATATAGAAGTCTATATTAGGTTATTCCAAAGATGCCAAAATTAAATCCATCAAATATTAAATATTGAACCCTAAACCATGCAGCTGTAAGTGGATGGGATTGCAATGTTGTATTGCTTCGTTCGAAACGCTAGGGGCAGAAACGTGCATAAATTGTGCGCCACCGTAAAAAAAAAAAAAACAAGACGAAGAAGAAGTCGAAGTAAAAGTGTCCGCAGCAAATACACTGCTCATGTTGCTTTTAAAAGACAAACTAAAAATATGCATATGCAAAAAGTGTATGTTGTAATTGCAATCTTCAATATGGAACTTGCATTTATGACAAGTCATTGCCTTGACTTCACACTCCGGAAACCATGGCGGATGTCTAAGTGCAAAATAAAACCCAGGTTTACCCTGTACATTTTCATTATTTGGATAACAACTTGTAGAACAAGCAATTTTATCAGTACTATTTTAAAACTAGAAAATGCAATTTCTGGAGAAATTGCGTGTGAAGGCGAAGACTTTGAATCACTTCTTGGGGAATCATGCCGAATGATGTTGAAATTAGTTGAATTTCTTGAGAAATGTGGAAAATAGAAGTGTAATACTAAATTTTGGAGAATTTGGTTGAATCTCAAATTTGAAAGTTTGGGATTTTTGGTAAGTGGGAGGTTGTGGAATAGGTAGGCAAAAGATGAACAGTTGAAAGTTGGAACAGGTTGAAACGGTTAAAAAATGTAGAAGTTAGAGCAAATCTTGAATCCCCATAGAGAATGAATGGGAATTAAAAGAAAAAGCAATTGCGCCAACATTTTTTGAAATTTGGAACAAAAGGAAGAAAACGACTTCAGGAGGTTCACTGTTGGGGTTAAAATGTTGAAATGGGTTCAATCGGACAAAAAATGCAAAAGTTAGCGACTAATGTAGCTATTTAGGGCAGTTAATGTTGAAATAAGGTTGCTTCCGGGGTGATTTGGGTCACTTCCGGTCTATTCGGGTCACTTCCGGTTTCATTAGAGGCACTTCCGGTCTAGCAGAGGTCACTTCCGGTTTATTTGGGGTCATTTCCGGTTTAAAAAGGTCACTTTCGGTTTAAAAAGGTCACTTCCGGTTTGATTTGGGGTCACTTCCGGTTTACCTAAGGTCACTTGCGGTTTGATATGGGGCACTTCCGGTACATTCTGGGTTCATTGGGGGCACTTCCGGGTCAATCCAAGATGGCCGCCACACTGGAAGTGTGGGTGAAGGAGGTGAATATGGTAAGCATAAGGTAAACAAAGTGAATAAAGTTGAAATGGGTTGAATCGGTTGAAAAATGTGGAAAAAAGAGTAGAAAAACGAAATTGTAGAGAATTTTTGGTAAGTGGAAAGTTGTGGAATAGGCAGGCAAAGGATGAACAGTTGAATGTTGGAACGGGTTGAATCGGTTAAAAAATGTAGAAGTGAGAGCAAATGTTGAATCCCCATAGAGAATGAATGGGAATTAAAAGAAAAAGCAATTGCGCCAAAATATTTTGAAATTTGGAACAAAACGTAAAAAAACAGCTTCAGGAGATTCACTTTTGGGGTTAAAATGTTGAAACGGGTTCAATCGGACAAAAAATGCAAAAGTTAGCGCCTAATGTAGCTATTTATGGCAGTTAATGTTGAAATAAGTTCACTTCTGGGTTGATTTGGGTCACTTCCGGTCTATTTGGGTCACTTCCGGTCTGATTAGAGGCACTTCCGGTCCAGCTGAGGTCACTTCCGGTTTATTTGGGGTCACTTCCGGTTTAAAAATGTCACTTCCGGTTTGAAAAGGTCACTTCCGGTTTGATTTGGGGTCACTTCCGGTTTACCTGAGGTCACTTCCTGTTTACCTAAGGTCACTTCCGGTTTGATTTGGGCCACTTCCGGTTCATTCTAGGTTTAGTGGGAGCACTTCAGGGTCAATCCAAGATGGCCGCCACACTGGAAGTGGGGGTCAAGGGTTGAATTGTGAAAGCATAGTGGAAGTGGGGGTGAAGGGGTGAATATGGTAAGGATGAGGTGACCAAAGTGAATAGAGTTGGAATGGGTTGAATCGGTTGAAAAATGTAGAAATTAGAGTGGAAAAACGAAATTTTGTAGAATTTGGTGTGAATTTCAAAATTGAAAATTTGGAAATTTTTGTAAGTGGGAAGGTGTGGAATAGGTAGGAAAAAGATGAACAGTTGAAAGTTGGAATGGGTCGAATCGGTCAAAAAATGTAGAAATTAGAGGTGATCTGATCTGGAGACCTTTGACATGATGTTCAAGGAAATAAATGACAAACAGGATGCAAGACTGAATGACAGAATGATTAAGCTTGGAATTGGTTAGTCAAAATTTTGGATGCCCCCCCCATCACTCTTGATAGCTTACAAATGGAACCTGTAGGGTTCTGTTTGGTTTAATTGCTGTACTGTCAAAGTAACTGACTTTTCAGTTATTTTTTGCTTGATTTACAAGAAAAAAAGTCGTCAATTTAATTTTATCTACTCTTAATTCCACTCTTCTGTTACACTGTTCATAATTCCTTGTATACAGTTTGCAAAGCAGTCTTGTGTTAGGAGGCCGCTGATTTGAAGACCTGCATGTTTCCAAGACAATGGACAGGTATGATTAGTTTGACATCTGTACTGTAGATTAAAAAAAAGACAACAGTGAAGACTTACTATGTGGTGGCTGCGCTCAATGTTGACATTTTTTTAATGTTGTAGACCAGGGGTGGGCAAGCTTTTTGACTTGCGGGCCGAATTGGGTTCTAAATTTTGACCGGGGGGCCGAACCAGGAGCAGATGGATGTAGTGTTTGTGTGAAGTAATATAAACGACCTGTAAAGGTCATTGCATAAAAGATTTGGGCCTTTAGTAGGTAGTAATGCATGGATATTCAAAAAAAGTTTTTTGAAAACAAATACATTTATTAACAGCATTAAAAAAAAAAAACATCCCTAAAAAACTGCTATCAGTGATTCTCATAAAATATGACACTGTTATTATGAATAACAGTCTCCATCACTTCAGTGCCTGCAGGTCAGATTAATGAAAGATGTATGTTTATCTTATGAGATCACATCAAACGTTCTGACCAAATATATCATCTTGAAGAATCGGTGAAAGCATACATCCAAATAAAGTAATCAAAACGGCAACACGGTGAGGGGTATCTGAAAATCAGAGCAGAGTTTTAATTCACAAACACCTGGTAACAGAGGTGAGGAAACGGGAAACACTTCCTTAAAGTAAGCCTTAAGAACTTTACAGGTTAAGATTAGTCACAAACAGGTGGTGCGTCAATGTCCTTGAGCATCCTGCATTGTTTGAAAATGAGAATGGCCGCTAGTTTCAATCCCTGCTATTTGTACAGCTCTTATTCAAAATACATTTTTTTACAACAAACTTGAAAGCCTCCCCTTCATTTTCAGTGGGAACAGTGTTGTTGGTCTCCCTTTTTTTGCTAGTGTGTCATAGTCTGGAGTAAAATTTGTTGTGGCAATTCTTAGGAGAGATCTGAGGTGTTGGTCCGTTTACCTAGATCTGTGACGGGTTGATGTTGATGTTCATGTGGCTGAACGTCACGTCGCGTACGTCGAGCCAAATTGGCCACTCTTTTTAAACACTCGGCACTCAGTGTCCACCTTGCTTTTCCTTGGGCGACTCATTTTAATGGAAGGATTCCAGCGGATGTGGCCCGCGGGCCGTAGTTTGCCCATACCTGTTGTAGACTCTACGCAAATGACAATGACAACGTTCAATATGCATACTCGTGTGACTCGTGCAGAGGGCCCTCAGGAAGACTGCTCTGATAGCACTGGTAAATAAGTTAAAAACCTGTCTGCTCGTTCCTGTGTGATTGCTTCATGTTCGAAATGTGCGACTGACATGAAATGCATCAAGGAAAAACAATTTTACAGGTAGTAGTTTTTTTTTCCCCATATTCATATTTCTTTTACAGAGTAATCCCAAGGTATACAATGGGTGGTGCCTGATGTCAATGTCTGAGTTCATCTTTGTAGAAGCTGTTGGCGACATGCACAAAGGCCATGGATGATGAAACAAGGACCACAATGGCTCCAGCGCTGAGTAGCAAAGGGGGCTATCAAAACCCCACAAGAGAGTGATGTATATATTGTTTCCCCCTTGTGTTTCGCATGCTGTTTTTTTGTTTATTTGATGTCTTACATAAAATATTTATATATTTATATTGTAACTTAGTAGTTCTATTAAATAGCCCTCATTTTTCAATATTGTCTGTATATTTTTACATTTTTAAACATATGATTTAAAAACATTGCACATTTATATTTGTGATGGTTGGATAATGTTTGAAATAATGTTTTTATTTAGGTTCAATTATCGTTTTGGTTAATTTTGACATCAAAATGTCAAAGTCAAAAGTCAAAGTCAGCTTTATTGTCAATTTCTCCACATGCCAAAGACACACAAAGAAACCGAAATTTCGTTCCCCCCTATTCCACGGTGACAAGACATGGCTCACAACAGACAAACAAGTAACAAGTATAACAAAAGCGTGCTGAATAAATAATGAATAAATAACACAACAATAAATTAATAAATAAGAGGAGCAGAAAAAAAAGGAGCAAGTGCGCGTACAGCAGACATTCCCGAAAATAGCGCAACAGTGCCACACGCTACGCAGAAGAAGGTAGCGAATTCAGGGCCCTAACAGCCTGGGGAAAGAAGCTGTTGGCAAGTCTGGTGGTGCGGGAGCGCAGGCTCCTGTACCTCTTCCCAGAGGGCAGAAGGTCAAACAAAGAGTGAGCCGGGTGACTCACATCTCTGGCAATCGAGGTTGCCTTGCGGGCGAGATGGGAGGTGTAAATGTCCTTCAGGGAGGGGAGCGAAGCACCAATAATCTTACCAGCCGTATTCACTATGCGCTGCAGGGCCTTCAAGTTCTGTTCAGTGCAGTTACCACCCCAGACAGCGATGCAACTGGTGATGACGCTCTCAATAGTGCCACGGTAGAATGTAGACAGGACTGCCTGAGGAGCACATGCACGCCTGAGCTTCCGCAGGAAGTACAGGCGGCGCTGAGCTTTCTTTGCCAGTGACGAGGTGTTTGAGGACCAGGAGAGGTCCTCACTGATGTGCACCCCCAGGAACTTGGTGCAGCTCACCCTCTCCACCACAGCACCATCGATGATCAGCGGCAGGTGTGTTGTGTGACCCTTCCGGAAGTCAACAATGATTTCCTTGGTCTTATTAACGTTCAGCAGGAGGTTGTTGTCCTTGCACCACGTGGTCAGAAGGTCAACCTCCGACCTGTACCGAGTCTCGTCGCCCTTTGTGATGAGACCCACCAGAGTCGTGTCGTCAGCAAACTTCACTATGCGGTTGTCGCTGTAGGTCGCAGTGCAGTCATGCGTCAGCAGGGTGAAGAGTAATGGACTGAGCACGCAGCCCTGGGGGGCCCCCGTGCTCAGCGTGATGCTGGCGGAGATTTTGTCGCCAACACGCACCACCTGAGGCCTCTGACAGAGGAAGTCCAGTATCCAGTTGCAGAGGGAGGTACTGAGGCCCAGCTCGTCGAGTTTGCAGATGAGTCGCTGCGGCACAATGGTGTTGAAGGCAGAGCTGAAGTCCACAAACAGCAACCTCACATATGAGTCCTTTCTCTCCAGATGGGTGAGGGCCGAGTGGAGGGCAGAGCAGATGGCATCCTCAGAGGACCACTTGGCACGGTACGCAAACTGGAAAGGGTCAATTCAGCTCTGCCTTCAACACCATTGTGCCGCAGCGACTCATCTGCAAACTCGACGAGCTGGGCCTCAGTACCTCCCTCTGCAACTGGCTACTGGACTTCCTCTGTCAGAGGCCTCAGGTGGTGCGTGTTGGCGACAAAATCTCCGCCAGCATCACGCTGAGCACGGGGGCCCCCAGGGCTGCGTGCTCAGTCCATTGCTCTTCACCCTGCTGACGCATGACTGCACTGCGACCTACAGCGACAACCGCATAGTGAAGTTTGCTGACGACACGACTCTGGTGGGTCTCATCACGAAGGGCGACGAGACTCGGTACAGGTCGGAAGTTGACCTTCTGACCACGTGGTGCAGGGACAACAACCTCCTGCTGAACGTAAACAAGACCAAGGAAATCGTTGTTGACTTCCGGAAGGGTCACACAAAACACCTGCCGCTGATCATCGATGGTGCTGTGGTGGAGAGGGTGAGCTGCACCAAGTTCCTGGGGGTGCACATCAGTGAGGACCTCTCCTGGTCCGCAAACACCTCGTCACTGGCAAAGAAAGCTCAGCGCCGCCTGTACTTCCTGCGGAAGCTCAGGCGTGCATGTGCTCCTCAGGCAGTCCTGTCTACATTCTACCGTGGCACCATTGAGAGCGTCCTCACCAGTTGCATCGCTGTCTGGGGTGGTAACTGCACTGAACAGAACTTGAAGGCCCTGCAGCGCATAGTGAACACAGCTGGTAAGATTATTGGTGCTTCACTTCCCTCCCTGAAGGACATTTACACCTCCCATCTCGCCCGCAAGTCAACCACGATTGCGAGTGATGTGAGTCACCCAGCTCACTCTTTGTTTGATCTTCTGCCCTCTGGGAAGAGGTACAGGAGCCTGCGCTCCCGCACCACGAGACTCGCCAACAGCTTCTTTCTCCAGGCTGTTAGGACCCTGAACTCGCTACCCCCTTCTGCGTAGCGTGTGGCACTGTTGCGTTATTTTCTGGAATGTCTGCTGTACGCTCACTTGCTCCTTTTTGCTCCTCTTATTTATTTGTTGTGTTATTTATTCATTATTTATTCAGCACGCTGTTGTTTACTTGTTTACTTGATTGTCTATTGTGGGCCATGTCTTGTCACCGTGGGATAGCGGGGAACGAAATTTCGGTTTCTTTGTGTGTCTTTGGCATGTGGAGAAATTGACAATAAAGCTGACTTTGACTTTGAAAGAAAAATATGTATTTCTGTGCACTTTGAAATAACAAATGTTTGTTGATATATTGCCTGAATAGCATAACGACCCTTAAGGAACTGTTTAATGCATGCCTGATGTTATTCTAATTCACGGACACGGCCCAAGGTGTCTAAGAATGTTTTGTACTTGATTATATCTTATGTTTCGATTAATGCTTGATGTGACGTCGTATTTTGCCTAATGCTAGACGCCAGCCTTGGATTACTATTGAATGTTCTGGACAGAAAGAAAATGTTTTGAATAATAATGAAAACTACAGTCGGAGGCATAATTAAACTAAGAATGTGTCAAACAAACAAACAAATGCATGGTAAGTGGTGAGTAAGAACTTTGCATAGTCAGGGAACATTAACGAATTGATGATGTCACACACAAAACTTCACATAAGTCCGTACAAAATGACAAAAGTGGAAGGATGATGAATGGACATACAGTGTATGTGAAAGAATGGAGGAGAATGTTTACAGGAAGGTCACTTGGAGATAAAACCAGCAGGTGCCAGAGGGAGGCAGTCAAGAACCCGGCCAAAGATGACCGCCAAGGCCGAAAGACGAAAAGGAAAACAACAGCCCCCACACACATCGAATCGCCCATAATCAGCACCCAACCCCACAGAACCAGCTCTCACCAAACCAGCACCCACTCCCATGGAATCAAACTCTCCTGTGAACTTGCCGCACCCCAAAGACTCATCACCCATGAAACTCGGCCCACACCGGCATGTGCAACTAAATATAAGCTGACCAAAGAACCTTGACCGTGGCCTTTTCTGAATGGCAACTTTCTGCTCTTGAGCATGGTCGCACGAAAGGCCCATATTGTACTTTCCTGAAAACAGAGCTTTCTTAACAAGAATTGTGACTGAACTCAACAAACCTGTGTAAGTCTAAATTTTGTTTCGGTGTCTCAGTCTTTTCCTTACATTGCAAAAACAAAAAACGAACACGCAGGGAGTAAATTGGATAACAGGTGATTGGCTCTGGCTTTTGCCGTGAGGCACGGATAGTGCACTTCCTAAATTGTGAACCAAATCCAACAACATCTAATAGACGTCTATCCCATAGACCAGTGTTTCCCAACCTTTTTTCATCCATGGCACACCTTTTCATTGGAAAAAAATCTCGAGGCACACCACCAACAAAAATCTGTTTGGCATTACACCAGCTTCTATAGTAAAATGTGTTATATTATGAAAGACGTTGTGAACGTGCTATATAAATAAAGTCCTATTCCTATGTATGTATATATAGAGAAAGTGGAATAATTGAATACAATTAAATAAATACACTAGATTTTTAAATAGTATTTTTTTAATAAAAGGGATTTTTTTAAAAAGGTTTTAGACAGTGTAAGGAATAAAGTATTGAAAGTGATTGTGATTAAAATCCAAAATAATCAACTTGACTTTAACTGTTTTAGACTAGCCCTATAAATATTGCGACGATAAGAACAAAGTCACGTTTAAAGACACTGCTGTTCTGGCATGGCAGCTGAGTGGTGATCACAGTCAAGGTGTTACGACTTGACTGAGTATTTTATTTTGGTGAAAATGTACAATCCAGGTTCTCCGGTTGAACTAGATGCTGGGATTTCCATCAGTAAACAAATGCACCGCGGTCATCAGAGCGTCGCTGTTATCAAATGCACACGACAGCAAACTAAATATGTGCCAATGCAGAACAATGAGACCGACACAACATGAAATCTCAAGATTCTCCGATTAGCCATGCATGCGCGATTAGTAAGTGGATGACCAGGCCTTGCGCTAACTGACCAGTGATTTGGCAATCCTTTTTACAATGTGCTCCGTAACTATTATTAGACAATTTCCCACGACACAGCCGAATATCCCTCACGGCACACCAGTGTGCCGCAGTACAGTGGTTGGGAAACACTGCCGTAGACATCTAAAAAAACTTTCACATGTAGACGTAGATGTCTACCGCGTAGACGTCTATAGTATAGACGTCTAATAGACGTCTAATAGACGTCTATAGTATAGACGTCTAATAGACGTCTATAGTATAGACGTCTAATAGACGTATATGCCATAGACGTCTACGGCAGAGACGTCTATTTTTATTTCACTTTTAGACCTTTTTTTTAGACGTGTTTTAGCCGAGACGTCTGGGTAGCACATAGAAGTCTAATAGACATCAAAATGCTCGCAGGGTTGTAGTATGTCCCGGTATATTCCACATCCTTTCTTAGATTTTAACATGTCTTTCTCTTTCTTTCTTGCTCGAACCGTGCTTCTGTCTACCTCCTCTGTCTCCATCTCTGGGTTTGTTTACAATCGAACGAGGATCCAGTGTTATGGCTGTATCCCAGAATGCAACGCGTGTGCCCGAGCCCTATTCAATTAGTTGTAAGTCGACATTTCATCAGAAGAGTTATGAAAAGAAAAGTTAATGGAGGTCAGAAACCTTGACAGTTACATTAAGTCATTGTCTTTTGTCTTAGTGTAGTTGCCATCTATCTGTGCTTGTGCAATGTAGCTCATCGCACATCCAACACGGCGGCTGTCGATGACGTAACACGCACTGTTCAAATTCCGCAGTTTTCGTGCGCTTGTATCCTGCGCCACTCACGCTTTGAGCACTTCTTCCAGGTATGCACTTCATCGAGGGGCGTAAGCTGTACTGCGAGTATTTTGACAGGGCTCATCCGGTACGCACACTGTTTGCTGACATGTTTGATGACGCGTTACAGCCGGGTGGCTCACATCGATGACGTAAAACGCACTGTCCAAAGTTTACAGTTTTCGCACGTTTGGGCTCTAAGCGTTCAAACCTCTCGGACACTTCTCCTAGTTTTGCGCCTTACTTGGGGACAGATCGGGCCAAAGAACAAGAAGGAGGAGGAGAAGGAGAAAAACTGGACGAAGAAAGACGCCCCTGCACGTGAAGAACAGACGAAAAATTTACGAACGCCAACAAGAAAATACAAATGGATGGTAGGTAACGTAGCAGCCTAGTGAAGTCTGCTCCAAGATTAATGCAATTAAGTCTGGGGTAAATACTATGCTTTCACCGTGAATAGCACCGAGTTTACCCCCCATCCCACGGTGCAGACGTTCACCGTAGAACGAACGCGGATTCCCCTACATTTGAAAACACTCAATTGTTCGCCTTTCAGTAGTTGGGGGCTCTGTCCAAAATGTTTTTGTATATATTTAGTGAAAATGCGTAATAAAAACACCGATCCCCGTTTCCATTTGTGATTATGGACTACTTGAGAGTTTGTGGCATAATTTGTGGGCCATGGTTTATGCTACCTGTGCATATGAGAACCTTGAAAGACTATCATCTCACAACTGCTCATAAAATACATCTTGTAGAGTTTTTAGTCTCAGCCTGGTCTTCGGACTGAATTTTGCAGTCCCCCCCCCCCCCCCCCCCCCCCCCCTGGAAACGACGGACACAGTAAAGCGGTAAGCTTGGGATGGCTTTATAATAATAAACAGTATTTTCCACTTTCATATTATTGCATGTCTATGATGCCCTTGGTTTCATAGCATTAGCATCAGTCTTTTTTAGCGATGTGCACTCTTTTTTTTTTTTACAGCAGTATTGCGACAATAGCGGCCTTATTTTCGGCAGCATTTTAGCGCAACTTTTGTCACATCATTTGCCTACTCATTTGCCTAATTAGCAAAAGTTTTAGCCAGCATGGCGAAGGTTTTAGAGAAAAAAGTCGAGGATCGTGCCAGGGAAATAGACAAGTCGAACGGGATCAGGAACTGCTTCAGATGGGCATGGCTCGAGAGCAGCGTCATCTTACAACTCGGAACACAAAGGTGCTTTTAAAGCACATATGTCAGAGTTACGGCCCGATCCGGCCCGCGAATTGATTATCTATGGCCCCCTGGATGATATTGAATTACTATTAGAACCGGCCCGTAGGCCACAGCCGCCCGCTGGTGTTTTGCACGCACCAACACTACATTTCCCACAATGCAACGGTAGCCCGCGATGTCCCTGCAGCTCGCACAAGCGGCTTCATTATTCATCAGTAGTCAGAGCAGAGTTCAACTTTCTGATACCCCCCTCCTCAAAAATGGCTAAACGTAAGGTGTACGCTGAGAACAGGGGGTTTCAGGCCAGGTGGGAGGCAGAGTACATGTTTACGGAGGTAAGAGGCAAACCTGTGTGGAGAAAATGCGGCTGTAATGAAAGAATTAAATTTAAGAAGGCACTATCAAACGTCTAAGAAACACACAGACCAAGACAAGAATATGGAATATGAACAAAAGCTGCAGAAGGTGGAAGAATTAAAACGAGGCCTTAAGTCCAGACAGGCTGTGTTCACGTATGCTAAATCACAAAGCGAGGCTGCTGCCAAGGCTAGCTTTATTGTGGCAAAAGAGATCGCCAAATCAGCCCGGCCCTTTGCAGAAGGAGAGTTGATCAAAAACGGGTTTTGAGCCTCAGAGCCTAACCCCGAACATTGATGAACTTGTACAAACAATGAGACACCTCTAAGTATCAGGCTCAGCCTCAGACAAGTGAGCATCACAGAACAGTAACGTATTTTCCGTTTTTTAATTCGGTTACATTTTTACATTTGTTTCTACAAGACGTGATTTTTCTTTGAAGAAAGTATTGTTTTGTCTGTGTGCCGTAAATTTTTAAATTTTATCCAAGTCTCAAGAAAGCACATGCAGCATCGGGGTCAGGGCTTGACAAACGTGTTAAAAACCTGTTTTTTGTTTAACTACTCCATTGTCCCGTGAAAGGCCCTGGACTTTGTGTTGTAGCCTGTTATGGTCCTCACACCATCCCAGACATGAAATGGTCCAGCTTCTGTTAATTTTATTGCTTTACAATCCTAAAATAGTTTTTTACATGACTCTTTATTCTAACAGAGGCAGCCGTGGACACCCATATTCCCCGTGACCTTGAAAAAGTTCTTGGCGTTAAGGTGAGCCAATCACATTATTTATTTTGCTTTGACTAATGAAAGATATATATACATACACATACATACATACATACATACATACATATATCCATATATCCATATATATATATATATATATATATATAAATATATATATATGTATATTATATATACACACACATATATATATATATATATATATATATATAATATATATATATATATATATATATATATATATAATATATATATATATATATATATATATACACATATACACACATATATATATATATATATATATACATACCCTAATTTTCGGACTATAAGTCGCGTTTTTTTTCATAGTTTCATGACTTATACTCAGGAGCGATTTATGTGATTTTTTTCGCACATTTTCAAAATTCAAAAATCCATGATGTAGTGAAACCACGATAAACGAACCGCGATGTAGCGAGGGATTACTGTCATTTGACCTGCAAGTGACGTCAGCAGCGCGGCGGTTGTTTACATAAGGAAAAAGGATTCTATCACAGGATGATGAAGATGACGAAGGGCCCCACGTTTGAAGGATTTAATGATTTGGAGTGACACAAGGTTTGAAAAACGTATTTATGTTATAGTTATTTGATATATTTTATTTAGTGTAGCAACTTGTATATGTTTTTATCGTTACAGTTCTGTAGTTGTTGACTCGTTGAACTCTTGTTTTGTTAAATAAAGAGCCGTTTACCACGTGTTTCCTGGTACTTTGTTAACGCTACAATATAGTTGTATACTAGATCTGTGCGGCGCGCACGCAGCGTTATTGACATAAAGAACGAGGAATTTGATCGATGGATTTAATGATTAGGAGTGACACAGATGGTTTGATAATATTGTTATATGATAGTTATTTGAAATATACTTTATATATCGTTATATGGGTCTGTGGAATAATTAGAAATGCAACTTACGAGTCCGACGTCAGCGGCGCATATGTGGCGCATACGCGGCATTGTTTACATAAAGGAAGATCAATGGATTTAATGAATTGGAGTGACACAGATGGTTTGATAAACGTGTTATTTATGTAATACTTATTTGAATAACTCTGAATGTTACTCAGGCCCGTTCTCAGCTACTCGTTTGTGTATATGTTACATTAGCATACCTGTCGTTTAGCCTGTTGTTGCGCGTTCATGTCGGTTCTTGGTGTTGGATTTTGTCGAATAAATTTTCCCCAAAATGCGACTTGTACTCTGGAGCGACTTATACCGTATTTGCCGGTGTATAAGTCGACTCGGTGAACCCCCTGAAATTCGACGGAAATTTACGATTTTATGATATATCCTTTGTATAAGTCGAGCTCAATTGTTGCATTATATTAAACTTCAAAATTCAATCAGAAATATGCGAAATTTATTGACGAAATGTGTTCAAATGCGCGAGTTTGTAGCGAGCGATCTATATGCCATTTTAAATATTATTTACTTTATGACCCTGTGATATTATGCGCCGAGAGAGACTGACAACAATGAACACTCTTAGAAACTGGTTTATTTTTAGTTAAGAAACAACAAATTATAATTATAAAGTGATTGCCGGTGCATAGAGTTCAAAATTCGTCTTCATCGTCGCTATTTCCGAAAAGCTCGTTCCATTCGTTTTCGTTTAGTTTGTCGTCATAAAGGGCATCTTCTTGGTCTTCTCTATCCTCAGTTTCCTCCTCCTCTTCCCAGATAAGGTCGTCTTCTGTCCCATCGAGAGCGTTGGAAATGCAGCATTTCTTGAAGGAGCGTTCCACAGTAGACAGCGACACATCATCCCACGACTGTTTAATCCATCCTGTTATTGTTTGTAACGATGGTGCTTTCATTACTCCCCCTTTAGTAAACTGCTTCTCGCCTTCTACCATCCAATTACTCCAATTTCCTCTCAATCTGTCTTTGAACGGCTTGTTCAAAGAAACATCAAGTGGCTGCACAACACTTGTTAGTCCACCAGGAATAACGGCGACATCAGTGTTGTTGCATTTAAGTTTTCTTTTGACGGAGTCCACTGTATGGGCTTTGAAAGAATCCCATACGAGAAGACTTTTCTTCTTTAACATTCCTCCAGGTCGACAGTTCCATACTTTTTCTATCCAGATCTTGGTTCCCTCCTCATCCATCCATCCTTTTGGATGATTGTAAATTACTACACCAGAAGGGAACTGTCCTTTCGGTCGAGTTTTTAGTTTCAGCTAAGCAGGAAAGAACCACAGTGAATCTAGACTTTTCGTGGCCTGTTGTTCTCACGAGAACAGTTTTTTCACCTTTAGCAGATACAGTTTTCGATGTAGGCATATCAAACCATACCGGTGTTTCGTCCATATTTCCAATTTGCGATAAGTCATATTGTTCTTTTTTTCTCATCTTGATTACAAAGGATTGAAAGAGAGTTATCTTTTCCTCCAAATCTTCAGGCAGTTTCTGAGAAAGTTTAGTTTTTTGTCGTAGCACAAGGTCATTTCTCTTTAAAAATCGTGAACACCAACTTATAGTTCCTTTGAAATCAGCAATCTTGTTTTGTTTAGCAGAAGCCAAAGCTCGCAGACGAATCATATTTCTTGTGACGATGAACCCACACTTTCGTTGCTCCTCGACCCAGCATACAAGTTCTTGTTCAAGTGCTGGCCACTGGCAGCTTTTTCCTCTATTAGCACACTTGTTTCTTGGCATCGCTGCTAGCTGTGTTGCATTGCGTTTCCAGTCTCGTACCAGTTTCTCATTTACGCCAAACTTTCTTGAGGCAGCACAGTTGTTAGTTTCTTTGGCAAAGTTTACAACTTGCAGTTTGAACTTCGCAGAGTATTTCAATCGTTTAGACATGGTGATCGAATGTTTACGTTTAGGTAGTTATTGACGTTGCGTGACGCGCGGACGTTGTCGGAGTTTAGGCGATGACGCGCACATTCGCTCAATATCCAGTACTTCACCCTAGCAGTCATCGTCGCTGCCTGGCTTTCGATGTTAGTTTCTTCGGCAAAGTTTACAACTTGCAGTTTGAACTTCGCAGAGTATTTCATTCGTTTAGACATGGCGATTGAATGTTTACGTACCGGTAGTTATTGTCGTTGCTTGACGCGCGATGACTCGCACATTCGCTCAATATCCAGTACTTCCCCCTAGCAATCATCGTCGCTGCCTGGCTTTCGATGTCCGTTATTGAGGTGAGAATATTTGAAATTGTTGCTGAGGATGCGTGTTAATGCGACAAACGCTTTATAATGATTCAGTTTCTCGCTGTTTGATTAGCCTGACGGACGCACACCCACGCACAATGAGATGCATGAGAAACGGCGTTGGTTACCATCACATTTGAAGCGATGAATACGAAGTTAAATTTTATGACTCGGTGTACAAGTCGAGGTCGATTTTTTTCGGTCGATTTTGGATCGAAAAAGGTCGACTAGTACACCGGCAAATACGGTATATGTTGTTTTTTTTTCACGTTATTGTGCATTTTATGGCTAATGCGACCTATATTCCGGAGCGACTTTTAGTCCGAAAAATACGGTAAATGCTTTTTTGCCCCACTGTATGTACTTTTAGGAAAAAAAAAATATATTTTTGTTCTTTAATTTATTTGCATTTTATTAAACCTACAAGATCATTTTGCCGGACCCTGTAGATAAGAAATAAAATAAATTGTAGAATAAAAACTGAAGAATACAAAGAAACATGAGAAAATGGAAAAGTGGGAAGATATCTTGTGGTATGATGAGGTGAATCATACTCCTACAGTTTAAGAGTGAGAGAATGAAGAATGAAGAAAAAGTGTGTGATTGACAAGTTGAAATATTTGGTTTACCTTACAGAGATGTTATAACTGTGACTGGTGTGTTTGAATACAGCCATATAATAAGAATAAGAAGACAATTATTATGCAATGTGGCCAACAATATATAATGTTTAGTTTTAAGAAACAAATGTCAAAATTCTCTGGTCTCTAACTACATATTTGATTTTCTTTGGTGTCCTTAATACTTTACCAGACTCAGATTCGCTCCAAAGCTCAAGCTTTCACCCAAGCATTCCTAAAGAGAAACACTGAGCCGGAGCCACAAAAGGATGCAAAAGGTTTGCTGAGTCATAAAGCCGTTATCTTGGAGTACTCCAGGTCTAATAAAAAGACACTGCACAAAAAGAGACCCAAAGGATTAAATGCTCAGCAGAAGAGGGAAATCAAGATCTTCCATATAAAAAGTGAACACCAGAGGTAGGTCATGGATCCACAGTAATTATCATGTTAATTGAAAATAAAAAACATTTACCATTGTGTTCGCTGTAATGTAATGCCTATGCTGAGCACTTTGAGATTTATTTGATTTGAAGTGCGTTATTAATTAAATGTATCATAATTATTATTATTATGCTACAGTTCACCCTATTTTGTCCACTTTCTTCCCAGTGTCACTGACTTGGTCATTGTTATTGCAGGTATGAGCTTTTCTTACCTCTGCATGATCTCTGGAAACAATATATCATTGATCTTTGCAATGGATTGAAGCCAACAAGGTAATAACCTCAAAATCTTATGATTTTATGTAGAGTTGCAGTAATTAATAAATTGATCAACAACTAATGATATTAAATGTACCTACCGTATTTGCCGGTGTACAGGTCAACTCGGTGTATAAGTCGACCCCCTAAAATTCGACGGAAATTTACGATTTTATGATATATCCTTTGTATAAGTCGAGCTCAATTGTTGCATTATATTAAACTTCAAAATTCAATATGCGAAATTTATTGACGAAATGTGTTCAAATTCCGGGAGGCCGTGCGCATGCGGCTGTTTATAAGCACCGCGGAGGAGATCGCGGCCGGCGAGCTCGCGCACGCCGCCCGGCACCAACGGGAGGCCGGAAATAGCTCCAAGCCGAGCGGATCGGCACTTTATAAGCACCGCGGAGGAGATCGCGGCCGCCTCATTCGACTTCCAGCGGCCGGCGAGCTCGCGCACCCGCCCGGCACATCCGGGAGGCCGTGCGCACGCGCCAAGTGGCCGAAAATAGCCCCCGCCGAGCGGATCGGCTGTTTATAAGCACCGCGGAGGAGATCGCTGAGCCTCATTCGACTTCCAGCGGGCCGCGCACTTGCGCACGCCGCCCGGCACATCCGTGAGGCCGTGCGCACGCGCCGAGTGGCCGAAAATAGCCCCCGCCGAGCAGATCGGCTGTTTATAAGCACCGCGGAGGAGATCGCTGAGCCTCATTCGACTTCCAGCGGGCCGCGCACTCGCGCACGCCGCCCGGTTCAAATTTTCTAAGTGCAACGCACAATGAGATGCATGAGAAACGGCCTTGGTTACCATCACATTTGAAGCGATGAATACGAAGTTAAATTTTATGACTCGGTGTATAAGTCGAGGTCGATTTTTTTCGGTCGATTTTGGATCGAAAAAGGTCGACCAATACACCGGCAAATACGGTAACTATTTTTGGGAATCAATTGTTTAGACACCTGGTTCAATTTAAAACTATCCAAGTCCTCAGAATTTACACCACTCAACAGTAAATATTCTCAGATTTCTGTCGTCCTCTATTGTGATGAGCAAAAAAAACAAAAACAAACAAAAATAACACATTTGCAAACAACCTGCTTTTAAATTGGAAAACAATGATCGATGTTTGCGTATATTCTGACATGTTACAGCCGTTACAGACAATGTTCCCTCTAAACTGTGCGCGTAAGCATTTGCGAACTGCTCTAACTGCCATAACCCTCTTAGCACACAGGAATAGTACGGAGCGCATAAAAAAACTCCCAACCTGAGATGTCTTAACATTTTGTACTTTCATATTGTTTTCATTCATTTGTATATTAAAATTGCAAAGATTTTTGGGCACGTGGTTGATGACAAAAAAAAAGGCCAACCGTAAAACCCCCTCCTCAAAATGATCTAAACTCAAGGGGGAGTATTGTATACTGGTGTCATTATGACACTTTGTTCAGGCATTTACTATTTGTTCAATCACGTGTCAATTATGATAAGTGTTGATATGGAATTATCACCCAGCCCTGCTGCGTATAAATAAAAAAATAAAATATATGTCAATTTTTCAGGTAACTCCTCATCATATTCGTGAATTTAAAGCCAAAGGTAAATTATCCACTATCCACCCAAGAATCCTCCCAAAAACTTGGAATCATATCACTTTTGAATGGAAAAAAAACCAACGTTTTAACACCGTAATTTTCTAATTTACCATGGCATTTGGACAAACAACAAACAACTATAATTTATATTGAAACATTCCTCATTTTGCACAGTCACAGTGAGCTACGGCAGAAGAATGAAAGATCGACATGCAGTTCTGCTACCATGGTTTGCAGATCCCTGCCTCATGCGATAATTTACTGGAATAATTCATAGAACAATCAGTCTAAAAATATTTAATGGTCACAGCTCTAATTAAAGACCCCACCTACCACCAGACACCACTGTGTTTGCAGCAGAGCTCAAAGATACTGTTTTCACAACTTTGTCCATACATAATGGCGCTCAGTAGATGTCATGTCTACAGGTCAATGGTCATAGTCATATGCTCAACAACAAATACTTCCACTCCTTTTATCTGCTATAATTTATTTGTATATAGTATATATTATCCATGGGCGGCTCGGTGGCGCACTGGGTAGCACGTCCGCCTCACAGTTAGGAGGGTGCGGGTTCGATTCCACCTCCGGCCCTCCCTGTGTGGAGTTTGCATGTTCTCCCCGGGCCCGCGTGGGTTTTCTCCGGGCACTCCGGTTTCCTCCCACATTCCAAAAACATGCTTGGTAGGCCGATTGAAGACTCCAAATTGTCCCTAGGTGTGAGTGTGAGTGAGATTGGTTGTCTGTCTCTGTGTGCCCTGCGATTGGCTGGCAACCAGTTCAGGGTGTCCCCCGCCTACTGCCCGATGACGGCTGGGATAGCCTCCAGCACGCCCGCGACCCCCGTGGGGACTAAGCGGTTCAGAAAATGGATGGATGGATGGATATATTATCCATCCTCCTCCAGCTCACTGTCCAGGACCTTGCTATGACAAAGCCGTGTCTCAGAGATTGCCAAAACTTCAAATCTTAAGGTTATCTTATATTGGTCATCCTTGATTCTAGCAAAGTTCTAACTGAGGTCCCTGCTATTAAAAGGATCTCTTGTTGAATCCTCTCCCCCCTCCCTTAATGTTATTATTTTTCCCCACACAATCCACACTTGGGTTTGACAAGGTCCTCAAAGTCAGGCACTCTCATCTGAAACTCTTATACGTATTCTCTTTCTTCTCCCAAAAGTTCAAAGTATGCAGTAAGAGATCCACAACTTTTAATGTGTCTAACTCCTCAAGCACTTTTATATATGGTCGATAAATCACCACTGTTTTATCAAGGCATATCATGTCCTTGTCTGAGTACATGTGGCTTCATAATATGTCATAAAATGTGACACATAACAAAACCATAGTCCCTTTAAATACAGGTCAGCGTATTCCAAAACAGTGCTATATACTTGAGTAACTCACTTTCTGCTCTTTGCAACGATTTACGTACTACAGTAGGATACCATGCTGCAAAAAAATCACCGTTTGTTCCCAACCCCAGGTAATGCACTATATCAGAGCACTTTCTCCTAGTTCCTTTAACAAGCTCATGTCTTTATCAACTGTCAAATATCAAAGCTTCTCATTTGTTTTGCAAGGGGTTATAATCTTGTGACGCTCACCTCTGGTCACAGTTTTAGGGCTGTTTTTAGACAATTGTAACGCCCATTCACCCTCAGGCTGTTTGACAATCTAGTTTGAAACACTCATTCACCCCCGTTGAACTGTAGGCCGTTGCCTGATCCTTTTTAGGCCCCATCACTGTAAAATCTTCTTTCTTTTATATGAACTACCATTATTACCGGACTATAAGGTGCACCTGACTATAAAGCGCACCTTCAATGAATGGCCCATTTTAAAGTGTTGTCCTTATATAAGGCGCACCGGACTATAAACCGCACCATTAATGTATCATGTCAGATTTTTAATCCAAATAAAATCATTCTCCATTTTATCTTTTTTATTTCAACTTCAGACGCAACAAATTACTCTATAATCACAAAATAATGATCCGTAGTCTTTTTGATTCATGATTCATAGTCTTCAGCGGGCCACCAATGATTGATTTCATGACAGAATGCTTCGGGCGAGTTTAAATTTAGGAATTTGGTCCATATATAAGGCCCACCGGACTAAAAGGCATACTGTCGGCTTTTGAGAAAATTTTGGGTTAAAATTTTAGGCGGCGCGGCGCAGCGCGGCGCAGCGGTTGTTTACATAAAGGACAAAGATTCGATCACGGGATGATGAAGATGACTACCGGCATCATTAGTGGCTTTGTTTGTAAGTGACACGGAGGATGAAGAGTTTGAAGTCAACCCCCTAAAATTTTATGATATATCCTTTGTATAAGTCGAGCTCAATTGTTGCATTATATTAAACTTCAAAATTCAATCAGAAATATGCAAAATTTATTGACGAAATGTGTTCAAATTCGCAAGTTTGTAGCGAGCGATCTATACGCCATCTTAAATATTATTTACTTCATGACCCTGTGATATTACGCGCCGAGAGACTAACAACAATGAACACTCTTAGAAAATGGTTTATTTTTAGTTAAGAAACAACAAATTATAATTATAAAGTGATTGCTGGTACATAGAGTTCAAAATTCGTCTTCATCGTCGCTATTTCCGAAAAGCTTGTTCCATTCGTTTTCGTTTAGTTTGTCGTCATAAAGGGCATCTTCTTGGTCTTCTCTATCCTGAGAGCGTTTGGCGAATATTTTCTAAGTGCCAACGGCTCTTGCGCCATAAAGAGTCCGCCCCGGCTGGTTCCCCATGTCGGCCAGAACAAGTGAAAATTCGGCGACTTCCAGGGCGAATATTTTCTAAGTGCCAACGACTCAATCGCCGTAAAGCGTCCACCTCGGCTGGTTCCCCATGTCGGCCACCACAAGTGAAAATTCGGCCTCTTCCCCTGGAAGTCTGGCCAAGTTTGGCGAATATTTTCAAAGTGCGAACGACTCAACCGCCGTAAAGTGTCCGCCTCGGCTGGTTCCCCGTGTCGGCCACCACAAGTAAAAATTCGGCCTCTTCCCCTGGAAGTCCGGCCAAGTTTGGCGAATATTTTCAAAGTGCGAATGACTCAACCGCCGTAAAGTGTCCGCCTCGGCTGGTTCCCCATGTCGGCCACCTCAAGTGAAAATTCGGCCTCTTCCCCTGGAAGTCTGGCCAAGTTTGGCGAATATTTTCTAAGTGCCAACGACATTCATTTAGACATGGCGATTGAATGTTTACGTACCGGTAGTTATTGTCGTTGCTTGACGCGCGATGACTCGCACATTCGCTCAATACCCAGTGCTTCCCCCTAGCAGTCATCGTCGCTGCCTGGCTTTCGATGTCCGTTATTGGTGAGAAGAGGTGAGAATATTTGAAATTGTTGCTGAGGATGCGTGTTAATGCGACGAACGCTTTATAATGATTCACTTTCTCGCTGTTTGATGAGCCTGACGAACGCACACCCACGCACAACGAGACGCATGAGAAACGGCCTTGGTTACCATCACATTTGAAGCGATGAATACGAAGTTAAATTTTATGACTCGGTGTATAAGTCGAGGTTGATTTTTTTCGGTCGATTTTGGATCGAAAAAGGTCGACTAATACACCGGCAAATACGGTATTATGGCTTTTACGCACGCCCGGTCCTACTCTATGGATCTCTCTTTCACCTCCGTGGATGGAAGTCGGGGGCCGGCGCTCAGCCGGGTGGCTGTCCAGCGATGGTGGATGGGGCTCGGACATGGCTTTTACCTATTCGATGGAGCTCTCTTCCACCTCCGTGGCTGGAAGTGCCACCTCCGGGGATGGAAGTCCACACCGCCACACGCCTGGAAGTCGACGCCGGTGCTTGGGGCCGTGTGGCGGTTAACTATTTGTTATTGTTATTTGATATATTTTATTTCATGTAGAAATTTGTATATGTTTTTATCATTACAGTTCAGTAGTTGTTGGCTCGTTGAACTCTTGTCTTATTAAATAAAGAGTCGTTTACCAAACCCACGTCTTTCCTTGTACTTTAACGCTACAATATAGTTATATACTAGATCTGTGGAATAACGAAGAGGCTGACGTCAGGGCGCACGCGCGGCGTTGTTGACAAAGGACGAGGAATTTGATCAATGGATTTAATGATTTGGAGTGACAGATGGTTTGATAATATTATTGCTTATATAATAGTTATTTGATATATAATTTATATATTATTATATGGGCCTGTGGAATATTCTGAAGTGCAAGCGCCGTCAGCGGCGCGCACCCATTGTTGACATAAAGCATGATCGATGGATTTAATGAATTGGAGTGACACAGATGGTTTTATAAACGTGTTATTTATGTAATAGTTTTTTGAATAACTCTGAATGTTACGTCAGGCCCATTCTCAGCTCTTCGTTTGTGTTTCTGTCACGTTAGCATACCTATCGTTTAGCCCAGGGGTGGGCAAACTTTTTGACTTGTGGGCCGAATTGGGTTCTAAATTTTGACCGGGGGGCCGAACCAGGAGCAGATGGATGTAGTGTTTGTGTGAAGTAATATAAACGACCTGTAAAGGTCATTGCATAAAAGGTTTTGGCCTTTAGTAGGTAGTAAAGCATGGATATTCAAAAAAAGTTTTTGGAAAACAAATGCATTTATTAACAGCATTTTAAAAAAAAATCCCTAAAAAACTGCTATCAGTGATTCTCATAAAATACGACACTGTTATGAATAACAGTCTCCATCACTTCAGTGCCTGCAGGTCAGATTAATGAAAGATGTTTATCTTATGAGGTCACATCAAACGGCAAACATTCTGACCAAATATATCATCTTGAAGAATCGGTGAAAGCATACATCCAAATAAAGTAATCAAAACGGCAACACGGTGAGGGGAATCTGAAAATCAGAGCAGAGTTTTAACTCACAAACACCTGGTAACAGAGGTGAGGAAACGGGAAACACTTCCTTAAAGTAAGCCTTAAGAACTTTACAGGTTAAGATTAGTCACAAACAGGTGGTGCATCAATGTCCTTGAGCATCCTGCATTGTTTGAAAATGAGAATAGTCGCTAGTTTCAATCCCTGCTATTTGTACAGATCATATTCAAAATGCATTTTTTTTACAACATTCTTGAAAGCCTCTGTTAGAGATTTGCTCACTCCAACTTATTTTGCAAGAACCACACGGGAGACAGGCAAGTTCTTTTAGACACCTGCAGGTGGAGAGTTCACTCGCTCCAGAATGAAGTCTGAAAAGTCTCCTTCCTGCAAGGGCATATTTATTAGGAGGAACAGAGTGGGGGTGAGAGTGGACAGGTTTGGTGAACCCCCGGCCTCTGGTAAGATCAGAGCAGGGGGTGTTTTACGATGTTGTGGGAAACAGAACAACTTTGATTGCTTCCTCTGCAGCTGGTCACTCAAGCAGAGGAAGCAACCACTTTACTTTACTACGTTGTGAGAGCAAGACAAGATTGGTTAATCATTATAGTCTACATTCCAACATAATCCTATGATAAAGATAACCTGGAAAACCCTAACAGCCTCCCCTTCATTTTCAGTGGGAACAGTGTTGTTGGTCTCCCTTTTTTTGATAGTGTGTCATAGTCTGGAGTAAAATTTGTTGTGGCAATTCTTAGGAGGTGTTGGTCCGTTTACCTAGATCTGTGACGGGTTGATGTTGATGTTCATGTGGCTGAACGTCACGTCGCGTACGTCGAGCCAAATTGGCCACTCTTTTTAAACACTCGGCACTCAGTGTCCACCTTGCTTTTCCATGGGCGACTCATTTTAATGGAAGGATTCCAGGGGAAGGTTTGTGGGTGGCTTTAGCGTAAAACTGTATCCGAAAGCTCGGCGCGCAAATTACAAGAATGCTGTCGTCACAGCCCACGCTCTAAATTCGGCACTGAAACAAATAGAGCGCGAGTGCGCCATTTCCGTACTACTGAGTACGTACACGCACTTGTGAGTGTGCACCGAGCTTTCTGACACGGCTTCCGGTAGTAAATGTGCAGGCGAGTGGTTCCCCATCTACTGGGGAAACGCAGTCATTGCAGGCAAAATGACCGAAAAAAAAATGTTTAATAATACAATTTATTTAGGGTTGGCGGGCCGGATTAAACGGTCCCTTGGGCCGGATGTGGCCCGCGGGCCGTAGTTTGCCCATACCTGGTTTAGCCTATTGTTGCTCGTTCATGTCTGTTCTTGGTGTTGGACTTTGTCGAATAAATTTCCCCCAAAATGCGACTTATACTCTGGAGCGACTTAAATATGTTTTTTTTCACGTTATTGTGCATTTTATGGCTAATGTGACCTATATTCCGGTGCGACTTTTAGTTCGAAAAATACGGTAACGAAAATACAATAACGAACGGAGTCTTTCGGCATCCGGGCCACGCGGTCGGGTTTTCTCGGGTCCTTTCGGCTCATCTCGCGAGGTTCGACCTCTGAATTTTTTTAGACAACCGAAGCAAAAAAATCTCGTTCTAAAAAATGTTTCGTTCGAATTTTGATTTGTTCGAGAACCGGGACGTTCGAAAACCGAAGTTTGACTGTCTAGAAATTCAGTTGCCAGCAGTATGAATGAATAATTAAATACATAAATAAACGGACAATTTAAACATCCGGCATGACAAACAAAATGATGATCCACAGTAGATGCGATAGATACCTGTGATTAAATAAAAAACAAGCAGACGAAAGTGTAATATATTAATATGCAAGATTAAATAAATAAACAAACAGCAGACAAAAGTGTCAATACATATAAAAAACAAGATTAAATAAAAAATAAGCAGACGAAAGTGTCAAGATATAAATAAACAAGATCACGCACCTCTATCCCCTGCGACAAGTTAGAAAGGATAGACAACTCATGGATTGATATGTCATAATTTTGTTTTGTCTTTCAAGATACCCAGCATTGCTTAATTAGATTAACAATTTTGTTGTTATTGCAGCAGTCCACACTCTGTGCAGCAGAAACTATTGAAGGCAGACTTCCATGGTGCCATTATCACAGGTAAATTGTCATTAATCAGCACTTTTTAAACTATGAAACCTTGTTTTATGTGCCTACTGTCTAATAAATGGTGTGTGCTTCCCAAGGGCTGGGTTTATGCCAGTTCTGGTTTCCCATACCTCTTGCTATTATTATACTATTATTTCTTGCATTATCAAAAGCTATGCAAGTAAATACGTCAATTATGTTCAGCTCAGTGGCCTAGTAGTAGAGTGTCCGCCCTGAGACTGGAAGGTTGTGGGTTCAATCCCCGGCCGGGTCATACCAAAGACTATAAAAATGGGACCCATTGCCTCCCTGCTTGGCACTCAGCATTAAGGGTTGGAATTGGGGGGTTAGATCACCAAATGATTCCCGAGCGCGGCACCGCTGCTGCTCACTGCTCCCCTCTCCCCCAGGGGATGGATTAAAATCACATGGGGATGGGTTAAATGCAGAGGACAAATTTCACCACACCCAGATGTGTGTGTGACGATGATCATTGGGACTTTAACTTTAATAATTAAACAACACACCTATTGCAGCTCTGCAGGCCCTCAGCTCACCTATTCTAATGCTAGGGCCAGGAAATCGGCTCTTTCTGCGTAACACTGTGGGTGGACCACGGACTTAACTCAGAGGAGTGATTTAGGATGAGTTAGAAATACAGTGTTTTGGGAAAATTATGCGAGGCTTTTCAATTGCATTTCAAAGAGACGCACTAAAGATTATTTCACGCCGTTGCCGCACATAACAATTGAGTCATCTACGTGGCTATTATTATCATCACTAATATCCGCTTTATGCTTCATGTTTCAAGTGGGATTGAATTCAAGTGAAGGAAAAGTCAATACAGTACTCAAAACAACTGCAGATCCACAGACAATCAAAAAAGTCAGTGTCCCTCCGAAGCAATTTATCTCCCCACCTGTGCGACGCGAATGATGTCTCGATCAAACATGACTTGGCCGGGAAGACTGCGATCGCATTGGAAATCACGCACCAGTCTGTCTGTCCGTCCGTCCGTCCGTCCGTCTGCCCACCCGCCTGTCTCTGTCTCTCTGTCACACTCTCTAGCATGTGCGGTGCGCGCCCGCCAGTGTGCCCCTCCGACCACCACCAAACCTTTGCACATGGGCATACACCGGTGTGAGTGGCACTAGAGGCAAGGTGTGTGAAGTGTCCTGCCCAAGGACAGGGCGTTTGGCCACCCATAAATTTGAGGTTGGGCATTGTCAAGACACTAACCCAGGGGTCAGCAACCCATAGTGTTTAAAGAGCCATATTGGACCAAAAAAAACAAAAAACTGATTTGTCTGGAGCCGCAAAAAAAGTTAAAGTCTGATATAAGCCTTATATTAAAGGCAATATGGGCTGTGTCTATATTAGCTATGTTAGCCTACTATTAAATGGCTAAGTAGGCTACAAATACATAAGGAGCATTCATGTTTTTTATTTTTCCTGCAGCACAGCCTGGAGAGAATGACGCACCACTTGACGATACTACTGTATGATAAAGCTATAAATTTAACTTCCATAACAATATTAACTTATTATATTTTATTGCATTGATGAATAATGAAGAAATTTGTTTTAATCTCATCTTTACTTTGAGGATTCAAAAGAAACAACAATGGAACATGCACAATAGGCCTCCTACAACTTCAGAACTCCCCATGGAAATAAAATATAGTTATCTTTAAGCCTCACTAATAGAACCCCCCCCTCCTCACACGCACACGCACACACACACACACACACACACACACACACACACACACACACACGCACACACACACACACACACACACACACACACACACCTTTATTTAGACAACAAAGTGCAATACAATACGCACAATACAACGCAGCCATCCTCGGAGCTGAGCAACAAAACAGTAAAATCCCTGTCATTCGAAATGTATATTGACAAAAAAAATTCTGAAATAACTATTAAAATAGCCCTTTGATACAAAATATGTGCCTATGACAGGATTTTGTTCTTACCCATTTAATGTGACGGACGTCACTGGACAGCTTCTCAACATCGGGCATGTAAAATGTAACTTTAATCTTCACGCAAGACTGCAAGATCTCATCTGTGAGTAGTAGTAGTCGTGGTGGAATTTGGAGATGCAATCCACTTTTTAAATCTATCCTTGCGGTCCTCTAATTTCTCCAGCAGTAATGCAATCGCACTTTTTCTATTACTCCCAGCTGGGTACTCAGCAGCAAATGCAGCATGCCTACCCTGGAAATGTCTTTCCACATGACTCTTTTTGCTGTTTGACAACTTCTCATTACAGAGCAAACATGTAGGCAACCCTTCCGCATTGGCAATGAAAGCAAATGATTCAGTCCAAGAACTGTTGAATCCTCTGTTCTTAGCTATCTTTCTCTTTTTCCCTTTGGGATCCATCGCTCATCACACACCCACCGGTTTATTTACAACAGCGACCATCGACGCGACACGCCGAGTTGCAAGAAACGTGTGTCGCAGCTTATGTCGCAAATCTCCGTTGGCAGATATTTTGAAATTTAATATGTATTCTACACAATTCACAGCATTGGAAAACGTTGAGAATGTTTTTCTCGAGTTTTCCCTGCTACAGAAACTATACTAAAATAGAAAATATATTTTCCCTCAAATCTTTTTCCATTTTCATACATTTTTAAAAAAGCTCCAGGGAGCCACTAGGGCTCTAGAGCCGCGGGTTGCCGACCCCTGCACGAACCAGACTCTACCCAACGCACTAAAACCCTTCTGTACCAACAAATCCCCCACACAATACATAAATAGATCAAGGTTGTTGTTTTTCATTGAGTAACCTAACATTCACCTGGGACTTTTTTTTTTTTACAGTGGTTCGGTCCAAATGCCCTTCATATGTGGGCACTACAGGAATTTTGATCCAGGAGTTCAAGCATGTTTTCAAAATGATTACAAAACAAGACAAATTCAAAGGTAAACAACTGTTTCTTGCTATTTATTCCCATTCAGAAAATGTCACATTGTAAATCTCATTACTGTGACCATATCATTTGTAAGGAAAATTAAGACAAAGCACTAGGTGTTTGCCATCTCAGGCACTTAATTAGATTACGATTCAGGGTGCTATGTTCCAGTCATTCAGCAACTATAATAATTAAGGCATTGGTTTTCTGGTTTCAGGGTTTTTTCATATACATACAGTGGTGGGCACTTTACCAAATATTGCCAGTCCGTCCTAGGTCCGTCCATCTGTATTCATAATGTAATTGTGCCTCTGTCTGTGTTTGATCGACCTTTGAAAACCCTTCTATCACCAGTTCGTCCCTGCGTCCTTCATCAGTCCATGTTTTAAAATAAAAAAAAGACATAAATCAAAATTATAGAAACCAATAAAAAATTAAAATGATAATTGCATATATCACTATCTATGGTGGCTGCTGAAAATCTTTACAGAACCGCATATTCATTTATTTTATCCAATGTTGTCTACGTGATCACGGTCGTCACACATCGTCAACATTTTAAACTCAAACTGACTTTTAGAAACATTCTTTAGAGCTTCACTAAATCTCACGAAGTCGCATAAAAAGTACTCTAAACATGTCATGGCTCCGCTCTGCTCTCGCCGTTCTGATTGTTATCCAATGCAGAGCTGCGCTTGCTAATCAGTGCTGATCGGTGCCACCTGTGCCCTTGTTACTGGCTGATTAGGGCGTGTATTTAAACCCCACAAACCCATCAATCTGCGGTGGTTTGTCTGCCTCGATACACGTATGCTTGCCTGCCACCTGGTTCTGCTATGCCACCTGATTGCGGCTGATTCACTGTGTAGTCCGATGCCTGTTTCCTGATTCGCTGTTCTTTTAAGTGAACTGAATCTTTGGAATCAGTTTACTCAAAAGATTTGTTCAAAAGAATCGTTCACCGAATCGACGCAACACGTTCACTGACTGATAGGTTAATGCAGTGTTTCCCAACCTTTTTTGAACGAATCGTTCACTCACGAGCCAACACTAACAGCAACACACACATAAATTGAGTATGTGCCGATGCCACAACATGAAATCTCAAAATTCTCCGATTTGCCACGCATGCACAATTAGCCTTGCGGAAACTGACCTGTGGTTTGGTAATCCTGTTTACAATTCGCTCGGTATTTAATGTTGGACAATTTCCCACGGAACATCTCTCACGTGACACCGGTGTGCCGTTAATGCACGGTCAGGCAGTTCACTCACTGACTCATTCGCGAACTGGAAAGTCAGCACTCGTTCACTCACTGATCCGTTCTCGCGATGAACGTGAAATGCAAATCACTCACTCACTGAATCGTTCACTCACAGATCCATTCAGTTGATGAACGGGAAATGCAATTCACTGACTCGTTCGTGAACGGGAACTGCAAAAAGCCGCGATGCACCAAAATATCTGCAATATTCAATATTCGTAAAGCCCACGTATCACGGTAATAAATTATACTATTTTATGTTTTACTCATTCAGTTGTGGTTTATATGAAGTGGAACATCAATGCTTTTGTCTGAATTCCTTATTTTGATAGCATCACAGGTCCCTCTTTTCTACTTGTTCTGAGGCGCGGCTCAGAGCAAGCTATTTTGGTGCGGTCTCTTTAAATGCAAATGAGATACTTCACACCCCACACCCACCACGCCTCAAAATGTGTGCCTCCTTTTACGGTCAACACATTTGTAGTTTTTTTTTTAGCCGAGGTAGCGTTTACTTGCGCCGCAAACTTTTTGATTGATTAAAAGATGTCAACGGCAGAAGACTTGTCCATACATACATAACACGTAACAAAATAAATCCCCTCACAATATTTATGAACACGTCTTGTAAACAAGCACTGCAGTCAAGCTACGATGTAAGCTAATGCTCGTGCTAGCGTTAGCGAGAAGCTAACAAATGCATTTAACACATTATTCTGTTCCCCAAGAATAAAACAAATGCAATTCATTTGATACAACTACTCAAAATGCACCCACAAGAAGTGAAAACAGAGCACACAGGTCCAAAATCAGCAGAAAGACTGATGCTAATGTTATGAAAACGAGTGCATAGACACGCTATATTATTCAAGTGAGATACAGTTTATTACTTTTATGTCATCTCTAGCTTACCGCGTTTCCATAGATTGAAGGAACTGACCCATGAACGATACGAAGTCTTTCGGCCAATCCTTCTCTATACTGACAAAAGATTTCTGAAACACTCATCCTTGAACAAGCAGGACCATGCCCACAGACGTGGGAACACTGCTTGAAAAGAAAAAAAATTGACCAAGCACTTCTTTGAGGTTCTGATTTTGGGGGACGGTGCAATGATTTGTGTGGATTGATGCATCCAACAACGGAACATTTTAATCTCTCCACCTCCGCATCCATGATTTGTTTGGACTACAAAAGTCTCTCCGAGTAATACAGATGGCGGATTTGCGAAACCATTTGGCAACACCCATTACCTTGTTTGGTTTGTCCCGCCCTAACGGATTTGATGTAATAGATAAAAATACGTAATAGAAAATGGAGAAAACTGAACAGAGTAAAAAATAGCCCCCCCAACAGATAATTAAAGTACTGTATTTTCCGCACCATAAGGCACACTTAAAAGCCTTTAATTTTCTCCAAAAACGAAGCTGCGCCTTTTAATAAGGTGCGCCTTTTGTGTGGACCAAATTCCAAAATCTGTGAATTTGTTTTGTGTGGCTTCCGTAATATACAGGCGTAATATGAAGACCCAATGAACCAATCAGTGGACATTATGTTTTACGTTGATCGGGGCAAAAAAAAACTATCAGAGGACTTGATGCAACACGTAGAAGAGTACATACCTCCGCCGCCATTGGAAAATAAATACTATCGTTGCAAATCTGTAAAAGTGTTTTGTGTGGCTTCCATGTAATATACGTAATATACAAGCACTGATGAACCAATCAGAGGACACCACGTTTTATGTAGATCGGGGCGGTAAACCAATCAGTGGACTGGACGTAACACTTAGAGGAGTACTTACCTCCGCCACCATTGGTAAATAAATACTATCGTTTGTGTAAAGTACGTACCTCCGCCGCCATTGATAAATAAATACTACCGTTTGTGCAAATCTGTAAAGTTATTTTGTGTGGCTTCCGCCACACAGAGACGCAACAAACAGGCGTAATATGTAGATCCGATGAACCAATCAGAGGACATTACGTTGTTAATCGGGGCGGTAAACCAAGAGGCAGACTTCACATAACATGTAGAGTACGTACCTCCGCCACCATTAATAAATAAATATTATTGTTTGTGCAAGAAAAGAGCATTAGGAACCTCTAAAATGGCATAGACAACGAGACATGCTTACAAGGCACAATTAGAGCCTTCTGGAAAGCCAGGATCATTGCAGAAAAGTGACGACGACAAGACAATGAAGAGAGGGAACTTGGCATGTTTAGTGGCGAACTTGCCCAACTTAACTTAATTTGGATACAGAAGATGAGGACTTGGACAGATTTGTGTATGAATAATGATTAACTATAATGTGAGTACCGTAATTTTCGGACTATAAGTCGCGTTTTTTTTCATAGTTTGGGTGGGGGGGGCGACTTATACTGAGGAGCGATGTGTCCGGAAATTACGGTAATAGTTATTTGAATAACTCTGAATGTTACGTCAGGCCCGTTCTCAGCTCTTCATTTGTGTTTATGTTACGTTAGCATACCTATGAGGACCCGGGATGAGGGTCAGCACCTCCAAATCCGAGTCCATGGTCCTCGATCGGAAAAGGGTGGAATGCCCTCTCCGGATCGGGGATGAGATCCTGCCCCAAGTGGAGGAGTTCAAGTATCTTGGAGTCTTGTTCACGAGTGAGGGGAGGATGGAGCGTGAGATCGACAGGCGGATCGGTGCAGCGTCGGCAGTAATGCGGACCCTGTACCGGTCCGTTGTGGTGAAGAGAGAGCTGAGCCAAAAGGCAAAGCTCTCAATTTACCGGTCGATTTACGCTCCTACCCTCACCTATGGTCACGAGCTATGGGTCGTGACCGAAAGAACGAGATCTCGGATACAAGCGGCCGAAATGAGTTATCTCCGCAGGATGTCCGGGCTCTCCCTTAGAGATAGGGTGAGAAGCTCGGTCATCCGGGAGAGACTCGGAGTAGAGTCGCTACTCCTCCACGTTGAGAGGAGCCAGATGAGGTGGCTCGGGCATCTTATCAGGATGCCTCCTGGACGCCTCCCTGGGGAGGTGTTCCGGGCATGTCCCACCGGTAGGAGACCCCGGGGACGACCCAGGACGCGCTGGAGAGACTATGTCTCTCAGCTGGCCTGGGAACGCCTTGGGATCCCCCGGGATGAGCTGGATGAAGTGGCTGGGGAGAGGGAAGTCTGGGAGTCCCTCCTAAAGCTGCTGCCCCCGCGACCCGACGCCGGATAAGCGGAAGAAGATGGATGGATGGATGGATGGATGGAGCATACCTATCGTTTAGCCTGTTGTTGCTCGTTCATGTCTGTTCTTGGTGTTGGATTTTGTCGAATAAATCTGCCCCAAAATGTGACTTGTACTCCGGAGCGACTTCTATATGTTTTTTTTCACGTTATTGTGCATTTTATGGCTAATGCGATGTATATTCCGGAGCGACTTTTAGTCTGAAAATTACGGTAGTTATATACTAGATCTGTGGAATAACGACGAGGCTGACGTCAGGGCGCACGCGCGATGTTGTTGACAAAGGACGAGGATCGATGGATTTAATGATTTGTAGTGACACAGATGGTTTGATAATATTATTGCTTATATAATAGTTATTTGATATACAATTTATATATTATTATATGGGCCTGTGGAACATTTTGGAAGTGCAAGCGCCGTCAGCGGCGCGCACCCATTGTTGACATAAAGGACGATCGATGGATTTAATGAATTAGAGTGACACAGATGGTTTTATAAACGTGTTAGGTTTTATAAATGTGTTATTTATGTAAGTTATTTGAATAACTCTGAATGTTACGTCAGGCCCGTTCTCAGCTCTTCGTTTGTGTTTATGTCACGTTAGCTTACCTATCGTTTAGCCTGTTGTTGCTCGTTCGTGTCTGTTCTTGGTGTTGGATTTTGTCGAATAAATGTCCCTCAAAATGCGACTTATACTCCGAAGTGACTTATATATGTTTTTTTTCACGTTATTGTGCATTTTATGGCTAATGCTTCCTATATTCCGGAGCGACTTTTAGTCCGAAAAATACGGTACAGTAGAGCAGTGTTTCCCAACCACTGTGCCGCGGCACACTGGTGTGCCGTGAGAGATGTTCAGCTGTGCCGTGGGATTGTCCAATATTAATTACGGAGCGCATTGTAAACAGGATCGCCAAACCACTGCTCAGTTCGACTATGATAGCCACCCAGCTGCTGTCAGAACAGCAGAGCGTCTTTAGAAGTGACATTTGTCTTATTGTCGTAATATTTATAGCGCTAGTCTAAAACAGTAAACAAAGTCATGTTGATTCTTTTGGATTTGAATCACAATCACTTTCAATAGTTTATTCCTTACACTGTCTAAAACATTTTTAAAAAACTCACTTTTATTTAAAAAAGAAATACAATTAAAAGAATATTTAGTATTTATTTGTATTCAATTATTTGACTCTTCATACATATATAGGAATAGGACTTTACGTCTTTCGTTGTAATATAACTGATTTTAATATAGAAGCTGGTGTAACACTTAACAGATTTTTGTTGGGGGTGTGCCTCGAGATTTTTTTTCCAATGAAAAAGTGTGCCGTGAATGAAAAAAGGTTAAGAAACACTGCAGTAGAGTACATGGTTAAAAAGTAGAATTAAGTACAACCAAACTCAGTCTTGGTCCCGTGACGTTATTTTGTTTACCGTAAGTCATGGCATACATGCACCCTATAATGCGGTGCAGCGCACCCTATATGTGGATTAAATACAAAATAGACCCCACAATTGAGTCTGCACCTTTTAACCCGAAGTGCCTTATGGTGCGGAAAATACGATATCTCTGCAGCACCTGAAGGGATATGTTACACTTTTCTACACACTTGGAGACTCAAAATACACAAGAAAATGAATTTAAAAGCAAAAAAAGTGGATTTTCCATGATATGCCTCATGATATGGCCATAAAAGACGGAGCACAAAATAGTGAGGGATCACTGTAGTTTGTGTAGAAAATGAAGTTTCCCAACACTGTTAACAGGAGAGTGTATTTTTAAACATGTTCAATAAATACTGTTCCAAACATGTTCAATGTATGATTTTCCAATCTCAAAAACAAAATCGTGTAAATAATCGTGATTTCAATATTGAACAGAATAATCGTGATTATGATTTTTACCCATAATCCAGCAGCCCTAACTTTGAGTCTACATCCTTGAAAATAGGGAGAAATAACCACGAAAGTGACTGTGAGTTTTGATTCCTCAACAGACTTGTGTAAGGAAACTCCCGCGGTTGCCTGGTAGGTGCATGGAGACATTAACCATCAATCTCAGATTATGAGTCAATTTCACTGGTGAGATCCCAGAATAACACTGCTATGATGAGATGAAAATGTTAGCATATTAACAAATGACACATTTAAGAACTTTAACCATTTTAAATGTGTTGTTTTGTCATATTAATAAAATATTAATACAATATTAATTTTATCAGATTTCCTTACAACAACAAATTTGACAAACTATTATTTTACCTTGGCGGCTCGGTGCCGCACTGGGTAGCACGTCCGCCTCACAGTTAGGAGGGTGCGGGTTCGATTCCACCTCCGGCCCTCCCTGTGTAGAGTTTGCATGTTCTCCCCGGGCCCGCGTGGGTTTTCTCCGGGCACTCCGGTTTGCTCCCACATTCCAAAAACATGCTTGGTAGGCCGATTGAAGACTCCAAATTGTCCCTAGGTGTGAGTGTGAGTGCGATTGGTTGTCTGTCTCTGTGTGCCCTGCGATTGGCTGGCAACCAGTTCAGGGTGTCCCCCGCCTACTGCCCGATGACCGCTGGGATAGGCTCCAGCACGCCCGCGACCCCCGTGGGGACTAAGCGGTTCAGAAAATGGATGGATGGATTATTTTAACTTGCCACAGTTTACGATAATATTCACAAACTGGGCAGAAAATCTTCTTAGAAAAAAGTAATAAGGTACTATTTATCTGTGAGGATTACAACAATGATTTGATAAATCCAGATAATCATAAAGCAACTGCTTAATATGATGTACAGTATGAGTTTGTATCCAGCTATCACAAGACCTATCAGAATTACATTGCACTGTGCTACTCTTATTGACAACATTTTTATAAGTAATATCCAGTTTACAAAATTCAGTGGTCTAATAGTTTGTGATATGGCAAATCTGCCTGTATTCACAGTATGTGATGTTAAGGAGATAAATAAGTCTCGCAGGATTTTGGCTCGGTTGGTCTCAACTACTTTGGGTGGTGTCTGCTATCTTTGTTCTGGGACTTCAGTCCGAGTTTGGAAGAAATTTTTTGGCACACTCTTCCTTGTGCTTGCTTATGCCACTATGTATACCTAAGCAGCCAGCATCTAAAAGCCTCTTTTTAGTCGCATTGACGTCACTGCATCAATGCTGCGCGCCATTTGCCATCACACTCACATACAACCCACACACGCATTGTTTTGAAAGCGTGTTGCAGTTTCACTTCAAAGGAGAATGTCGTGAGGGCTGGTGTTGTCTCGGCCAACATAGGTTGGCGTTTCCTCTGCATTCAATGGCCAATTCCAAATGCTTTACTATTTTACTTTCCTTTTTGAGCAAGTAACAAAGCGACAATACAGATTGTGCCTACTAGAACAAAGGGGCCCAGATGACTAGATGATGCATTAAAATGTATTGCAAAATAGATAAAGAAGGCAGTGTCGTAGGTGGTATGTTCGTAAGCTTCTTTAAACATGCACCTACTATGCCACCGTCGTATCTTGCTTTGCAGTAGCAACAAGCTGTGTGGTTCAGATTCTGTCATCCTTGGTGATAAATGAATTACAATTTAAACCAAGGGTGGGCAAACTTTTTGACTTGCGGGCCGAATTGGGTTCTAAATTTTGACTGGGGGGCCAAACCAGGAGCAGATGGATGTAGTGTTTGTGTGAAGTCATATAAATGACATGTAAAGGTCATTGCATAAAAGGTTTTGGCCTTTAGTAGGTAGTAAAGCCTGGATATTCGAAGAAAAGCTTTATGAAAACAAATGCATTTATCAACAGCATTAAAAAAAAATATTTCACCCAAAAAACTACTATCGGTGATTCTCATTAAATATGACACTGTTATTATGAATAACAGTTTCCATCACTTCAGTGGCTGCAGGTCAGATTTATGAAAGATATATGTATATAATAATGAGGCGAAATCACATAAAATGGCAAACATTCTTCAAGATGATGTAATTGGTCACAATTACATCATCTTGAAGAATGAGTGAAAGAATACATCTAAACACAGTAATAAAGAAATCAAAATGGCAACACGGTGACGGATGAGGACGCTGCCGACAGCGTGAGGAGGGCGCTTGCCGCTATCAACACCCGTAAGGCGGCGGGCCCTGACAACATCCCAGGTCGAGCGCTGAAGGACTGCTCTGGGGAGCTGGCGGGTGTCTTCACGGACATCTTTAACATTTCCCTGCAGCAGGCCATCGCCCTTCGTGTTTCAAGGCTGCCACCATTGTACCTGTGCCGAAGAAGCCTGCTCCGTCCTGCTTCAATGACTACCGCCCCGTGGCACTGACGCCCATCATCATGAAGTGCTTTGAGCGGCTTGTCTTGGAACACATCAGATCTATTCTCGCCCCCACCTTAAACCCCTTCCAGTTTGCGTACCGGGCCAAACGGTCCTCTGAGGATGCCATCTGCTCTTCCCTCCACTCGGCCCTCTCCCACCTGGACAGTAGGGACTCGTATGTGAGATTGCTGTTTGTGGACTTCAGTTCTACCTTCAACACCATTGTGCCACAAAAACTCATCTGCAAACTCGACAAGCTGGGCCTCAGTACCTCCCTCTGCAACTGGCTACTGGACTTCCTCTGTCAGAGGCCTCAGGTGGTACGTGTTGGCGACAAATTCTCCGCCAGCATCACGCTGAGCACTGGGGCCCCCCAAGGCTGTGTGCTCAGTCCACTGCTCTTCACCCTGCTGACGCATGACTGCACTGCGATCTACAGCGACAACCGCATAGTGAAGTTTGCTGACGACACGACTATGGTGGGTCTCATCACCAAGGGCGACGAGACTCAGTGCAGGTTGGAGGTTGACCTTCTGACCGCGTGGTGCAGGGACAACAACCTCCTGCTGAACGTCAACAAGACCAAAGAAATTGTTGTTGACTTCCGTAAGGGTCACACCCAACACCTGCCGCTGACCATCGACGGTGCTGTGGTGGAGAGGGTGAGCAGCACCAAATTCCTGGGGGTGCACATCAGTGAGGACCTCTCCTGGTCCGCCAACACCGCGTCACTGGCGAAGAAAGCTCAAGTCAAGTCAAGTTTATTTGTATAGCCCTAAATCACAAACAGTCTCAAAGGGCTTCACATAGCCAAAATTGACAATTATTCTCAAAGCATCCCCTGATCAAAAGCTCCCAAAAGGGCAAGGAAAAACTCAAAAAAACCCTGCCAGGGGAAAATGAGAAACCTTGAGAAGGGACCACAGATGGAAGGATCCCCCTTTCAGGATCACCAGGTTGTAATGGATGCAGAGAGTGCACAAGTAATACATAATATGAAAATCAATGAAAAAAATGGATGTCGGAGGTGCCCTCGATTGTCCTGGCAGTGTCCTCAAGGGGGCCGAGCCGCAGCTCCCCCATCCCGAACTGGTCCCCGAGAATCCAGCCAGCCGCCATCAGCTTTTGAGCCACCTAACCCCCTCCCCAGCCGGGGAGGAGGTGGGCAGAGAGAACAGAACAAACTCCGGCCAAATCGGCCATCACAAGTTAGTTAAAGGCCATCTCATAGAAATGTGTCTTTAAACGTGTCTTAAATGTTTCTACTGAGGTAGTAGTTCTAATATCCATTGGTAGGGCATTCCAAAGCTCTGGAGCCCGAATAGAGAATGCTCTAGACCACATGGTTGTTCTGACAGATCGTCGCTCTTCGGACACAAAGTATGGCAGCGGACCAAGAGGTATGTACGGCTTCGTGCACCAACTGCACCCTTCTCTTAGAGAGGTTGTCTCTGCTAGAGGGACGTGTCCGCCAGTTAGAGCAGAATAGTGCGATAACAGTAGTTGCGGCGGACACAGACGCGGGCTGTAGTCAGCCCGCTAGCCCGGTTAGCATTAGCCCCAAGCGGCTTGCTAATCGCGATGAGCCAGGTAAGACGCATAGCCGTCCAAAGTCATCTCGGTCTGCTGGCCCTCGCACTTTGGTCATAGGCGACTCCATTACCCGCAACATTACGCTTAAAAATCCAGCCACGGTAATGTGTATTCCTGGGGGCAGAGCACCCGACATAGAAGCTAATCTTAGGGAGCTGACTCGCAATAGGCCTAGTCAACAGCGTAGTTCCAACAACACTAGCTACTCGGACATAGTGATACACGTCGGCTCCAATGATGTTAGGATGAGACAGTCAGAGATCACAAAGAAAAACATAGCGAGGACTTGTGATCTTGCCAGAAAGATGAGTCGGCATCGAGTATTTGTCTCTGGCCCCCTGCCTGGGAGAGGCACTGATGAGAGGTTTAGTAGATTAGTCTCCCTTAATCGATGGATGGCTGGGTTCTGTAAAAAGCAGGGACTGTATTTTATAGATAACTGGTCCTCCTTCTGGGGCCGCCCCGACCTGCTGAGGAAGGACGGCCTTCACCCTAACCGTGAAGGCGCCTTCACTCTTTCTAGGAATATAGATTACTGTTTGAGCCACTCATGACAGGTCACTTTAGAGCAGGTCAGGGCACAGGTGATTAGACCTCCTGTGAGGATGGGTTTGGAGTCTGTTAAGTTAAAGTTAACTAGCGCTAGGCTAGACTTTCAGCATACACATAGCTCCTCGTGTAGACTAGAGTGCGACAGTTTAAATAGTGCTGCAGTACACATAAACACACTTTCTACTGGGGTAGTAGACAAATCCAATCACTCCGTCCCGACCGGTCTTGCTGATGAAACGGTGCCTGTTTTAGATAACTTCACATGTGTAACAAATACTCATCATCAAATTCCCACGGTCGTTTCATCCCACCGCCCTAATAAACTTTTGAGAGGTGATATTAGGCCTAGAGAACACAATTTTACTCGCATCCCGTTTAAAAATCCTTCGATAGATACGCGCCCTGATCAACCAATTACACTTAAATTCGGTTTTATGAATATTAGATCACTTCATACGAAAGCAGTTCTCGTTAATGACCTTATCACGGAACATAATCTAAACGTTTTTGGTCTTTGCGAGACCTGGTTAAAACCTAATGAACTGCTGCCACTTAACGAGGCCTCGCCTCCAAATTTTGTGAGCTCGCATGTGGCTCGTCCTCGAAAAAAGGGTGGGGGTGTCGCCCTCATCTCAAATTCTGAGCTTAGATTTAGGCCTCGCTCAATTCACGTATTTAAAACATTTGAAGTTCTCATTGTGCGATCCACTGCGTTACCGTCATTCTATCTTGTTGTTATTTACCGCCCACCCGGGGCTTACTCTGGCTTCCTGGATGAATTTTCAGAAGTTGTGGCTGATCTAGTGACAAATGCAGATAATATAGTTATCATGGGTGATTTCAACATCCACATGAATTCACCGTCGGAACCACTGACTTCGGCATTTCAAACTTTAATCGATACGTTTGGTTTTACGCAAGCTGTACAGGCAGCAACGCATAAGAATGGAAATACCTTAGATCTGGTATTATCCCGAGGACTAGCAACCTCAAATATAACAGTACTGCCATACACTACTGTTCTGTCTGATCATTTTTTAATAAAATTTGAAATTTTAGTTCCTTGTCAAAGACAAGAGAGCAATCAGAATTATAGCAGCCGTAATTTAAACTCCATGACTGCAACTGCGCTATCTGAGTTACTGTCGCCGGCAACCGCCATGTTTCCCGCGTACAGTGGCTCTATCGATAATCTTACAAATGAATTCAATGCGACATTATTAAAAGCCATCGACTCTGTGGCACCGCTACGTCTGAAAACTCGCCGTAGATGGCCAACTCCGTGGTTCACAGATGAAACACGTACGTTTAAACAATTATGTAGAAAGCATGAGCGCAGATGGCGTTTAACCAAACTTGAGGTTTTCCATCAGGCATGGAAGGACAGCCTCCTGAAATATAAAGATGCGCTTATTTTAGCAAAAACTCGTTATTTTTCGCAAGTCATTAATCTTAATAAAAATAATCCTAAATACTTATTTGATACAGTGGCAAAGCTAACTCTGCGCCAGCCGACCCCCGATAGCCCCTTCCACTCAGCTGACGAGTTTATGAAATTTTTTGCTCAAAAGATTGAGTCCATTAGGGACGAGATCAAGAATACCATGCCAATCGCTCCGCCGGTTACTAGCGCTGGGGATCATGCAATAACCCTCTCAAATTTTAAAAGCGTGTCCCTTGAAATGCTTACAAAATTGGTTAGTACGGCTAAACAAACAACATGTTTACTCGACCCGCTTCCAGCCAAACTACTTAAAGAATTATTTCCAATTTTAGGACCGTCCATCTTAAATATAATCAATCTGTCTGTTTCCTCTGGGATAGTGCCAATGGCCTTTAAAACCGCTATTATTAAACCACTACTTAAGCGAGCAAATCTTGACCCGGACTGTCTCAGTAATTATAGGCCAGTTTCAAACCTCCCATTCATAGCAAAACTTCTCGAAAAAGTAGTAGCACAGCAGCTTATTGATTACATGGTCGATAATAATCGATATGACTCTTTTCAGTCTGGTTTTAGAGCCAATCATTCTACAGAGACTGCACTTGCTAAAGTGACTAATGATCTCCTCATAGCTATGGATTCAAATACGGCGTCTGTATTGTTACTACTTGATCTTAGTGCTGCCTTTGACACTGTAGACTTCGATATTTTATTAGGGCGTCTTAAAAGTTGTGTTGGTATCTCAGGGTCAGCACTAAGCTGGTTCAATTCCTATTTATCAGGCAGGACGCACCGAGTGGTCCATGGTAATACGTCCTCTGAGCTTTATAATGTTACTTGTGGTGTCCCACAGGGATCGGTACTCGGACCGATTTTATTTAATATTTATATGATTCCGCTTGGGGGCATAATACGTAAATATAATATTAGTTTTCAATGCTACGCGGATGACACCCAATTATATATGCCGTTATCGATGACAGATCCACAGGACTGCTGTAATCTCGAGGCGTGCCTTGCGGAGATTAAGCAATGGATGTCTCTCAATTTCCTTCGTCTTAACCCGGATAAAACTGAGATGTTGATAATTGGTCCTACTCGTTATCAACATTTATTTAAGCAAACCACTATAACTATAGATAACCGTACTATCACTCAGAGTGATACAGCAACTAATCTCGGGGTAATATTTGACCAAACGCTCTCCTTTCAAAAACACATTAAGAATATAACCAGGATTGCGTTTTTTCACCTTCGTAATATTGCTAAGATTCGTCCTATCCTCTCGACTGGGGATGCGGAAACTATTATACATGCGTTCGTCACGTCGCGCCTGGACTACTGTAATGTATTGTTCTCTGGTCTTCCTAAATCCAGTATTAAAAGTCTACAGTTAGTCCAAAATGCCGCTGCGAGGCTGCTCTCACGGTCAAGAAAATTTGATCACATTACCCCAATATTAGCCGAATTACATTGGCTCCCGGTCCATTTAAGATGTGACTTCAAGGTTCTTCTACTAACCTATAAAGCACTGCATGGCTTAGCGCCTTCATATCTCGTCGACCTAGTCGTTCCTTATGTTCCGTCTCGTAACCTTCGTTCGCAAAACGCTAGTCTTTTAGTTATACCGAGGGCCAAGAAAATGTCTGCAGGGTCTAGAGCATTCTCTATTCGGGCTCCAGAGCTTTGGAATGCCCTACCAATGGATATTAGAACTACTACCTCAGTAGAAACATTTAAGACACGTTTAAAGACACATTTCTATGAGATGGCCTTTAACTAACTTGTGATGGCCGATTTGGCCGGAGTTTGTTCTGTTCTCTCTGCCCACCTCCTCCCCGGCTGGGGAGGGGGTTAGGTGGCTCGAAAGCGGTTAGCGGCTGGCTGGATTCTCGGGGACCAGTTCGGGATGGGGGAGCTGCGGCTCGGCCCCCTTGAGGACACTGCCAGGACAATCGAGGACACCTCCGACATCCATTTTTTTTCATTGATTTTCATATCATGTATTACTTGTGTACTCTCTGCATCCATTATAACCTGGTGATCCTGAAAGGGGGATCCTTCCATCTGTGGTCCCTTCTCAAGGTTTCTCATTTTCCCCTGGTAGGGGTTTTTTGAGTTTTTCCTTGCCCTTTTGGGAGCTTATGATCAGGGGATGCGTTGAGAATAATTGTCAATTTTGGCTATGTGAAGCCCTTTGAGACTGTTTGTGATTTAGGGCTATACAAATAAACTTGACTTGACTTGACTTGACATATGTCAGAGTTACGGCCCGCGGCCAGATCCGGCCCGCGAATTGATTATCTATGGCCCCCTGGATGATATTGAATTACTATTAGAACCGGCCCGTACGCCACAGCCGCCCGCTGGTGTTTTGCACGCACCAACACTACATTTCCCACAATGCAACGGTAGCCCGCGATGTCCCTGCAGCTCGCACAAGCGGCTTCATTATTCATCAGTAGTCAGAGCAGAGTTCAACTTCCTGATACCCCCCCCCCCCCCCCCTCAAAAATGGCTAAACGTAAGGTGGACGCTGAGAACAGGGGGTTTCAGGCCAGGTGGGAGGCAGAGTACATGTTTACGGAGGTAAGAGGCAAACCTGTGTGGAGAAAATGCGGCTGTAATGAAAGAATTAAATTTAAGAAGGCACTATCAAACGTCTAAGAAACACACAGACCAAGACAAGAATATGGAATATGAACAAAAGCTGCAGAAGGTGGAAGAATTAAAACGAGGCCTTAAGTCCAGACAGGCTGTGTTCACGTATGCTAAATCACAAAGCGAGGCTGCTGCCAAGGCTAGCTTTATTGTGGCAAAAGAGATCGCCAAATCAGCCCGGCCCTTTGCAGAAGGAGAGTTGATCAAAAACGGGTTTTGAGCCTCAGAGCCTAACCCCGAACATTGATGAACTTGTACAAACATTGAGACACCTCTAAGTATCAGGCTCAGCCTCAGACAAGTGAGCATCACAGAACAGTAACGTATTTTCCGTTTTTTAATTCGGTTACATTTTTACATTTGTTTCTACAAGACGTGATTTTTCTTTGAAGAAAGTATTGTTTTGTCTGTGTGCCGTAAATTTTTGAATTTTATTTATTTATATTTATTTTTTAGTTGAATGGACCAAGGGAAAATTGCAGATAAGAGCCATGAGGAAGAATACAACTGATTTGATTATTTTTTTATTTTACGATTTGAAAGCAATGATCGGTAGATCATAGAGCAGCACAATAATACATTTTCAGTTTATAATGCATGCACTTTTACTTATGCATTTATGTTGATATTAAGAAACACATTTTGTTTTTAAAACAATTTAATTTTTTGCTGTTTGGCTGTTGAAAATGTTTTCCCTTGAAGTTACTGACAGAGCCATAACAAAATATTGCCATATTCATTTAATCATTAAATAATGTACACTGTGTTAGGTCTTAGTTCAAAAGGCTATGTGCAATCATTCCGATATATTTTAATAAACATTGAACCAGTCCGGCCCTCGGCTTGTAGCAAATTTGTTTTTTTGGCCCTCGGTGTGTTTGACTTTGACATCCCTGCTCTAGACCCTGCAGACATTTTCTTGGCCCTCGGTATAACTAAAAGACTAGCGTTTTGCGAACGAAGGTTACGAGACGGAACATAAGGAACGACTAGGTCGACGAGATATGAAGGCGCTAAGCCATGCAGTGATTTATAGGTTAGTAGAAGAACCTTGAAGTCACATCTTAAATGGACCGGGAGCCAATGTAATTTGGCTAATATTGGGGTAATGTGATCAAATTTTCTTGACCGTGAGAGCAGCCTTGCAGCGGCATTTTGCACTAACTGTAGACTTTTGATACTGGATTTAGGAAGACCAGAGAATAATACATTACAGTAGTCCAGGCGCAACGTGACGAACGCATGTTTAATAGTTTCCGCATCCCCGGTCGAGAGGATAGGACGAATCTTAGCAATATTACGAAGGTGAAAAAACACAATCCTGGTTATATTCTTAATGTGTTTTTGAAAGGAGAGCGTTTGGTCAAATATTACCCCGAGATTAGTTACCGTATCACTCTGAGTGACGGTTATCTATAGTTATAGTTATCTATAGTTATAGTGGTTTCCTTAAATAAATGTTGATAACGAGTAGGACCAATTATCAACATCTCAGTTTTATCCGGGTTAAGACGAAGGAAGTTGAGAGACATCCATTGCTTAATCTCCGCAAGGCACGCCTCGAGATTACAGCAGTCCTGTGGATCTGTCATCGATAACGGCATATATAATTGGGTGTCATCCGCGTAGCATTGAAAACTAATATTATATTTACGTATTATGTCCCCAAGCGGAATCATATAAATATTAAATAAAATCGGTCCGAGTACCGATCCCTGTGGGACACCACACGTAACATTATAAAGCTCAGAGGACGTATTACCATGGACCACTCGGTGCGTCCTGCCTGATAGATAGGAATTGAACCAGCTTAGTGCTGACCCTGAGATACCAACACAACTTTTAAGACGCCCTAATAAAATATCGAAGTCTACAGTGTCAAAGGCAGCACTAAGATCAAGTAGTAACAATACAGACGACGTATTTGAATCCATAGCTATGAGGAGATCATTAGTCACTTTAGCAAGTGCTGTCTCTGTAGAATGATTAGCTCTAAAACCAGACTGAAAAGAGTCATATCGATTATTAGCGACCATGTAATCAATAAGCTGCTGTGCTACTACTTTTTCGAGAAGTTTTGCTATGAATGGGAGGTTTGAAATTGGCCTATAATTACTGAGACAGTCCGGGTCAAGATTTGCTCGCTTAAGTAGTGGTTTAATAATAGCGGTTTTAAAAGCTATTGGCACTATCCCAGAGGAAACAGACAGATTGATTATATTTAAGACGGACGGTCCTAAAATTGGAAATACTTCTTTAAGTAGTTTGGCTGGAAGCGGGTCGAGTAAACGTGTTGTTTGTTTAGCCGTACTAACCAATTTTGTAAGCATTTCAAGGGACACGCTTTTAAAATTTGAGAGGGTTATTGCATGATCCCCAGCGCTAGTAACCGGCGGAGCGATTGGCATGGTATTCTTGATCTCATCCCTAATGGACTCAATCTTTTGAGCAAAAAATTTCATAAACTCGTCAGCTGAGTGGAAGGAGCTATCGGGGGTCGGCTGGCGCAGAGTTAGCTTTGCCACTGTATCAAATAAGTATTTAGGATTGTTTTTATTAAGATTAATGACTTGCGAAAAATAACGAGTTTTTGCTAAAATAAGCACATCTTTATATTTCAGGAGGCTGTCCTTCCATGCCTGATGGAAAACCTCAAGTTTGGTTAAACGCCATCTGCGCTCATGCTTTCTACATAATTGTTTAAACGTACGTGTTTCATCTGTGAACCACGGAGTTGGCCATCTACGGCGAGTTTTCAGACGTAGCGGTGCCACAGAGTCGAATTCATTTGTAAGATTATCGATAGAGCCACTGTACGTGGGAAACATGGCGGTTGCCGGCGACAGTAACTCAGATAGTGCAGTTGCAGTCATGGAGTTAAAATTACGGCTGCTATAATTCTGATTGCTCTCTTGTCTTTGACAAGGAACTAAAATTTCAAATTTTATTAAAAAATGATCAGACAGAACAGTAGTGTATGGCAGTACTGTTATATTTGAGGTTGCTAGTCCCCGGGATAATACCAGATCTAAGGTATTTCCATTCTTATGCGTTGCTGCCTGTACAGCTTGCGTAAAACCAAACGTATCGATTAAAGTTTGAAATGCCGAAGTCAGTGGTTCTGACGGTGAATTCATGTGGATGTTGAAATCACCCATGATAACTATATTATCTGCATTTGTCACTAGATCAGCCACAACTTCTGAAAATTCATCCAGGAAGCCAGAGTAAGCCCCAGGTGGGCGGTAAATAACAACAAGATGAAGAAGAAGAATGACGGTAACGCAGTGGATCACACAATGAGAACTTCAAATGTTTTAAATACGTGAATTGAGCGAGGCCTAAATCTAAGCTCAGAATTTGAGATGAGGGCGACACCCCCACCCTTTTTTCGAGGACGAGCCACATGCGAGCTCACAAAATTTGGAGGCGAGGCCTCGTTAAGTGGCAGCAGTTCATTAGGTTTTAACCAGGTCTCGCAAAGACCAAAAACGTTTAGATTATGTTCCGTGATAAGGTCATTAACAAGAACTGCTTTCGTATGAAGTGATCTAATATTCATAAAACCGAATTTAAGTGTAATTGGTTGATCAGGGTGCGTATCTATCGAAGGATTTTTAAACGGGATGCGAGTAAAATTGTGTTCTCTAGGCCTAATATCACCTCTCAAAAGTTTATTAGGGCGGTGGGATGAAATGACCGTGGGAATTTGATGATGAGTATTTGTTACACATGTGAAGTTATCTAAAACAGGCACCGTTTCATCAGCAAGACCGGTCGGGACGGAGTGATTGGATTTGTCTACTACCCCAGTAGAAAGTGTGTTTATGTGTACTGCAGCACTATTTAAACTGTCGCGCTCTAGTCTACACGAGGAGCTATGTGTATGCTGAAAGTCTAGCCTAGCGCTAGTTAACTTTAACTTAACAGACTCCAAACCCATCCTCACAGGTGGTCTAATCACCTGTGCCCTGGCCTGCTCTAAAGTGACCTGTCATGAGTGGCTCAAATAGTAATCTATATTCCTAGAAAGAGTGAAGGCGCCTTCACGGTTAGGGTGAAGGTCGTCCTTCCTCAGCAGGTCGGGGCGGCCCCAGAAGGAGGACCAGTTATCTATAAAATACAGTCCCTGCTTTTTACAGAACCCAGCCATCCATCGATTAAGGGAGACTAATCTACTAAACCTTTCATCAGTGCCTCTGCCAGGCAGGGGGCCAGAGACAAATACTCGATGCCGACTCATCTTTCTGGCAAGATCACAAGTCCTCGCTATGTTTTTCTTTGTGATCTCTGATTGTCTCATCCTAACATCATTGGAGCCGACGTGTATCACTATGTCCGAGTAGCTAGTGTTGTTGGAACTACGCTGTTGACTAGGCCTATTGCGAGTCAGCTACCTAAGATTAGCTTCTATGTCGGGTGCTCTGCCCCCAGGAATACACATTACCGTGGCTGGATTTTTAAGCGTAATGTTGCGGGTAATGGAGTCGCCTATGACCAAAGTGCGAGGGCCAGTAGACCGAGATGACTTTGGACGGCTATGTGTCTTACCTGGCTCATCGCGATTAGCAAGCCGCTTGGGGCTAATGCTAACCGGGCTAGCGGGCTGACTACAGCCCGCGTCTGTGTCCGCCGCAACTACTGTTATCGCGCACTATTCTGCTCTAACTGGCGGACACGTCCCTCTAGCAGAGACAACCTCTCTAAGAGAAGGGTGCAGTTGGTGCACGAAGCCGTACATACCTGTTGGTCCGCTGCCATACTTTGTGTCCGAAGAGCGACGATCTCAGCGCCGCCTGTATTTCCTGCAGAAACTCAGGCGAGCAAGTGCTCCTCCGGCCGTCATGACTACATTCTACCGTGGCACCATTGAGAGCGTCCTCTCCAGTTGTATCGCTGTCTGGGGTGGTAGCTGCACTGCATACAACAACAAGGCCCTGCAGCGCATAGTGAACACGGCTGGTAAGATTATTGGTGCTTCACTCCCCTCCCTGAAGGGCATTTACGCCTCCCATCTTGCCCGCAAGGCGGCCACGATTGTGAGTGATGTGAGTCGCCCGCTCACTCTTTGTTTGATCTTCTGCCCTCTGGGAAGAGGTACAGGAGCCTGCGCTCCCGCACCGCCAGACTCACCAACAGCTTCATTCTCCAGGCTGTTAGGATCCTGAACTCTCTTCCCCCTTCTGCATAGCGTCCTGTACTTATTTATTGTGTTATTTGTTTATTTATTATTTATTCATCACTCTTATTTTTTCATTAATAAATCTCCTTCTTGTTTTATTTGTCTCGTGTTGTTTACTTGTATGTACATTGTGAACTATGTCTTGTCACCGTGGGATAGTGGGAACGTAATTTCGATCTCTTGGTGTGTCTCTGCATGTGAAGAAATTGACAATAAAGCAGACTTTGACTTAACTTTTGACTTTGACTTTTGATATCTGAAAATCAGAGCAGAGGTTTAACTCACAAACACCTGGTGACAGAGGTGAGGAAACGGGAAACACTTCCTTAAAGTCAGCCTTAAAACCTTTAAAAGTTAACATTAGTCGCAAACAGGTGGTGCGTCAATGTCCTTGAGAATCCTGCATTGTTTGAAAATGAGAATAGTCGCTAGTTTCGATCCCTGCTATTTGTGCAAATTATTTTCAAAATGCTTTTTTTTTTTCTTACAACAAACTATAGAAACTCCCCATCATTTTCAGTGGGAACAGTGTTGTCATTCTCCATTTTTTTGCTAGTGCATCAGAGTCTGGAGTAAAATTTGTTGTGGCAATTCTTAGGATAGAGCCGAAGTGTCCGTTAACCTAAATCGGTGACGGGGCTTTGTTGATGTTCACGCGGCTGAACGTCTGCTCATACACGTCGGTCGAGCCAAATTGTCCATTCTTTTTTAAACACTCGGCACTCAGTGTCCGCCTTTCTTTTCCTTGGGCCACTCATTTAATGGAAGGATTCCAGCGGAAGGTTTGTGGGTGGCTTTAGCGTAAAACTGTATCTGAAAGCTCAGTGCGCGTTTTACGAGAATGCTGACGTCACAGCCCACACTCGAAATTTGGCACTGATAGAAATAGAGCGCGGAGTGCGCCGGCTCCGTACTACGCAGTCATTGCAGGGAAAATAACAAAAAAAGTTTAATAATACAATTTATTCAGGTTTGGCGGGCCGGATTAAACGGCCCCGTGGGCCGGATGTGGCCCGCGGGCCGTAGTTTTTTTTTTGTGCATGTTCGCTTTGCTTGAGTCCAATATGATATTTTCGTCAAACGCGCATGCGCATGAGGTGAAATTCCACAAAGCTGGAGGGGCAAACCCATCCGAGTAAACAATTAGTGTCAGATCCGCTTTCAAAATGGCAGGGAAAAAATGCACAGCTAAATAAAAATATGACGATGAACACAGGACATTTTTAACAGAGTGGGAAATTTTATATTTTTTTGTTGAACGTAATGGCAAGCCATTCTGCCTGATATGTCAGACCTCATTAGCGTATTTCAAAGCTTCAAATCTTCAGCGCCACTTCAGCTCACTCCATGCTAACATCAATAAGGACTTTCCAAAAGGGACTGAATTTCACAAGCACAAGTTGGACACTTTGAAAAGTCAGGAAGAAAAACAGGTACAGTTTTTCAAAAAAATTACGAAGCACTCCGAGACTGTCAAGCTTGCGTCGCATCAACTGGCTTGGAACATTGCACAGGCTAAAAAGCCATACAATGAAGGGAGGTTTCGTTAAAAAATGCCTCAGTGACGTTAGTGAAATCTTGTCTCCTGAAAACGAGAAACTAAAACGAATGGTATCAGACATCCAACTGTCCCGCCACACTGTTGAACACAGAATATCGGACATTAACAGGAATGCCAGAAGTCGCGCTAAGCAACATGCATAGTAAGTGAAAAAACGCTATTGTAAATTATTATATTTTTGTTTGTGGACTTTGTTGAACTGAGAGTTCGTGTGTGTGACAGTGCTCACAGTGTTCATTGTTGAAAATGACTGGCCTGTGGAGCCAATTTCTGTCATTGTCATGTTGGTGTGTGACATGATGATGTCTGAGCAGAGGTGTGTGTGTAAGAGGAAGGGATGGGGTGATGTTCATGTGTGCCCATGTGTCTGATGTGGCTCTTTGCGGTAACACAGTAAAAAATGTGGCTCTTAGTCTCTGACTGGTTGGCCACCCCTGTTATAGACGGTAATTATAGCATTAACAATAATAATAATAATAATAATAATGGGGCAAAGTTAGAGAGTGAAATTTGAGCCTCTGATGCGGAGGATTGAGGCAGTTCCTTCACAGCGACCCCTCTCGTCACTACTCTCACTCAAGCAGCTCATTCTATCGTGCAGAAGTTGTACTTGTGTTTGTCAAGCAACTCATGGCAACGCGAGGTGGGGAGTAACCGATCACTCCTGTATCAACGGTCACTCTCGCTGCTGCATTCCTCCTCCAGATGGCTTCTTCACACTTAGTCACAAGCTGTCACAATACAAGCAGTTTTCTTTAGGCATTTTGCTCCTCCCTGCCTCCGTGGACGGATAATCCAGAGGTACAGTACTGCTGGCATCTGAACCAGTCCGATGGTGTTTATCGTCGTCATCTTAAATAAAACATGAGACGTGATTTCCCTGACAAATTGTGCAATTATAGAAATGTTAGTTAAACTGCACGTTGGGCTCGGGCTAATGTTACTGCTGGTCCTAGGTTGTTGACTGTCCCTTCGGACTAATGGCATGCTGCTGTTGGATTTTGTCCACAATTTAGGGAGCACGTTATCTGCGCCTCACTGCAAAAGCCTTTGCCAATCACCTGTTATCCAATTTACTCACTGCGTGCTCGTTTGATTTCTTCAGATTTAGGAAAATGCAAAGACACTGAAGCAGAAATTAGACTTAGACAGATTGGTTGAGTTCAATCACAATTCTTGTTCAAAAAGCTCTGTTTTCAGGAAAGTACAATACAGCGCTGGGCCCTTCAAGAGCGGAAAGTCTCCATTCAGAAAAGGCAAAGTCCAAGGTTGTTAGATCAGTTTTATATTCAGTAGCACATTGTGGGCCGGGATTGATGGGCGATGAGTCTTCGGGGTGGGGCAAGTTCGAAGGAGAGTCTGCTTCCATGGGAGTGGTGCTGGTTATGGGCGATTCGGTGTGTTGGTGGGGGGCTGTTGGTGTGTGTGTGTGTGGAGGGGGCTGTTGTCTTCCATCCCGTCTCTCGGCCTTGGCGATCATCTTTGGCTGAGTTCTCGGGTGGCTCCTTCTGGCACCTGCTGGTTTTATCTCCACGTGACCTTCCTGTGAACATTCTCCTCCAATCTTGGACATACACTATCGTACCTCATTCCTTCACTGCGTATACAAATGCTTTTGCATATTAGAGGCATTTCCTCCCTTTGTTAAAATTTCAACATTGAAAGTATTGCACGTCGCTCTATTCTCGTCCTTCTTGGCCAAACTTTGGAGCACTTCTGCCTCACAGGTGCCATCATTGTTTACGTTGCGTAGGGTGCGTAACTTGCGTCGTGACATAATTCATGCAGACTGGAATCGCTAAGGGAATTGTTAGCAAAAGAGCAACGATTCAGAGGAATTGGTAACGTGGGAACCGGTTCTCAACAAGAACAAGTTCTCATTTCCCATCCCCAACCCTGACCACATGATGTGATAATATGATGATTGGCGAACTGGCCCATGTGACCACAACAGCTGCAGAAGTTAGGCACGACAGTAATGTATGCCTAATACAAATGGGGGAAGCTTGGCTCAGTGGCAAAGTGGTCATCTTCCAACCCAGAAGTTGGGGGTTCAATACTGATACAGTTATCCCCCTTCACTTTGCGCTTCACCTTTTGCGAATGCGCTACTTCGCAGGTTTATAAGTGACGGGAGAATGGTGTTTAAATACACACTGATAGGGGCATGCTTCTGAGCAATGTGGGTCACTGCTGACAAGCGCGGCAGCCAACCTGTCACGAACGAGGCAGGACTACCATGTGCAACACGGACTGTCTATTTCGGGAACGCAAAAAGAGGAAAAGGGAGGCTAGAACACCATCAGAGCGGGTGCACGAGGCGACTGACGAGCCGGTTAGCAAGCTTGCGTCGTGGTGGCATCTCGTTACACAGCAAATCAGACAAACAAGAATCAGGTGGAAGGCGTGTGCATGTCAAGGAAGACAACCAGCCAGGTGCACCGCTACACAGCGGATCAGGCAAATGGGAATCACGTGCCAGGCGTTCGTGTCAAAGCAAGCGAAACGCCGTGGATGGTGATGAATGGCTTAATCACCGGGTAACATGGGACAGGTGGTGGCGATCAGCACCGATTAGCATGCGTAGTTCTGTATAGGCGACGCGCCCCTGAGGTCTAGCGTCAGCCGGCCAGCAGCACAAGAGTGGAGACATGACACATCCAAACAAACACGAAGAAAAAATGCACCACCGTGCTGAAAGAGTTGGGACAGCGACAATGAAAGCTCATAGCGTAGGGCGTGCCTTTGAGCAACATGCTTCACTGAGGACAAGTGCGGGCTGCGCAGCTGGCTACCGCGCATACAGGAATAAAAGCACTGCCGTTCAGGAGTTGGAACAGCGGTCATGAGTGCTGATAGTGCGGGGCATCCGCCCATGCACAAGGGAAGAAGCACTAACCAGTGCAGAAGTAGTCGGGACACGTGACAAAATCACGTGTTTGTTCATTTAATTACTATAAAGGTACAATACAATACAATAAAATACATGCACAGAACAGTGTGGGAATGTTTTTTAAGGGAATGGTAAAGGTTTATGTAGCGTAAAAGTATTGGAGAGGGTTAAACAAATATATATATATATATATATATATATATATATATATATATATATATATATATATATATATATATATATATATATATTGTGTACTGGACCACAATCCAACAGGAGATTCACACACAACCATGACTCACTTTGGTTTCGCTATTGGTAGTTAGTGGAGTGTGGCTATTCTGAAGATGGACGCTTTGCATTGCTTTACAAGGTAAATCATACTTCTAATTAACTTAAAATATACCCATGCCCTCTCGCAGCCAACAATAAACACAATGTGTTGGGAATTTCAACACAGTGCAGTTTAAATTTCGAAATGATGTATATACCGTTTCTACTTAGCGGAATTTTGTTTTTCGAGGGTGGTTCTGGAACACATCTGCTGCAAAAAATCACTGTACTGGATACTTAACCCCCAGTTGCTCCTGATGCTGCATCATCAGTAAGTGAATTAGGAATTCAGTGTAATGCACTTAGAGGGCCTTAGCTGGTTGAAAAGACTATTTACCAAGACCATTTAGAAATCATAATCAAATCAACATGTCTTGCAATAAATCTGCATCTTGTTCTTCCAAGGAATTTACCATTTCCCTTTTCTTTTTTTCGCAGTAATCCCAAAGAGGAACAGTGTATTTCAAGTTGAGATAAATGGCTTCATCTCTTTCATCTACGGAAACAAGTTTGAGCAGCGAGCCAGCGAACGCTCAGCAAAGAAGTTCAAAATCTGTGGAAGCATTGACTTGTGAAAGTAGGCAGCATGTTAATCATCCCGTTCCTTCTCCCCCTCCCTCCAGCTTTTGCTAGTAAGGTGGCAAAGATCTCTGTTGAAATAGGACATGTATAGGCCAGGGTGGATATATTCTGGTTCAACTACTGATGCATTCCAGTAAGACTGGCAGAATTTGCCCTTTTGAGTCAGTATTTCAATTAATTGACTCCAAAAGACGTAACTAATACCAGGTACTAATATTTTTGGGGGGGCGTTAAGATAAGAGGTCTGAAAATGGCTTGTACTGAACTGCTTCTCAAAGATGGAGCTCCAACTCGGCAAGGCAAATGCATCTTATAAGGCCAATAGAAATTTCACGCTATCTTCTTAAATTATCATATTTGTAAGCCTGTCAAGCACAGGCCTCCTTTGTTACGGTTGATTGCTCTAAATTCCCACTCACAGTGTAACTTGAGCGCACAGTCGATGAGTCGTTTTCACATTGTATTATCTAGACATTTGACATCAAAGTACCCAAAATTATGGACTAAGTAAGCACTGATGGAAGTGGATTTTCGTCATCATCACTAACCGGGTCAAGTACCAACTACGGACTTCTCAGTTTGTCACACCCATTTAGGTGACAATCAACAGAAACACACGACGTGCGTCTCGTGCGCGTCTGTTGGCGGTGGTTGACTAAACAAACCCCAAAACACCTGCAATATGATACAGAGTTGGCGCAGTGTCGTAAAAAGTTGTAAAGCATTGAATTTCATTAATTTGGAAACTACCTAAAAAAACTAAAGAAAAGTCTTGAATTTAGATAGCTGTGTCTTGAATTTTATTCTGTAACTAACTTTATCTCAGTCTTCTAACGTCGCATTTGTCATTTTGATTTAATGTTGCCTAAATAAACGGGACAGAGTGCAAATCATTCAGATGCTGTTGTTCGATTTATTTTGTGAAAAATGTCATGTGCATCGTTAGATGCACTATTGTTGTCGCATCTCGTTTCAATAAAGTCGACTGACAGCTATAATATGTTGAGACTTTTATTTTGTAGGTGCTGCGGGAAGCTTTAAGTCCACATATCGGGCTCGTTAAACGGCCACACTCAGCTTGAAGGGTTGGCCTCCTCACTGGAAGTCTGGTGCTGGCAATCTTTCCAACAAGACAACCGCCAGCCGTTATCACGCAGTCTAGTGTGAGCCTCCTGGCTGAGCCGGCTGACACTTTGGTGTTTGTAAATTTCCATTTTTACTCACTAGGTTGATGAGCTTACTTTTCTTGTTGATCGCATTCTGGCGTAGACTTGGGGTGCGTTCATGGACCGCACACACAGTTGGAAAACTCATTAATGGCGCCAAAAAATAAATTGCAGGGAGTACGTGGATACAAAAAAGACATGCATAATATGTACAGTAATTAAATACAGAAATTAAGGTAATATGAAAGTGTTCAATTAATGATTTCATCACAAAAATTTGCTGATGTAACAAATCAAAAGTGCGTATTTTTTTTCTTAAATGAACACTTTACATTGCCTTAATTTCTGCATTTATTTTATTTATTTATTTATTTTATTTGTTATGCATGCCAATTGATAACTGTTGTTGTTCATTTTAAGCGATAGTCTTTACAATGGTTTCCAATGGGGAAATTGTGATTTCTTCTTTCCATGACATAATCAGGCTGGTGTCTAATCAAGTAGACGCCGCCCAAAAAGTGGGCGTCAGTAAGCAAGTCAGACCTTCTGTTCCAAAATATGTTTAAATCTATTATTTTAGCACTGACATAGCTTTTTTAATACAATGCCAATGTTGGGCTTGCTTTACCATCCCTTTAAGACTTAATGTTTAAGTGAATCTTTGCGATGTCTCTTCCAATCACTATTCACACGATGGACAGGCAGGATGGGATGGAACGGAGGCTGACAACAATATACCGTTTTACTAACTTGGCTAGCAGCTCCTATGAAATTGACTCTGCATTTATGGACACTTTTTATGGAGTGAAGGAATGGGGTCGAAATACAAAAAGTCCTGCCTAGCTACAAAAACAGATATGCTCAAACCTCATTGAATAAAGTACATAAGCAGACAAGTACATTCACATATTAAATCAATAAAAGAAACATTTTAAGCATATAATTATACCTACACACCAAATCAATAAAGAAGACATAACTAGACATTTTTGATAAGTGGTAATGAGAAAGGTTTTTATAACTTTATGATCTGATATATATTTCTGAGCACTTTAAAATAACAAATGTTTTTTGATATATTGCCTGAATAGCTTAATGATCCTTAAGGAACTGTTTAATGCATGCCTGATGATTTTCTAAATTACGGACACTGCCAAAGTCGTCTAAAAATGTTCAGTACTTGATTGTATCTTATGTTTTGACTAATGCTAGACGCCAGTTTTCGATTACTACTGAACATTCTGGACAGAGGGAAATATTTTGCCTAACAAAGAAAATATATGGTTGAAAGCATGATTAAACTAAGAATATGATGATGTAAGCAAGTACATGGAATATCAAAAGAACAAACAAAAACGTGGTAAGTGGTGAAATTGATGATGTCACAGCCAAAAGCTCACATAATTCTGTACAAAATGACAAAATTGAAAGAATGATAAATGGATGAGGTGCGACAGTGTATGTGCAAGAATGGAGGAGAATATTTACAGGAAGGTCATTTGGAGATAAAACCAGCAGAGGTGCCAGAGGGAGAACGCCAGGAGGAAAACAGCCAAGGTGATCGCCAAGGCCGAAAGATGGGATGGAAAACAACAGCCCCCACACACATCGAATCGCCCATAATCAGCACCCAACCCCACGGAACCAGCTCTCACCGAACCAGCACCCACTCCCATGGAATCAAAATCTCCTGCGAACTTGCCACACCCCCTGACTCATGACCCATCAAACTCGGCCCACACTGGCATGTGCAACTGAATATAAGCTGACCAAAGAACTTTCAACGTTGCCTTTCTGAATGGAGACTTTCTGCTCTTGAGCATGGTCGCACGAAGGGCCCAGCGCTGTATTGTACTTTCCTGAAAACAGAGCTTTCTTAACAAGAATTGTGATTGAACTCAACCAACCTGTGTAAGTCTAATTTCTGCTTCAGTGTCTTAGCATTTTCCTAAATCTGAAGAAATCAAACGAGCACGCAGTGAGTAAATTGGATAACGGGTGATTGGCAATGGCTTTTGCCGTGAGGCGCAGATAGCGCGCTCCCTAAATTGTGGACAAAATCCAACAGGAGGAATGTGTTGCAAAAATAGATAGAGATGGGCATGACTTGACGAGAAAGAAGAAAATGGCCTGATAGTTGTGTAAAAAATATAGGCAACCAGGTACATGCATGTGTGCAATATGCCATTGTGGCAGACCTAAGAAGCACGTCTTTCACAGACTGCCATCAGGTGAATAAAGAGCGCAACAAAGAACATAGAGTGGAACTCTGGAAGTCACCGCCTCGGTACTCAATAATGGGGATGGGAATTAAGAACCGGTTCTTGTTGAGAATCGGTTCCCATGTTACCAATTTCTTGGAATCGTTGGCTATTTTTCTTAAGAATTCCCTTAGCGATTCCAGTCAGCAGGAATTACGTCACTACACACGTTAGCGCAGCCAGAAACAATTGCGAGGCTGATACACTCTAATGTTTGGCTACATTTCGCCAAGAAGGACGAGAATAGACCGACATGCAATACTTGCAAAGTTGAAATTTCAACAAAGGGAGGAAATATCTCTAATATGCAAAAGCATGCCATTAGTTTAACAGAATGTCGCGTGTTTGATCCTCTGCGAAGGGACTGTCAACAACCTAGCACCAGCAGCAACATGGACCCAAGCCCGGCGTGCAGGTAACTAACACTGCCTTTCATGCTAGCTGTATTTCTATGATTGTAAAATCTGTCATGCAAATCGCGTCTAATGTTTAATTTTAGATGACGAGAGACACCGTCGGACTGGTTCAGTTGCCAGCAGTACTGTACCTCTCGCGTTCACAGGAGCAAAATGTCTTGGGAAAGGACTAAGAAATGTCTGTGCAGTGAGTGTGTCGTTAAAGGCTTGCACCAATTTGCCACTGAAGAAGCCCCTGATTTCAGTAGGTGATGATTTCTATTGTAAGAGAATGTTTGCATTCTTTCCTCATAACTTAATATTACACAAAGTGGTAATATATAAAAAAAAATCATAATATTTGAGCCTCTTTTTTCCCCAAATGAGAATCGATAAAGAATTGAATCGTTATAAGGAATTGAAAATGGAATAGAAATCGTAAAAAAATTTATCAATCGCCATCGCTACTCAACATATTTCCTTTGTAACGCAAAATGTCGGGAAATCTTTGTCCCGGAAACCAACCCGACTCACGCGGCTATTGTAAACAAAATACAGTTCTTTCCTCCTGCCGCTAGTTGACACTGGTTGGCGTTATTAAGCTGGTTGCCAACCGCCATTAAAGACGAAGAAGAGAAAAGACGCAGGAGAAAAGCTGAAGAGGAAAATGGTGAGAACAATGATACGTAGACAAGTATGAAAGAGACGGTGCGACGGACTTGACATTGGAATTCAAAGGCAGTACCTACCAGAGATGAGACCAAGTCACACGTGCAAGTCTCAAGTAAGTCTCAAGTCTTAACCTTCAAGTCTCAAGTAAGTCCCAAGTCATTTTTTTTCTTTGGCAAGTCAAGTCCAAGTCAAGTCCTTAAATAGGTCAAGTCCAAGTCAAGTCACCTTATTATTGCAATTTTACCCGCAGAATCTGATCTTAGTAGTGAAAAGACAAGATATCAGTAACTTTAAGTAACCATCATTGTCCAATGTGTCTAACCTGTTTAAAAAATATGACAATAATTTGGATTTGCACTGTTATTATTGATATTCAGTAAAATACACCATGGAATCAAACAAAACACAAATTACCTCATACAATGATTTATTGACAGCTCAATCTAAACAAATGAACGTCTGCCAACAGTGTCTGACACATTTGAGTTGCAAATATGAAAAATCTGAAAAAAATCTGAAAGAAGAAACACAAAGAGCATTAGAAACATTTTATGTTTCATCTGTACCATCTGGAGACACCAGAGCTCTATAAAATTCAATTTTCAACATTGTCAGAAATGTTTTTGTTGCATATCTCGCACTGTGCTGTCCGTCTTTTGCCGTCATAAAAGTAATTGCGATGGCCGAAGGTGATGACTCGCGGTACCGCTCCCGCTGACATGTTTACGCATGTCTGATATAAAGGGGTGTGATTCTCCAATAAACACGTTCGGTAGGTAGAGAGGGCATGACTGATTGATTGACAGGGTAGTAATCCAATCATGACAACGCCATTCTCAGCCTGCGCTCCTACCGTGTTACGTATCAATATTAGTATTTTAAATGTATTATTAATTTTATATTCATAACATAAACTAAATAACACTGAAGTCATTCAAGTCATCGTGTCTCAAGTCAAGTCAAGTCCCGAGTCTTTAACTTCCAAGTCGAGTCTCAAGTTTTTTCATTTTTTGTCAAGTCAAGTCACAAGTCATCAAAACAGCGACTCGAGTCAACTCGAGTCCAAGTCACAGTGACTTGAGTCCCCATCTCTGGTACCTACCAATGTACGCCCAACTGTCGCAGGGAACATGGCTGGCGAGAAGGACGGGCGAGGTACGCCGGAGATCAGCCACATGCGGGTTTCGACAAGGACGAGAGAGTGGATCTCTCACAGGGAGCACGTGCTGAGGTGCAAGAGGCGGGCTTCGGGCAGTGCTGACTTGATGGCCAGGGAGGCAGATTTGGGCCAGTTCTGACCCTGTCATGCTGTGGTTGTCCTGACGGTGTTGCAAGCCTGAATCGCTGTCGTCCTGCGAGCTGACATCTGAGCAGCTGTCACTGGCACTAACAAGCACACAGCGCCCCTGGCAGTTGACTGTGATGGAGGAGGCGGCTGTGGCGGTAGAGCGTCCAGCGGAATGGGTGTGTACTGATGTGGTATATGTTTTTTGTGGCTTCGCTGGTCTCCAAAAAACACTCGGTGGTCGGTGGCTGGTTCCAGGCAAATGAACACCTCAGGGACCCACGGCTGATTGGGAAAAGATTTTATTCAACCGATGTCAGAGTGAAGTCTTTCCAAAAAGTTGAGTGGCCCCAAGGCATGGGTGTAAAAAGCCCGAGAGAGAGAGCGAGAGCGAGCGAGCCCCTTCTTTTGTCAGGCCCGTAGCTTTTATACCTGACAAGAAGCTGATGTCACGGCTTTGGGTAACAGCTGCAGTTTGAGTCTCAGTCTGCTTGTTTCCCCTAAAAGGTCATTCGCCCGCCTGGAGGCGGGGCTCGAAGGCGAGCGTCTGGTGGCCGGGCCTTCGCCCATGGGGCCCGGCCGGGCATAGCCCGAAATGGAAACGTGGGTCCCCCTTGCCATGGGCTCACCACCTGTGGGAGGGGCCGAAGGGGTCGGGTGCAATGTGAGCTGGGCGGCAGCCAAAGGCAGGGACCTTGGCGGTCTGATCCCCGGCTGCAGAAGCTGGCTTTTGGGACATGGAATGTCACCTCTCTGGCTGGAAAGGAGCCCGAGCTGGTGTGCGAGGCAGAAAGATTCCGACTAGATATAGTCGGACTAGCCTCCACGCACAGTTTGGGTTCCGGTACAAGCCCTCTCGAGAGGGGCTGGACTCTCTTCCACTCTGGAGTTGCCCACGGTGAGAGGCGTCGAGCAGGTGTGGGTATACTTATTGCCCCCCGGCTGGGCGCCTGCACATTGGGGTTCACCCCGGTGAACGAGAGGGTAGCCTCCCTCCGCCTTCGGGTGGGGGGACGGGTCCTGACTGTTGTTTGTGTCTATGCACCAAACGGCAGCTCAGAGTACCCACCCTTCTTGGGGTCCCTGGAGGAAGTGCTGGAGAGCGCTCCTTCTGGGGACTCTATCGTTCTACTGGGTGACTTCAATGCTCACGTGGGCAATGACAGTGAGACCTGGAAGGGCGTGATTGGGAGGAACGGCCCCCCTGATCTGAACCCGAGTGGTGTTCTATTGTTGGACTTCTGTGCTCGACACGGATTTTCAATAATGAACACCATGTTCAAACATAAGGGTGTCCATGTGTGCACTTGGCACCAGGACACCCTAGGCCGCAGTTCGATGATCGACTTTGTAGTCGTGTCATCGGATTTGCGGCCGCATGTTTTGGACACTCGGGTGAAGAGAGGGGCGGAGCTGTCAACTGATCACCACCTGGTGGTGGGTTGGCTCCGATGGTGGGGGAAGATGCCGGTCCGACCTGGCAGACCCAAACGCTCTGTGAGGGTCTGCTGGGAACGTCTGGCAGAATCTCCTGTCAGGAAGAGCTTCAACTCCCACCTCCGGCAGAGCTTTTCCTACGTCTGAGTGGACCATGTTCCGCGCCTCCATTGTTGAGGCGGCCGACCGGAGCTGTGGCCGTAAGGTCGTTGGTGCCTGTCGTGGCGGCAATCCCCGAACCCGCTGGTGGACACCGGCGGTAAGGGATGCCGTCAAGCTGAAGAAGGAGTCCTATCGGGCCGTTTTGGCCTGCGGGACTCCGGAGGCAGCTGACAGGTACCGGATGGCCAAGCGGAACGCGGCTTCGGCGGTTGCTGAGGCAAAAACCCGGGCGTGGGAGGAGTTCGGTGAGGCCATGGAGAATGACTTTCGGACGGCTTCGAGGAAATTCTGGTCCACCATCCGGCGTCTCAGGAGGGGGAAGCAGTGCAACGTCAACACTGTTTACAGTGGGGATGGCGTGCTGCTGACCTCGACTCGGGACGTCGTGAGTCAGTGGGGAGAATACTTCGAAGACCTCCTCAATTCCACCTACACGCCTTCCATTGAGGAAGCAGGGCCTGGAAACTCTGAGGCGGATTCTCCAATCTCTGGGGTCGAAGTCACTGAGGTAGTTAAAAAACTCCTCGGTGGCAAGGCCCCGGGGGTGGATGAGATCCGCCCGGAGTTCTTAAAGGCTCTGGATGTTGTGGGGCTGTCATGGCTGACACGCCTCTACAATGTTGCGTGGACATCGGGGACAGTGCCTCTGGATTGGCAGACTGGGGTGGTGGTTCCCCTCTTTAAGAAGGGGGACCGGAGGGTGTGTTCCAATTACAGGGGAATCACACTCCTCAGCCTCCCTGGTAAGGTCTATTCAGGGGTGCTGGAGAGGAGGGTCCGTCGGAAGGTCGAACCTCGGATTCAGGAGGAGCAGTGTGGCTTTCGTCCTGGCCGTGGAACAGTGGACCAGCTCTACACCCTCGGCAGGATCCTCGAGGGTGCATGGGAGTTCGCCCAACCAGTCCACATGTGTTTTGTGGACTTGGAGAAGGCGTTCGACCGTGTCCCTCGGGAGGTTCTGTGGAGGGTGCTTCGGGAGTACGGGGTGCCGAGCCAACTGATAAGGGCGGTTCGGTCCCTGTATCACCGATGCCAGAGTCTGGTCCGCATTTCCGGCAGTAAGTCGGATTCGTTCCCAGTGAGGGTTGGACTCCGCCAAGGCTGCCCTTTGTCACCGATTCTGTTCATAATTTTTATTTTGGATGGAGCGTGAGATGGACAGGCGGATCGGTGCAGCCTCGGCAGTAATGCGGACCCTGTACCGGTCCGTTGTGGTGAGGAGAGAGCTGAGCCAAAAGGCAAAGCTCTCAATTTACCGGTCGATTTACGCTCCTACCCTCACCTATGGTCACGAGCTATGGGTCGTGACCGAAAGAACGAGATCCCGGATACAAGCGGCCGAAATGAGTTTTCTCCGCAGGATGTCCGGGCTCTCCCTTAGAGATAGGGTGAGAAGCTCGGTCATCCGGGAGAGACTCGGAGTAGAGTCGCTACTCCTCCACGTTGAGAGGAGCCAGATGAGGTGGCTCGGGCATCTTATCAGGATGCCTCCTGGACGCCTCCCTGGGGAGGTGTTCCGGGCATGTCCCACCGGTAGGAGACCCCGGGGACGACCCAGGACCCGCTGGAGAGACTATCTCTCTCAGCTGGCCTGGAAACGCCTTGGGATCCCCCGGGATGAGCTGGATGAAGTGGCTGGGGAGAGGGAAGTCTGGGAGTCCCTCCTAAAGCTGCTGCCCCCGCGACCCGACCCCGGATAAGCGGAAGAAGATGGATGGATGGATGGATGGATGGGTCATTCCTTCAGCTCTCCCTGGTCACGGACAACTGGCACTTCTATCTTCTACTAAGTACTTATACATTACTGAAACTAAATCTTGTCTGTACAGCAAAAATAGTTTGATAGTCTTACTGCTACTAGTGGATCATCTAATGCAACATACAGATACGCATAAAGTTCAAAATTCACTTCACCGGTTTGTGAAGACACCCCCCAAATCCATGCTGGGTGAAAGGTATGGTCCCAATGTCCGCCACCCCATAAAAAAAAAAAAAAAATTAAAAATCGGTTTGGTAATAACGGTAAAAATATTGTTTGATACTAGTCAGAAGACAGACACAAGGCTGCAGGTATTTCTCTGTAGTACACCTCTCGTCTTTAAAAAAAAATTCCCATTGATTTTTGAGCAATGACGAAGGATTGCGATCGGGGATGGTTATTTAGATTGTGCTTACTTCCATGTACAGTAATCCCTCGCCACTTCGCGCTTCACCTATTGCGTTTTTTATGAAAACAAATATTGCGGATATATTTAGTGCATCGCGGCTTTTTGCGGCGTCGGTGCTTTGTCTGCCCATATAACTTTACAGCACACTATTTGCCGGTTGAGGAGACGAGACCAATGGGAACATGTTGAGCAGTTCTAACCACGCTTTATCTCAGCCTCCCGCAGTCGCGCTACGTATCCACTCTTCCACTTCGTTCGCGTCAGCAGAATCGGCAGCATCTCTGATTTGCACTCTCTTTTGTCACAAACGAGACAGTACAACCAAATGCAACACGGGCTCACACAAAGTTTAAAGGAAACAAGGAGGGCTAAAAAGACGGCAGAGCAGGACGAAGAGGCAAGCTGACGAGCCGGTCAGCGAGCTCGCGTCGTGCACATCACAGCAGACGGGCATAGCAAGCTTTTTAAAGCTGTTTAAAAAGTGTTTGAAGATACAATAAAATGTTTAAAAGTACAATAAAGTGTTTAAAAATAAAATTATAAAAGTCTTGTGCGTATCCCTTCGCGCTGGGATGCAGGGGTGCGTCAGCCGGCCAGCACAGCAACAGCACAGCGGCGCCGTGACATGTTTACACTTCAAAATGTTTAAAAAGTGTTTTTAAATACAATAAAAAGTTGAAAAAATAAAATTATAAAAGTCTTGTGCGGATGCCCTCGCGCTGGAGCGCGTCAGCATAGCAAGAGCAGAGCGAAGCAGTGAAACGTTTCCACTTAAGTTGAAAAATACAATAAAGTATAAAAAAATAAAATTATAAGTCTTGTGTAGATGCCCTTGCGCTGGGCCGCGGGGGTGCATCAGCCGGCCAGCAAGGCAAGAACAGAGGGAGTTGTGACACGTTTACACTTTCAAATATTTAAAGTGTTTAAAAATACAATAGTGTTTAAAAAGGGCCGTGGGGGTGTGTCAGCTGGCCAGCAGAGCAGGGCCGTGACACGTTTACACTTTTAAATGTTTAAAAAAGTGTTTAATACATAATAAACTATTTAAAACTACAATAAAGTGATGAAAAATAAATGGCTAAAAGTCTTGTGCGAATGCCCTCGCGCGGGGATGTGTCAGCCAGCCAGCACGCAAGAGCAGAGAGGAGCCTGACACATGTACACTTCATAAAAGTCTTGTCTGGATATTGTAACAATATAATTACTGATATTTATTTTCTCATTTGTTTAAATAATGTTTCTGAAAGTCAGTTTGACTTTAAAATGTAAAAGTGTTTAAAAATACCAAAAAAGTGTTTAAAAGTGCAATAAAGGTTCATCAAAGTCCAGTGTGGATATTGTGACAATATATTTTCTCTATATTGTGGATTTTAACCTATCGCAGGTGTCTTGGAACCAATTATCCGCGATAAACGAGGGATTACTGTATATATATATATATATATATTATATATATATATATATATATATATATATATGGGAAGGACTTTTGCTATTTTCATTTCATCAGAGAAAATCCCACATATGCAAAATCCACTTTTCAGCTTTTTTATACATTTTATTGTATATTTAGAGTCTCCAGGATTATATAAAAATTTAATCTAATCTCTCCAGGTGCTGCAGACATACCTTTATAATCCGTTTTCATCGATATTTTTGAATCCATTCAATTTCATCCGTTCTCTAATATGTTTTTTGAACAATTAGGTCACTGTCTTTGCAGCGAGACTGCCAGAAAAGGTAATGGGTGTGGCCAAACGGTTTTGCAAATCCACCATCTTTATTTCTCGCAATGCCAGAGTCTGTGAACAGCGGTAGCATCATTGTGATATGTTCATCTGAAGTCGTGGTTCTGCATGTTCGTCTTCTTCACTGTCCTCTCTCTCGGAGTCAGATTCTTGCTCGGTACGGTTGGATGACCAAGTCGTCTGCTATAGACATCTTTTAATCAATCAAAAAGGTTTGTGCGCCGCAAGATAACTGTACCTCTGCTAACAAACTACAAATATGTCCGACCAGCCCCCGCCATGCGGCCTGGAGGATGTGGGGTGTAAAGTATTAATTTGCATTTAAAGAAACCGCACCAAAACGTCTTATTCTCAGAGCAGGGGTAAAAGAGGGGCCTGCGTTGCTATAATGAGGAATTCAGACAAAAGCATTGCTGTTCAACTTTATATAGACCACAACTGATGATTAAAATGTAAAAAGGAAGGATTTATAAGCATGATATGTGTACTTTAAAAGATAATTTGCATATGTGTGTGAGCAGTGGAATTATTACTTTTGCAACAGCTTTTCAGTTTCACATCTAAATCATTTGCATCTATAGATATTTTCCTTGTGCACCTAGTTAGGGTTAAACTAATCTCAGGTTCAGTGGCCGGTCTCAGTCCGAAAGTACTACTTTATTTTTGAGAGTGCAAACGGCATTAAGTGACTCCAATAAAGGTGTGGCATAAGAATGTGCTTGGCAAGCTCCTTTCACGTCGTAAGAAAGAACTTATTGAAGTTTTCAGCTATTATCTTTTTTCTATTGTTATTTTGAATGGGGAGGTTGAGATTTTTTCTTCCTTGGTCTTTTATCGTGTTACGTTCCAAAGGTTTTGTACTGCACTTTTTTTTCTAATACCGTCTCATCATATTTTTTCTTTTCTACTCTTAAGACTGTTGTCTTTGTTTCTATAGCTGTTTATATATTGTTAAGGATGTTTCAGTACTATCCTTTTTTTTGTAAGCGTTTATCAAGGTCTTGCTAAGTGATGGTTTCATCTCTTTATCTGAGTTTTTGTCAAATGATTTGATTAACGGACAATGTTTATCATAAAGCTCTAGCAATATTTTCAGAAAACATTCATATGCCATGTTGACATCTGCTTCAATATACACATCATTCCATCGCTGCTTTTGCAATTCCTGTTCTTTGAGTGTCTTTTCATTTCTTCGTCTTTTGAAGATAACTTCCCTTGTTTTTTTGTCCCAGTTGTTTTCACATAAACATCATAAAAGAGAAGACTGGCAGATGGTCAATATTTGACTTAAGATACCACGAGTTATTTTGCTATACATTGCTTTTTTGTAAATATTATCTGTTAGAGTGGCATGGTGTGCAGTGATTCTGCTCAGTCTGGTGATCAGCGAGCAAAGTCCAAATGTATACATTATATTTATAAAGTCTTCGGTTGCAGTATTTTGATTAGATCTTCCATCCATCCATCTTCATCCGCTTATCCGGGGTCGGGTCTCAGGGGCAGCAGCTTTAGGAGGGATGCCCAGACTTGCCTCTCCCCTGCCACTTCATCCAGCTCATCCCGGGGGATCCCAAGGCGTTCCCAGGCCAGCCAAGAGGCATAGTCTCTCCAGCGTGTCCTTGCGCTTGGCCATCCGGTACCTGTCAGCTGCCTCCAAAGGCCAAAACGGCCCGATGGGGTTCCTTCAGGTTGACGGCATCCCCTACTGCCGGTGTCCACCAGCGGCTTCGGGGGTTGCCGCCACGACAGGCACCGACCACCTTACGGCCACAGTTCCAGTCAGCTGTCTCAACAATGGAGGCACGGAACATGGTCCACTCGGACTCAATGTTCCCCGCCTCCTCCGGGACGTGGGAAAAGCTCTGCAGGAGGTCGGAGTTGAAGCTCTTTCTGACAGGAGATTAGGCCAGACGTTCCCAGCAGACCCTCACAGTACGTTTGGGTTTGCCAGGTTGGACCAGCAGCTTCCCCCACCATCGGAGCCAACCCACCACCAGTTGATAACTCCGCCCCTCCCTTCATCCGAGTGTCCAAAACTGCGGCCTAGGGTGTCCTGGTGCCAAGTGCACAGATGGAAACCCTTATGCTTGAACATGGTGTTCGTTATGGACAATCCATGTTGAGCGCAGAAGTCCAGAAGTTCAGATCGGGGGGGCCGTTCCTCCCAATCACGACGTTCCAGGTTTCACTGTCATTGCCCACGTGAGCATTGAAGTCACCCAGTAGAACAATGGAGTCCCCAGAAGGAGCGCTCTCCAGCACTTCTTCTAAGGCAGTGTTTCCCAACCACTGTACTGCGGCACACTGGTGTGCCGTGAGGGATATTCGGCTGTGCCGTGGGAAATTGTCTAATAATAGTTACGGAGCACATTGTAAAAAGGATTGCCAAATCACTGGTCAGTTAGAGCAAGGCCTGGTCATCCACTTACTAATCGCGCATGCATGGCTAATCGGAGAATCTTGAGATTTCATGTTGTCGGTCTAATTGTTCTGCATTGGCACATATTTAGTTTGCTGTCGTGTGCATTTGATAACAGCGACGCTCTGATGACCGCGGTGCATTTGTTTACTGATGGAAATCCCAGCATGTAGTTCAACCGGAGAACCTGGATTTTACATTTTCACCAAAATAAAATACTCAGTCAAGTCGTAACACCTTGACTGTGATCACCACTCAGCTGCCATGCCAGAACAGCAGTGTCTTTAAACGTGACTTTGTTCTTATCGTCGCAATATTTATAGGGCTAGTCTAAAACAGTTAAAGTCAAGTTGATTATTTTGGATTTTAATCACAATCACTTTCAATACTTTATTCCTTACACTGTCTAAAACCTTTTTAAAAAATTCCCTTTTATTAAAAAAATACTATTTAAAAATCTAGTGTATTTATTTATTTGTATTCAATTATTCCACTTTCTCTATATATACATACATAGGAATAGGACTTTATTTATATAGCACGTTCACAACGTCTTTCATAATATAACACATTTTACTATAGAAGCTGGTGTAATGCCGAACAGATTTTTGTTGGTGGTGTGCTTCGAGATTTTTTTCCAATGAAAAGGTGTGCCATGGGTGAAAAAAGGTTGGGAAACACTGTTCTAAGAACTCCAAAAAGGGTGGGTACTCTGAACTGCCGTTTGGTGCCTAGACACAAACAACAGTCAAGACCCATCCCCCCCACCCGAAGGCAGAGGGAGGCTACCCTCTCGTTGACCGGGGTGAACAATAAGTATGCCCACACCTGCTCGACGCCTCTCACCGTGGGCAACTCCAGAGTGGAAGAGAGTGCAGCCCCTCTCAAGGACTTGTTACAGAACCCAAGCTGTGTGTGGAGACAAGTCCGACTATGTCTAGTTGGAACTTTTCTGCCTCGCACACCAGCTCGGGCTCCTTTCCTGCCAGAAAGGTGACATTCTGTGTCCCAAGAGCCAGCTTCTGTAGCTGGGTATCGGACCGCCAAGGTCGCCACCTTTGGCCGCCGCGCAGCTCTCTTTGCACTCGCCCCCTTTAGCCCCTCCCACAGGTGGTGAGCCCATGGGAAAGGGGACCCACGTTGCCTTTTCGGGCTGTACCCGGCCGGGCCCCATGGGTGAAGGCCCGGCTACCAGATACTTGACTTCGAGCCCCAACTCCAGCCCTGGCTCCAGAAGGGGGCCCCGGTGATCCGCGTCCGGGCAAGGGAAAACCAAGTCTATTTGTGTTACTCGTCATAAGGGGTGTGAGCCATCCTTTGTCTGGCCCCTCACCCAGGCCCCAGACAACGTATGGTTGGCGTTTGTGTAATGGCAAAGATTTTATTTTCATTCTTCATTTTATTTACTTTTACACTTTGTATTCAGTAAATTAATTGAGTCTTTGTTAAAATATTTTTTCTAAAATGTTTTTACTGTGGTAGTACTGATATATGTAAATTGATGTTTATCTCCACTTATATGTATTAGACTAACTTTTGCAATTTTCATTTTTGATGGGGAAAATACCACTTTTGAAGGACGGATTACAAATGTATGTAAAGGGTTGCAATATGTTCTAGAATTTTTTTTATTATGATCATATCAGCCGGCCCCCATAACCCTAGGCAAAAATATGTCAAGTGGCCCCCCTAACTAAACATTTCAATCGATGGAAGCAAGCATCGCATGTAATCCAATAACATCATACCAAGCAATACATCAAAGTGGACCTGAGAAAGGAAAGGTAAAAAATCAGAACAAAGACGAACACAAGAAACGTTTTGCAGGCGCTAAGGCGTTCACGACAAACAAGTGAAAAGAACACCTTCACACGCACATTCTGTAAGAAAGCAGGCCATAGCATACACGAGTGTCACAAATTCATAGCGGAAACAATTGAAGACTGTGTGAAACACATCAAGAGTGAAAGGCTATGCTTCGGTTGCTTGAAGCCTGGCCATCTATCTCAGAACTGTATTAAGCAAATGACCTGCGACACCTGCTCAAAGCGACACCCTACATGTTTACATGCAGATTGTTCCATGAAAGCAAGAACCACAGCAAGAACGTGAATCAAAGAAAGAGGATAAAGACGCAACTAAAGAAAGAAAGCCACAATCAACACCGCAATGGGATGACATTGCAGAATGTCACGGTCGGGTGGAGCATGGAGCAGGACGACCAAGTGCAGCTTGGACCAGGGTTTATTGAAGCAACTCAAAAGGCAAACTGACATGACTTAACAAACAATAACTTGACTGACTGACCGGGACATGAAACAAGAAGACAGCAGGACATGACGGCATCAAGACAGTACGACAACACCGAACGACAGCAACCAGTGATCCGACAGGGAGTGAGGGGCAGACAGGACTTATATACACGACAGGTAACGAAAGGCAGGTGGAAATAATCACACTGATCATGGGCACACAGGAGGGGAGGGGCGAGCACACAGACAGAAACCAAGACAACAGACACATAGTGGAGCAGTTGGGGATGAGACGTGACAGAACCCCCCCCACAAGGGACGGCTCCCGACGTCCCAAAAAAAACTAGGGGAACCGAACAGCACTCGGGCGGCGACTTGGGGAACCGAACCGCACACGGGCGGTGACTTGGGGAACCGAACCGCACTCGGGCGGCGACTTGGGGGACAGAACCGCACTCGGGCGGCGACTTGGGGGACAGAACCGCACTCGGGCGGCGACTTGGGAGACAGAACCGCACTCGGGCGGCAACTTGGGAGACAGAACCGCACTCGGGCGGCGACTTGGGGAACTGAACCGCACTCGGGCGGCGACTTAGGGACAGAACCGCACTCGGGCGGCGACTTGAGGGGACAGAACCGCACTCGGGTGGCGACTTGGGGAACCGAACCGCACTTGGGCGGCGACTTGGGGGACAGAACCGCACTCGGGCGGCGACTTGGGAGACAGAACCGCACTCTGACGGCGACTTGGGGAACCGAACCGCACTCGGGCGGCGACTTGGGGAACCGAACCGCGCTCGGGCGGCGACTTGGGGAACCGAACCGGACTCGGATGGTGACTCTGGAAGTCCGTACAGCAATTGGCGGCGGTTCTGGAAGTCTGTGCCGCGATCGGCGGCAACTCTGGAAGTCCGTACGGCAATTGGCGGCAACTCTGAAAGTCTGTACCGTGATTGGCGGCATTTCAGAAGGCGTGGCTGTGCGTAACGGCAGGAGCCATCACGCGCCGCAGCAGTGGGCGTGGAGCAAGGTGCAGCTGGCTCAAAGTCCGGCGACGACCACGGGTCCGGCGTTGCTGGCAAGAAGTCCGACGACGGCCGTGGGTCCAGTGACGCCGGGGTGAGGCCCGATGTTGGCCGCGAGTCTCATGGCGGCCGCGGGTCCGGCGTCGCTGGAGCGAAGTCTGGTGGCGGCCGCGGTTCCGGTGTCGCAGGAGCAAGATAGACGGCAGCTGTGGAGCCCATGGCGCTGGAACCTGCTCAGACGTGGATCGTGCGTCGCAGCGGGAGCTGGTGGTGGAGGGGGGGGTCCAAGCGCTGGTCTTTTGGTGGTCGGATCATTCTGTCACGGTCGGGGGTGGAGCATGGAGCAGGACGACCAAGTGCAGCTTGGACCAGGGTTTATTGGCGGAACTCAAAATACAGACTCGGTAAACTGACATGACTTAACAAAACAAAATGACTTCCCAACCAAAACATACTTGAAACCGACAGGAACCAAAAGGACATGAAGACGACACGACAGCAACCAACACGACAGCAACCAATGATCCGACAGGGAGTGAGGGGCAGACAGGACTTATATACATGACAGGTTAACGAGAGGCAGGTGGGAATAATCACACTGATCATGGACACACAGGAGGGGAGGGGCGAGCACACAGACAGAAACCAAGACAACAGACACATAGTGGAGCAGTTGGGGACGAGACGTGACACAGAAGCTACGGCCCACAGCCACAGAGTCGTTCAAGATGGCAATAGCACCCAGACTTTAGCAATCATCCCAGTCTGTGTCAAAGCCCACTGACTCTGCCAACGAAGTGCTTGTCTATGCTCTTTTAGACTCGCAAAGTGACTCTTCCTTTATCTTAGAGGAAGTAGCAGATACCTTAGATGCCAATACAGAACAAGTCAAATTTAAATAATCTACAATGGCATCAAAGAAGAAGATTGTTCACTGTAAAAGAATCAGAGACCTGCAAGTGAGAGGGATATTCTCCATGGACAAAATCACAGTTCCAACCAGATACACGCGCGTGAGTTCATCCCTGCAAATAAGAAACACATTCCTACCTCTGAGACTGCCAAGGCATGGCCTCATCTGGAGCATATTGCAGAGAACATTGCTCCACCAATGGATTGTCAGATCGGTCTATTAATCAGCTACAATTGCCCGCAAGCACTCATGCCAAGAGAGGTTGTGTGTGGAGAAAGAACCAGCCATTCGCTCAGAAGGCTGACTTCGGCTGGAGCATAGTGAGCTATGGTAGTCCCGGTGAGCATGAAGATGACGTTATAGGAGTGAGTCACCGTTGCAGTGACACCTGAGCCCAAACCAGCAGTCAAGCTCAAAGGTGAAGTTCACTTTGTCTGCAACACTCGGATCAAAGAAGTCATTACGCCAGTAGATGTTCTGAAGGTATTGCAGTCTGACTTCTGCGAAAGAGTTAGAGAAGAGACACCTGTATCCTAAGAGGATCTCCACTTCTTACCAAGCTACAAGAAGGAATGAAACACAAACAAGACAGTCAGTTTTAAATGCCCCTACCTTTCAAACAAGGTCGACCAAATCTTCCTAACAATAAGTTATGTGCTGTGCAGCGTCTGAAGGGTCTAGAGAAAAGGCTCAGGAGAGATCAGAAGTACTGCCCAGACTATCCAAACTTCATGCAAGACATCATCACTCGTGGAGATGCAGAGAGGGTTCCAGCAGAAGAACTGTAAAACGAGCCAGCATGGTATATCCCCCACCACGGGGTCTATCACCCTCAAAAAGCTGCTAAAATACACGTGGTTTTCTATTGTTCGGCAAAGTTCCAGAACACAGCCTTGAACGACCACCTTCTCACTGGGTCAGAACTCACAAAAACCTTGGTGGGAATCCTTTGTAGATTTCGCAAGGGCCCAGTCACTATCGTGTGTGACGTGGAACGAATGTTTCATCAATTTCATGTAAGACCTGAAGATCAAGGTTACCTGAGGTTCTTATGGTGGGAGAACGGAGATCTAGAGTCACCACCATCAGTCTTTCGTATGCAAGTCCACTTGTTTGGCGCAGCTTCCTCCCCTGGCTGTGCCAATTTTGGTGTTAAACATCTAGCCACAGAAGGTCAAGAGGAATTTAGCCATGATGCAGTTAAATTCACCCAGCGAAACTTTTATGTAGATGACGGGTTAGTGAGCGTCACATCTGATGCTGAGGCAGTTAAGCTCGTCAAGGAGGCTAGGCAGTTATTTAGTACAGGCAAGAAGAAAAGAAAAAAAAAGGGGGAGGATAGAAGTGATAAAAAGGTTAATGACATAGTCAAAACACTTGTCATTGAGAGGGAAATCCCATAGCTGTGATTTGGTGGGAGTTTAACTGCCAAATCATATTTGTCATTTAATTTGTTTGATTTATTATTATTATTATTGTATGAATGTTTTATGTTCAGAGTTTCTTTTACTAATTGTGATTTGCACCTGGGACAGTACTGAGTTGCTTGATTTTGTTAGGATAGCATATTTGCGTTCCAGGGCTCGGTGCAAATTTGGACTCATTCCCTTTTTCGGTGTTGTGCAGCCATGGAGGGACGAAATTGTTGCTTGCCATATTGGTTATGCTAAGTTTGTGTGTGTGTGTTGTACATTTCTTTTATTGCTTTTGTGAGTGTATGTTTTATATGATTCTGTCTGTTTGTAGTTTGACGGAGACGAATAAATAAACGTCTGCTGTGGCAAACTATGGTGTGGTTTATCCGGAGGGAGTGATACTATTACCAAATAGTGTTTTGTTCAAGATGTCCGTCGTTGAGAAGGAAAAGAAAGATGTAGAGTAACAGTTGGTTCTTTATTTGCAAGATCTTGGGTTGTTTAATGGCGATCAATGCACAAGGCACTTCAGCAGATGAAACAACGTCATACTCCAGATCAGAAGGTTTTATACTGTCCACTAGCAGGAACTAAGAAGAGAAGGGGAGGGAAGGAAAAACATGACCTTATAAGGTAGACATCTGTTCTGTTATCACCTGAATGTCCCATCATCTACTGAATGTTTTGTGTCTATGTGTCATGGAGTTAGTGAGCTGTGCCTTATGTGTACTGGAAAGTTACAAAGCTCTGTGTGCAGTGTCTGTGAAGAAAAGAGGAAGTGGTACTCTTCATGGTCTTATAGACTGGCACAGTTCTGTATTTCTTTTCATTTTCAGGAAGTGTTGGCAATGTGAATATTAGGGAGGACCCACATTGTCTCAAAAGTGATAAAACCATTTCAAACCATTTGCAGTTCACATAACGGATTGTGCCTTTATAATGGAAAACGTAAGTTATTTTTTGATTGTTCTATCAATTACAGTCTTATGTGTTTCAGCTAGCGTCATTCAGCCCAGAATACATGGTATGTAGTAAGCAAAAGTGAGATTCCATTAATTTACCAAATTACTTTACAGTCTACAGCGCATGTTCACGCCTGAAGGTTCGGCGTGATGCAAATTGAGAAACATTGTTAGTTTTGTTTTTATCTTGTTTTCACACCTCCCACGTACATGCCAGTCTTTTACATCCTGTTGGTTATATTGGACTTGACTGATTGCCATTAGTTCTGCTTTGTTTAAGTCAACTTTTATTATATAGCCCTCAATCACAGAAACGTCTCAAAGGGCTTCACATGCCCACAGTTGACAAATATTTACACCATTAAAACCTTTAATAAATGTTTGACTACCTGAATTGGAAATGGTGAGGAGAAAAAAACAGATATTGTTCCTATATTAGTTACTTTTTATGAAAGAAAGCATTTATTTAAAAAATGTAATTGAAACTACACAGCATGATCTCATGCAAGTATTAAAAAAGTGATCTGGCCACATAAAAGGAAGAAAAGGAATCGAAGACACATCAATTAACTTTAGTATTAATGTTAGGTTTTGAGTGCTCATTGTCATTTTGTTTTGTAAACAAATCAAAAACTCATCTTGAAACAAGTGATTCCAGTCAACTGTGTCAAAGTAATTTATTTCTGCTCGAATTTGTTGAGCAAGCAACTGTCAACGTGCATCTCATGTGGGTTCATTTTGAGGAAGCCGATTTTGCAAAAAAGGAAGTCAAGTACTGTACGGAAATATCTTAAAGCCAGCAGACAAAACAACCTTTCGCAAATGCTCCTTAAAAATTGACTTAAAAAAGGAATTATTAAACAGATATAACTCACATTCCTTACTGCCTGAACGAAGCGCTCAAAGTGCTTGAACAAAGTACACCTAAATCTTGATTTTACCCGACTTTCTGTGTTAGGCGGTTTAGTGATGGACCCCAATTAATTTTTTATTTGTCGCATTTTCAGGGAGTATTTTAAATGGACGATATAAGGAATGTATACGAAGCAACATTACTAGCATGTAAACCTTAGCATTTAGCCCCCTTAGCGGAAGCACCTCATCCACACAGTCACTCACAAGTCACAGAGCGTGGCCGGACACGGTTGTAGAATAAGTAGGGGAGGGGGTGAGCGAGGGAAATCGAGAGAGAGAGAGAGAGAGAGAAAGAGAGAGAGAGAGAGAGAGAGAGAGAGAGAGAGAGAGAGAGAGAGAGAGAGAGAAATAGTCTGTCGGTTTCTAACTTTCACCAATAGAGGGTACTAATCACAGTGAAACGACTTCTACAGATTCAACCCGTATCCAAACATATAAGGCAATGCAGGCTGTCTATTCTCCCGAAAAAACTTGAAGCATCACATTTTTCTAATGACCCTAAGCAGCTACGAGCTGAGGACATTACAGCCACAGCTCCACAAATCTTTCCTCCATATCGTGGCCCATCAGAGAACAACTGTCCGTTCTTTTTTTTTTTTTTATGCCATTTTGTTTGTCTATTTGTGTACGATATGTTCGATCTCGCGCCATAAATAGGAGCGCACTGTATTGCCATTGGTCAATGTCCAAGAACCACTCGAAGCACCACGTAGGTTGTCACACTATGTGGCTTCTTCTGTGTTTTTATGGACATGCCAGACTTTCATCGGCATGGTCGTGAACTATCTTTGACGCCAGCCGTCCAATTGTGGATTATGTCACACTACACAGATTGTGACACATCAAGACAACTCAAAATCGGCCACAACACACTACATTTGTCTGCGACACGTCTGTCAGCTCATTATCGGGCTACGTTCGTGTAGTTTGACGTCGGCATTAATGTGTTTTAAATGTTGTGGGGATATGTGCCCAAACGAAACGTGCTACAAGTACAGCAGGCAGGTTCTGCTTGACATCGGCAGAAGTGGGTTTTGCGGCGTTCTGGACTTTGAAGCGTCGACATTAAAGGCGCTCGGACTGCTACGTCCTGAAACGTTGCCGACCTCACCCGCTATTCCTCCCCCGGTTGGGAGCCGTCGGAAACGGTGTGCGAGGCGGCAGAAGAGGGGCAAGCGCGGAGGCGTCCGGGCCAGGCTGGCGGCCAACCCAGCGCGACCGGCGGTGCCCTCCATTCTTCTGGCGAATATTCGATCGCTGGACAACAAAATGGATTACGTTCGCCTGCTGAGGTCTACGAACCGGACGGTGCGGAACTGCTGTGTGCTCGTGTTCACCGAGACCTGGTTGAGTGACAACATTCCGGACTCTGCAGTGCACCTGGAGCGGCTAGCGTGCTATCGGGCGGACCGTGCCATTGTACGAGGGGGAAAGTCGCGTGGAGGTGGAATATGCGTCTACATCCGAGAAGAATGGTGCCGTGACTCTATGGTGGTATGTAAGCACTGCTCGCCGCTTGTGGAGGTTGTGATCATTAAGTGCCGTCCTTTTTATCTGCCGAGGGAATTTACCGCGATTCTGCTAGTCGCGGTATACATCCCGCCTTCCAACATCGAAGGAAACAGGATCGCGGCGCTTGGTGAACTGTACCAGGCTGTCAGTGAACAGCAAACAGCGCACCCTGACGGTTTCACCATCTTCGCTGGAGACTTCAATCATGCCAACCTGAAGTCTGTTTTCCCGAGGCTTCACCAGCATGTTCCTTTTCCGACACGTGGCGACAGCTTCCTGGACCTAGTCTGCTCGGCGCAAAAGGGAGCTTTCAAAGCCACCCCCCTCCCCCATCTGGGGCTTTCTGACCATCTCACCGTTTTGCTTTTGCCCGCATACAGACAATTGGTAAAGGTATCCAGGCCGGTTCGGAGGCAGGTTCGAGTGTGGCCTGAGGGTGCCTCCGATGCACTTCGTGACTGCTTCGACACCACTGACTGGGACTTGTTTAAGCAGGCAGCCACCTACAACGATTGGACGGACATAGAGGAGTATACTGACTCTGTTACCTCTTACATCACGAAGTGCATCGATGATGTGACTTGCTCGGAATCCGTCGTCACTCGCGCGAACTGGAAGCCGTGGCTGACGGGGGCTGTCCTCAGACTGTTGAGGGCCAGAGACAAGGCTTTCAGAGCGGGGGATGAGGCTGGCTTGAGGACAGCGAGGGCCGACCTGTCCCGAGGCATCAAAGAAGCGAAGAAGGCGTTCTCGTGCAAGGTCTCCACCCACTTCAAGGACAGCAAGGACGCACGTAGCCTTTGGCGGGGCATTCAGACCATCACGGACTACAAGCCCGCGCCGAGGAGCTGTGAGGGCGACGTCCGTCTGCTGAACGATCTGAACCGCTTCTTTGCTCGCTTCGACGCCCAGAACAGCACTTGCCCGCTGAAGACCACTCCCCCCCCACACGAGCAGCCCCTGCGCCTCTCTGCCGACGGTGTGAGGAGGGCGCTTGCCGCTATTGACACCCGTAAGGCGGCGGGCCCTGACAACATCCCGGGTCGAGCGCTGAAGGACTGCGCTGGGGAGCTGTCGGGTGTCTTCACGGACATCTTTAACGTTTCCCTGCAGCAGGCCATCGTCCCCTCGTGTTTCAAGGCTGCCACCATCGTTCCTGTGCCGAAGAAACCTGCACCGTCCTGCTTCAATGACTACCGCCCTGTGGCACTGACGCCCATCATCATGAAGTGCTTTGAGCGGCTGGTCATGGAGCACATCAAGTCCGTTCTCCCCCCCACTATTGACCCTTTCCAGTTTGCGTACCGTGCCAAGCGGTCCTCTGAGGATGCCATCTGCTCTGCCCTCCACTCGGCCCTCACCCATCTGGAGAGAAAGGACTCATATGTGAGGTTGTTTGTGGACTTCAGCTCTGCCTTCAACACCATTGTGCCGCAGCGACTCATCTGCAAACTCGACGAGCTGGGCCTCAGTACCTCCCTCTGCAACTGGATACTGGACTTCCTCTGTCAGAGGCCTCAGGTGGTGCGTGTTGGCGACATAATCTCCGCCAGCATCACGCTGAGCACGGGGGCCCCCCAGGGCTGCGTGCTCAGTCCATTACTCTTCACCCTGCTGACGCATGACTGCACTGCGACCTACAGCGACAACCGCATAGTGAAGTTTGCTGACGACACGACTCTGGTGGGTCTCATCACAAAAGGCGACGAGACTCGGTACAGGTCGGAGGTTGACCTTCTGACCACGTGGTGCAGGGACAACAACCTCCTGCTGAACGTTAATAAGACCAAGGAAATCATTGTTGACTTCCGGAAGGGTCACACAACACACCTGCCGCTGATCATCGATGGTGCTGTGGTGGAGAGGGTGAGCTGCACCAAGTTCCTGGGGGTGCACATCAGTGAGGACCTCTCCTGGTCCGCAAACACCTCGTCACTGGCAAAGAAAGCTCAGCGCCGCCTGTACTTCCTGCGGAAGCTCAGGCGTGCATGTGCTCCTCAGGCAGTCTTGTCTACATTCTACCGTGGCACTATTGAGAGCGTCATCACCAGTTGCATCGCTGTCTGGGGTGGTAACTGCACTGAACAGAACTTGAAGGCCCTGCAGCGCATAGTGAATACGGCTGGTAAGATTATTGGTGCTTCGCTCCCCTCCCTGAAGGACATTTACACCTCCCATCTCGCCCGCAAAGCAACCTCGATTGCCAGAGATGTGAGTCACCCGGCTCACTCTTTGTTTGACCTTCTGCCCTCTGGGAAGAGGTACAGGAGCCTGCGCTCCCGCACCACCAGACTTGCCAACAGCTTCTTTCCCCAGGCTGTTAGGGCCCTGAACTCGCTACCCCCTTCTGCGTAGCGTGTGGCACTGTTGCGCTATTTTCGGGAATGTCTGCTGTACGCGCACTTGCTCATTTTTTTTTTTCTGCTCCTCTTATTTATTTATTTATTGTTGTGTTATTTATTCATTATTTATTCAGCACGCTTTTGTTATACTTGTTACTTGTTTGTCTGTTGTGAGCCATGTCTTGTCACCGTGGGATAGGGGGGAACGAAATTTCGGTTTCTTTGTGTGTCTTTGGCATGTGGAGAAATTGACAATAAAGCTGACTTTGACTTTGAAAAAAAAAAAGAAATCCTTAGTCCATTTCCAGTATTTTAGTACTCTAAGACAGTGGTGGGCAAACCTTTAACTTGCGGGCCGCAATGGTTTAGAAAATTTGAAATATTTAGAGTGTTTGGACCAGATATACTAAAGCGTTACGTGTAGGTACTATGTAGTCTGCAAACCTCATAGTAGATGCAAATCAATTTACAAACATCCATCCATCCATTATCTGTATTGCTTGTTCACACGGGGGTCGCGGACGTGCTGGAGCCTATCCCAGCCATCATAGGGCAGTAGGCGGGGGACACCCTGAATTGGTTGCCAGCCACTTCAATGCATCTAAGATGTGAATAACTCCCATCCAGGTCGTTAGTCAATGAATATGCAAAATGGAGCGTTCACACAATTTGGCCTAATAGTCGGAGAAGAAAATGTAAAAAAGATTGATATCATTCTTAACATTAAAATTATATTGTTACCGAAACATTTCTGCACTACTCGACTCGACTTCTAGTTTGTGGGTGAAAACATTTCTGCTGCATCTGGTAATTAGCCAAAAACCTCTGCAATCACCGCCCAATCTTGGATTGACTTTTTTTCTAGCATACAGTAGGTTGCATGCTTGATGGCAAAGTGACTGATGTCTGATATTGTATTGTTTAAAAACTGCAATAGTTTATATATAGAAAATATAAATACATAATGGAAAATTCCCTCTAACTTAATTATAATACTAAAATGAAAGGCCGATTGACCACTCCAAATTGCGTGTAGGTGTGATTGTGAGTGTTGATGGGTGTTTGTCTATGTATACCCTGCGATTGGCTGGCAACCAGCTCAGGGTCTACCCGGGCTACCGCCCAAAAGACTGCAGGGATAAACTCCAGCATGCATGCGATCCTCGCGAAGATAAGTGCTTTGGAAGATGAATAACATCACATCACATTAACAAAAACATCACATCACAAATGATCACATCCCATAACATAAACATCAAATCACAAAAATTACAAACTTCACTCACATAAAAACCACCACATCATGTAAACGTGACATCACATAAACATTGCAACACTTAAACATCACATAACAAACATCACAACATAAACATCACAAAACATCACATCAACATCATGTCACTTAAACATCACAAACACCACATCACCAGCTCAGTGGCCTAGTAGTAAAGTGTCCGCCCTGAGACTGGAAGGTTGTGGGTTCAAACCCCGGCCGGGTCATACCAAAGACTATAAAAATGGGACCCATTGCCTCCCTGCTTGGCACTCAGCATTAAGGGTTGGAATTGGGGGGTTAGATCACCAAATGATTCCCGAGCGCGGCACCGCTGCTGCTCACTGCTCCCCTCTCCCCCAGGGGATGGATCAAAATCACATGGGGATGGGTTAAAAGCAGAGGACAAATTTCACCACACCCAGATGTGTGTGTGACGATGATCATTGGGACTTGGGACTTGACTTATCACAAAACAAACTATATTATAAAGTCCCAATGATTGTCTCACACACACATCTAGGTGTGGTGAAATTTGTCCTCTGCATTTAACCCATCCCCGAGTGATTTTGATCCATCCCCTAGGGGAGAAGGGAGCAATGGCCAGCAGCGGTGCTGTGCTCGGGAATCATTTGGTGATCTAACCCCCCAATTCCAACCCTTAATGCTGAGTGCTTATGTTAGATTTGGTCCACAATTTGGGAAGCACGCTATCCGTGCCTCACGGCAAAAGCCATAGCCAATCACCTGTTATCCAATTTACTCACTACGTGCTCGTTTTATTTCTTCAGTTTTAGGAAAAGGCTAAGACACAGAAACAAAATTTAGACTTACACAGGTTGGTTGAGTTCAATTGCAATTCCTGTTAATTCTCTGTTTTCAGGAAAAATACAATACAGCGCTCTGGGCCTTTTGTGCGACCATGCTCAAGAGCAGAAAGTCTCCATTCAGAAAAGGCCACGTTCAAGCTTCTTTGGTCAGCTTATATTCAGTTGCACATGCAGGTGTGGGCCGGGTTTGATAGGTGATGAGTCTTTGGGGTGGGGCAAGTTTGCAGGAGAGTTTGATTCCATGGGAGTGGGTGCTGGTTCGGTGAGAGCTGGTTCCGTGGGGTTGGGTGCTGATTATGGGCGTTTCGGTGTGTGTGGGGGCTGTTGATTTCCATCCCGTCTTTCGGCCTTGGCGATCACCTTTGGTCGGGTCCTTGGTTGTTTTCCTCTTCCTCTGGCACCTCTACCGGTTTTATCTCCAAGTGTCCTTCCTGTAAACTATTCACCATTCATCATCCTTTAAATTTTATCATTTTGTATGAAATTATGTGAACTTTTGGGTGTGACATTATCAATTTGTTAATGTTCCCTGATTGCGAAGTTGTGACTCACCACTTACCATGCATTTGTTTGTTTGTTCTTTAGACACTATCTTTTGACACATATCTTTTCATTGTTAGGCAAAACATTTCCCTCTGTCCAGAACATTCAGTAGTAATCCAAATCTGGCGTCTCGCATTAGGCAACATATGATGTCACATCCAGCATTAATGAAAACATAAGATATAATCAAGTACTGAACATTTTTAGGTGACTTTGGCAGTGTCCGTGATTGGGAAAAACATCAGGCATGCATTAAACAGTTCCTTAAGGGTCATTAAGCTATTCAGGCAATATATCAAAAAACATTTGTTATTTCAAAGTGCACAGAAATACAAATCAGATCATAAAGTTATCAAAACATTTGTCATTACCACCTATCAAAAATGTCTAGTTATGTCTTCTTTATTGATTTGGCGTGAAGGTATAATTATATACTTAAAATGTTTCTTTTATTGATTTAATATGTGAATATACTTGTCTGCTTATGTACTTTATTCAATGAGATTTGAGCATATCTGTTTTTGTAACTAGGCAGGACTTTTTGTATTTCGACCCCATTTCTTCAATTATTATTACATGTATACCGTATTTTACGGACTATAAGCAGCTAATTTTTGCACAAGCTTTGAACCCTGCTGCTTGTAGTCTGGTGCGGCATATCTATGGATTTTTCATGATTTTTGTGATGTCTAATACACTCATTAGTAAAAAGATACTGGACAGCTGTTGTGCAGCACTGCTTTGCTCAATGGAGGGATATGTGACCAGACATACGGTCATTGGGAGAAGAGTAGTGTGTTGATCACATGTCCGTCCGCCAGGCAAATAATGCCGTACAATTGACATGAACAAGAGACAGAACGAGATCAAGATGGACATTACTGGAGTAAGGAAGCTTTTATGCACAAACCCTCATTAGAGGGGACAAAATAAATGCATATGATGCAGCTTTTAAGTTAAAGGCAGTCGTTTTGGCTCTTAACAAAGGAAATAGAGCTGCAGCATCTATTGTAGAGGTTTTCTCTGGCCACTAGAGGCCACTGGGCCTGTTGATGACATCTTGTCGCATTAACCTTTTCAGTTCTTTTTTTCCCCGGGTCATGTCTTCTCCGGAGCTTTAGGTGTAGCTCGTATCGCATGGCAAACTTTACCCCTGTAAGTGGTCCAATTTTGTCATTAGTTGTGTGTTGCTAGTGTTCCCTGCACATTAAGTTTATTATGGACATCGCGGAGATTTATGCATGTTTGTATGTTTGGAAGTTTACAGAGCTCCTTCATCTCTGTCAATATACGTTATGTTAATAAAAGGTATGCATTCCCAAAGAACCATCTTGTGTATATTCTCTTACAAATGATAAATAAACATTAAAACACCTGCGATTTATAGTCTGGTGCGTCTTATATGTGAACAAAACAAGAGTTCTCCCTAATTATAGCTGATGTGGCCTATAGTCAGGTACGTCTTATAGTCCAGAATTTACGGTAAATGTGTGGTGTAAGTATGCAAGTGACCTTAGGTATTTTTTTTTTTTTAGATTTGCCGCTTAACAGAGCTGTTTATGTTTGGTTTCCACATAAAAGATACAATACTATGTGTGCATTTTAATGAAACATTTGTATATATAACATTGAGCATTTTTTATCATTGAAGGCTACACATGATCACCAAGCTCCGTCTAACAACCCTGAATTCCTTGGTAAGGCCGGGTGGGTTAAAAAGGCTCCTTGCAGACTGCTGGCTAGCTATAAAGACAGCTACATCCATGTTGACAAGACTGCTATTGCTGTATATCAAAATGAGGTACAGTATGTTGTCATTCCCTTGTATGGTTTATATACTATGTGGAAAGTATCATATTGTCCTTACATAAATAGAGTAGGATTATCTTTTTAATATGTATTTTACAATATCAGAGCAATTATGGCCCCTTTCATACTAAAAGTGATGATAATGCGTTGGATTTATATTGCGCATTTCTCTAGAAGTCTGTACTCAAAGGGCTCACATTATTCATACGCTCACCCATTCACCCATTGGTGGTGGTAAACTACGTAAGTAGCCATAGCTGCCCTGAGGCAGGCTGACAGCATGGCTGCCAATGCGCGACTATGGTTTTTCCGAGCACCACCAAATATTCATACACCAATGTGAGTAGCACTTCAGGCAAGGTGGGTAAACTGTCTTGCCCAAGGAGACAATGAACCATGACTCAGGCAGCCAGCCAACCCCTCCGGTGACTGGATGACTGCTCTACCACTGAGCCATGTAACCCATAAATCATATAGGGATTTTCAAATTCATGTTCCACATACGTACGTTTTGTATCTACAATCTGAAATGTTTGATATATGATACAAATAAGTATTCAATAACATTTTATGAGAACATATCATAGTCTATATAGAAAATCTCTTACATTTAATACCTACATCAAGAAAATTATAAGTATCTAGTTGTATAGGCAAATTGAAAATGGTTTTGATAGGTTTATAGTGTAACTCCAAATTGTAGTCAATATTTGCTGCATATCTTAATAAATATGGTGATCCCTCATTTGTGTCATGGTTTTGGCGACTGATTTGGCCCACATGCAAAACACACTCAGGAGTCTGAGGAGAATTTTAAGTGTTTATTGAAAGGGGGATGAATAGCAGAGCTGAGGGTCCGGGACAGGAGCAACAGAACTGATCCTTCAGAAGGTGGAGAGAGCAAAGTACCACCAGGGAGGAGTGGATTCTGCCGGGAGGTCAGCAGGGTGGATCCAGGGGCTGGAAGACAGTAATAGAGTTTATCAGATGGCTCGATAGGAACGTGGCGGAGGGCAAACGGGCAGATAGGAATGCCAGGTGAAGTGGTGGAAAGCAAACAGGGCAGATCGGCGCACAAATCCAAAGCCTTGGAGGCAACCACATGGGCAACACTCAGGCGAGGAGTTGCTGGCAGCAAGCTCCTTAAAAGTGTCACCTTAATGAGCTTCAATCGGCAACACCTGTGGGTCCTCAGCCCCCCTCCTCACAGACGCCACCTGTGGAAAAAGAGGAGAAGGCTCCCAGACCCTGACAGTTTGGGCAATGCATTGCAGAACCACTTGTGAAAAATTAAAATCCACGAAGTAGAAACGATATATGCATTATGTAGAAATTTAAATACCAATGTATTAGTATTTCCAACACATAGTGTTTCTTGATGGGCGCTAGAGAGCATGGGTGTATTGTAAGTCAATTAAAAGTGTGGTTTACCTTACCAAGCAATGCAAAGTGCCCAACCTTAGAATTGCCACACTACACTAACCCGGGGGGACATCATGCAAAGCGAAGCCAAAGTGAGTCACGGTTGCGCATGAATCTCTTGTTGCATTGTGGTCCAGTGCACAGTATTAAAGCTTTTTAAATCCTCCCCAAAACTTTTACAGCTACATAAACATTTCTTATTCTCTTAATAACCATTCCCACACTGTTCGGTGCATATATTGTACCATTACAGTAAATAAAAGAACAAACGGGATATTGTCACGCGTCCCGACTCCTTCTGCATTGGTTGGTGTGCATGGCCGGTTTCCGCCTCCTAATCTTTGTCCTCCGTGTCACTTATAAACAACGCCACTGCTGACTCCGGAAGTAGACGTCAGACTCATTGTCAGTTGCGGTTCCAATTATTCCACAGGCTGATATAACTATATATAAACTACATATCAAATCACTATAACATAAATAACAAGTTTATTGAATCATCTGTGTCACTCCAAATCATTAAATCCATCGGAATCTTCGTCCTCTGTGTCACTTATAAACAACGCCGCTGACTCCAGAAATCAGTGGATGGATTCAGACTCATCGTCAAATGCAGTTCCAATTATTCCACAGGCCTAGAGCGCCCTCATGCGGTTTAGTGTGAAAATAACACGTGAAGTGATATACTACTAGTAAGTAGTTAATGTGTTAATGATCAAGTCATAATGTGTTAATAATTTCACATATAAGTCGCTCCTGTGTATATGTCGCACCCCCAGCCAAACTATGAAAAAAACTGCGATTCATAGTCAGGAAAATACGATCATTGTATTGCAGGTTTATCAACCAATCTTGAATAGATTAATGTGCATGTTCTTGCTGAGAGGTCCAAATATGAAAATGTTTAACAGATGCCAATCATACAAACCTCTGTCGTACTTTCCAACTTCGACCTCAGCGGTTAGTGCTCTGCGTTTCCAAGCCAAACCTGCTGGGGCTGTGGCTACAATCCTCAAATAGTGATTCTTTTGTTTCCGCAATTTCAGGACATAGATTTGTGCGTCGACTGCAGTGATCTTGATGCAAATGAGGGACACGGTGCCAATTGGCTCGGAAAAGTGTACTTCTATTCCACAAAGGTGCAAACACCCCATTTCGCTGAATTCTACCAGCACAACGTCTAGCAAAATACCAAAAGAAAGAAAACTTCACCCATGCGCACAGACAGCTCTGTGCTAGACTTGCACCCAAAACAAAAATAAGGCCCATAGAATTAGCTAGGGCGGCCGTATACTATGTCAGGTTAGATGTAGTGATGTAGGTGTTGAGTTTGATGTATTATCAAAATTATTTAAAATTAATATAACCATAATAGCAATACAAAATACTGTAGATTTCCCCACACTCTCTGAATTTCATTGATAAAATTGAATTGATGAATAATACATGCTTTGTGTTACAGGACCTCATAAACTGCATTGAAAGTCTTGACCTACAAAACTATGATAAATGTCATGAATTAAAAAGCCTATTCATGAGGAAACACAGACTGATCCTTATTCGATCGCCGAAGTCTGGAAATGAGGTAAGCTAAAATAATTTTTAGGTGAAATGACAACAGTACAACAACATGATTTCAATGTATTGAGTGCGGATTGAATGACAGGTCAGAGGGAAACCAGTCTATCTTGGACCTGGCCTTGAGCTTAGCCTTAAGCTCGTATCCCACTCAGGAACGAAATTTGCAAATGTTTGCAAATGTAGTAAATATTGATTTTTTTTTCTTTGTCAGGGTTTATTCAAGGTGGCAAACTTTCACAAAGACATCCAATAGACGTTCACCAATAGTTTTAATGGTTGCAAACTGTTATTTTTACCATCAAGAAATTGAGCATATTTAAAAATAATTGACTCCAAAATGCATATAATCATCCATCCATCCATTTTCTATACCGCTTGGCCCCACGGGGGTCGCGGGCATGCTGGAGTTCGGCATTAATTTTTAATGGCCAATTCAGTATTTGAGTTGTGTGGTAGCTGTTGTAAAAGTGATATAGAGTCAAACCTCGGTTTTCGACCACAATCCGTTCCAGAAGGCGGTTCGAGAAGCGAATCGGTCGAATTCCGAATCTATTTTTGCCATTACAAATAATGGAAAAAAATTCAGTCTGTTCCGAGACAAAAAAAAACGCCTTTTTAAAGCATTTTTTCATCTCCGCACTTTTGTCCGATCGCGCAACTGCAGCGCAACCGTAGCGCGTCGCAGACCGCGCAACTGCACCGCGCTGGTCGCATTATTGTGACAGAGCCGTCGCTAAAATTTAGAAAATATTTTTAAAGTCCTGATGTACTTTCCAAAATTGAAGTGGACCTCAGTGCGCAGGGAGCTTAATTTGATCCGATCGCGCAACTGCAGCGCGCCGGGCGCTCACTGTCGCATTGCTTTAAGAGCGTCGTTGTGTTTTAGGATGGCTTCACTCCTCCCACTTGCTTTCTTTGGAGGCATGATTATGGGTTAATACAATCCTCAAAGTAACAAAAATACAATAACAACGAACGGAGTCAGTCGGCATCCGGGCCGCGCGGTCGGGTTTTCTCGGGTCCTCTCGGCTCTTCTCGCGAGGTTCGGCCTCCGAATATTTGTTCGATAACCGAAGCAAAATAATCTAGAATTTTTCGTTAGAACTCTGATTTGTTCGAGAACCGTGACGTTCGAAAACTGAGGTTTGACTTTACAGTCCCCCGCATCGACAGCAGCAAAACAACTGAACCAACCAAAGATACAGCCTTCCTCTGTGCCTTAGAGGATTCCCTCCCCGACCCACCCCTGTCCAGCTCTGCCCAGCAGTACTGGGATGGCTTGACGGATGGCATACACAGCACGGCCCTGTCAGTCTTTGGCAAAAAGCAGGGAAAGCCAAACGACTGGTTCGATGCCAATTTAACAACATTGGCACCAATCCTCGAAGAAAAACGCGTTGCCCTCACAAATTACAAGCATACTCCAAACCAGTGCGGTGAGGTTCATGACTGGGGAGGCACTGACGTCACCCCCCCCCCTCCCACCCCCGCACCTAAACGTGTCAGAAAAAAGGTTCGGGAACGCTGCTCAAGTGTGGCTTATTATTTAATTTGAACTATTTCAATTAAAATCTCATATCAGCAGTCTTCATGGAATCACAAACTTGTTTTCGATCGTGCCTACCACTCCGTTCCGAAGTCATGTTGTCCGCATCAAACCTTTTAACTCCGGAGTTGCTCTTCCTTTACTGATGACCTCCTGCTTCGACCGAAAAAGTATTTGGATATGTAATCCTCCATTGTAAAACGAAATGTAAAAACAAAAAAAAGAAAGAAATGGACGACTGCTCCTCAGTTGTTCACTGTATATTTGAACTGGAGATCTCTTATTCCACAGGTAGGCGCATGAAGCATCTCGGGATCACTACCACCCTTTGCCATAATGCTGGAGAAATTTTTTTCGTAACCTCCGTAAGGTGTCTTTTCAAAGCCGTTTTGTTCATCTAAAGAAACACGACGTTACAGACAGATGACAAAAAACACAAGATATTATATAAGTCAGTTTAACTACGGAAATTAGTTAAAATAGCCAGTGTTTGAACACTTAAACAGGGACATAAAGACAGAGAGCAGTTCTGTCTAACTGCATAGCCTGTCAACATAGGCAGCCGTGTGATTACGCAATCCTCAGAGGAGGCTAGACAAGAAGTTGGCTGCTCCGAGCGAATTGTCTTCAGTTTTAAAATAACCATAAAAATTCAGCGATTTTGGTTCAAAATGATACAAAACTAATGAAATTAAAGGAAAATGACTTTATAATAAAAACAATAGAATTTTATTTCCCCCCTTTTCATGATGGCAGGGGTCCCTGCTCCAAACACCAAAACTCTACAGGCCCTCCGATCTTCTAGGGGGAAACTCCAACAAGCGTTGTGCCAACGACTATTGGCTACAGCTCCGCAGCAACATTCAATCAGCTGCTGACACAGGCAACATCAGACTCATGTTCGACAGCATCAAAAAGGCACTTGGACCATCACCCCGCACAATTGCCCCGTTGAAATCAGTTTAGGGAGAAACCATCGTTGACCGCTCTAAACAGCTGGACTGCTGAGTGGAAGACTACTCAGAGCTCTATGCCAGAGACAACAGTGTTTCTGATGCAGCCCTCGGGGATGTAGGGCATCTACCTGTTTTGGAAGAGCTCGACATGGAACCAATGACTGAGGAGCTAAGCAAAGCAATTAACAGCCTGACCAGCGTCAAAGCTCCAGGCACCGATGGGATAACAGCTGAAGTCCTCAAGTGTGGGAAGCCTGCTCTTCTGCATAGACTACACAGGGTGTTATGCCTGTGCTGGAAAGAAGGCTCTACCCCACAGGACGAGAGATGTTAACATCATCACCTTGTGCAAAAACAAGGGAGACAGGAGTGACCGTAACAACTACCGCGGCATCTCCCTACTCAGCATTACCAGTAAGCTCTTTGTTTGAGTTGCACTAAATAGACTCCAAGTCCTCGCAAAGAAACTCCACCCGGAGTCACAGGCAGGGTTCAGATGAGGAAGATCAACTCTGGATATGATCTTCACCCTGAGACAGCTGCAGGAGAAGTGCAGAGAGCAACATAAACCTCTCTACATGGCCTTCGATGACGTTACCAAGGCTTTCAACCTGGTGAGCAGGAGCGGCCTCTTCCAACTGGTGGAACGGATAGGTTCCCCTCCAAAACTCCTCAGCATCCTCCAGTCCTCCCACACTGACATGAAAGGTACTGTTCAGTACGACGAGTGCACTTCTGAGCCCTTTAACATCCGCTGTGGTGGCAAACAGGGATGCGTACTGGCATCCACTCTGTTTGGGATATTCTTCTCTCTCCTCCTGTGCCAAGCCTTCGGAACATCAACTGAGGGAGCCTACTTACACACCAGGACAGACTGCAAACTATTCAACCTCTCCCGACTGAGAGCAAAATCCAAGGTCAGACCACTCACCATTTGGGACATGTTGTTTGCTGATGATGCAGCATTGGCAACACACACCAAGGAACACCTGCAGATTCTCCTCGGCCGGTTCAGCCAAGCATGTCAGGACTTCAACCTGACCATCAGCCTAAACAAAACCAAGACAATGGGCCATGGGACCACTGTCCCACCCTCCATCACCATCAACAACTACACACTGGAAGCTGTAAATAGCTTTACCTATCTTGGGTCTACCATCACCTGCAATTTGTCACTCGATGCTGAGGTCAGCAGCCGGCTTCTACTTTTGGAAAACCGACATCCAGAGTATGGCAGAACAGCAAGCTCACCATCCATACAAAGGTACAAATGTACAGGGCCTGTGTCGTCAGTACACTCTTGTATGGCAGCGAAGCCTGGACTCTTTACTCACACCAAGAGAGAAGGCTAAACTCTTTCCATCTGCGTTGCCTGAGACGCATACTGGGCATCACCTGGCAGGACAGGATCCCAGACAGTGCAGTCCTGGAGAGTGCACAGCTCCCCACTATGCTCTCCCTGCTGAAGCAATGGCGTCTCCGGTGGCTGGGCCATGTCTGTCGGATGGAAGATGGTCATATGCCAAAGGACATCCTATATGCAGAGCTAAAATCAGGCAAAAGGGAAGTAGGCCGCCCACTTCTCCGCTACAAGGATGTCTGCAAACAAGACCTCAAATCCTTCAACATCAACCCAGCCACCTGGGAAGACGTCACCCAGGATCGTCACAAATGGCAAGAGGCTCTCCGAAACGGGCTGCAAACTGACAAAACCACTCTGGCTCAACACAGAGAAATGAAAAGGAAGTTGAGGAAGCAGCAAGCTACCATGCCCTCACCATCACCGGATCCGGCCCACACCTGTAACATCTGCGGCCGTGTCTGTCTTTCACGGATTGGACTCACCAGTCACAGGAGACGCTGTGTGAAGAAGACCTAACCTCCAGACACAAGAAATCTATGGTCTTTGGAGACTGTGATGCCAACGAGATACACATACAGTAATCCCTCGTTACTTTGCGGTTCACCTATCGTGGCCTCAATGCATCATATGAAAACAAATATTGTCACATGCCTGCGGCACCTGCCACTCGGCCACACCCCCTCCAATCAGCTGTTTCGTGATGCCGCTCGTTAGCTCACTAGCCCTTGTCCATCTGACTCCCATTGCCAACCTGGCGTGTTTGTTGATCCGTCTGCCTCGATCGCCCGCTCGTCTTGCCGATTGTTCCACCAGGTGGTTCCCAGCCGGCAGCCAGCCAGCTCCGGTGAGGAACCCATCTGAACGCCACTCCGCCAGGCTCGTCAACCAGCCATCATCCAGTCAAACCAACCCCCCAGTCCGATCACTGCTCCAGTGCTCCATTGTTCCCTTCCCTTCTCACAAGAAAGTCTGTGTCGCTCTGCATTTGGCTGTACTGCCTGATCCCTTATAGTACAGACTGACCATCACAATGCAGCCAGCGAGCGACCAGACGGCATTGTGCCAATTGGAGCGGACGAAGACCGCAGTCAGCAGTCTGTCAGCTGACATCCGGACTCTGATTGAGGTGGGTAAAGAACAGCAGCAACAGCTGCAACAACAGCAAATTGAGCATCAGCATCAGGAGATGGCACAAGTCCTCGGCGACCTCCGTGCACTGTCGGTGACCAACCCATCCAGCCACGCTCCTCCGGTCGCTGCTGCGCCCATCGCTACACCCACGCCCCGACCGGCCACTGAGGCCAGGGGGCTCGTGGACGTCCCTGAACCCCAACTCGGTAACCTAGAGAAGTTCGACGGAGACCCCAAGCACGTCAGGGCCTCTGTGACCAACTGCCGCATCATGTTCGCGACCGAACCGGCCAAGGTGGGGTTTGTCCTGACCCACCTCACGGGCGAGGCATGGCTGTGGGGAATGGCCGAGTATGAGAGGCGGGCTCCTGCTTGTGCTTCATTCAACACCTTTGCGGACAAGCTGTTAAGCATGTTTGACTTGGGCACCGCTGCTGAAGATGCCATCGAGGAGCTAGTGATGCGTCAAGGCAGCAGATCAGTAGCGGAGTACGTTTTGAAGTTCCAGACATTGGCCGGTAGCAGCAAATGGAACACCCCGGCCCTTGTTAGTACCTTACTCTACGGTCTCGCCGAATATATAAAAGATGAAATGGTGGCCTATAAGTGCCCTCGGACCCTTGAGGATGCGATGTACCTGGTGGCCTGAGTAGACCGACGGATCCGAACCCGGCAGCGCGAGCGTGAGCGGAAATCACTACTGAACTCGCGTAGTCTCCCTCCTCTACCTGTCCGGGCCCTGCAGACCACGCAGTATGCCGAACCCATGGAGCTGGGACGAGCTCGCCTTCCTTTAGAGGAGTGCCTTCGATGCCTCACACAAAACCTGTGTCTATACTGTGGAGAAGGAGGTCATCGGGCAGCATATTTCCCGTTAAAAGACCAGAGCTCACGCGGCGTCGGGGGATTCGCGTGAGCTCGACCGGCACCAGCCCCCCCTCATCCCCAGCGCATTCACACTGCAGGCTCGGGTTCAGCTTGCAGCGGGCGACTGGAACGTGGCAACCTTGGTGGACTCCGCGGCGGAGGGCAACAGCATGGACATTGGTCTGGCCCATCAGTGGGGCATCGAATTCCTGCCTCTGAGCACCTCCATCCCAGCCCGCACCATTGATGGTCAGCTAATCGGTGAGGTGACATCCATCACAGAACTGGTCAGGCTACTACTTTATGGTAATCACCGTGAAGTTATTAAATTTTACCTCCTGCCCCTCCCGGATCGGCGGCTCATCCTAGGGTACCCCTGGCTGCGGTAGCACAATCTCGTTCTGGACTGGAAGGTGGGGGCCGTGCGGCAATGGAGCGACCGCTGCCGCCGTCAGTGCCTGACGGCAGCAACCAGTCCGCTCGGAAGATCCACCCCCAGCTCAACCCCAGACATCTCCAATGTACCTGCACAATACCATGAACTCGAGGTTTTCACTAAGGCCAAGGCCACCTCTCTTCCCCCACACCGGCCCTACGATTTCGCCATCGACCTGTTAGCCGGCACCTCGCCTCCCAAAGGCTGCATTTACTCCCTGTCTGTACAAGGCCATGGAAGAATACATCCAGGACTCTCTTGCTTCCGATATCATTCGGCCATCCTCCTCACCCGCGGGACCCGGTTTCTTCTTCGTGGGGAAGAAGGATGGTACTCTCCGCCCATGCATTGACTACCGGAGAATAAACAAAATCACTGTCAAGAACCGCTACCCGCTACTTCTCCTTTCTTCCGCCTTCGAGAGTCTCCAGGGAGCCACCATCTTTACGAAGTTGGATCTCCAAAACGCTTACCACCTGGTGTGCATTTGTGACAGGGACGAGTGAAAGACGGCTTTCAACACTCCGAGCCGGCACTATGAATACTTGGTGGTCCCGTTTGGACTCGCCCCCGCAGTTTTCCAGGCACTGGTCAATGATGTACTCAGAGACATGCTGAACAAATACGTGTTCGTGTATTTAGATGACATGCTCATTTTCTCTCACTCGCTCCCTGAACACATCAGACACGTCCAGGCGGTGCTGCGCTGTCTCCTTGAAAATTCACTGTATGTGAAAGCAGAGAAATGCGAATTCCACGCTCCGTCAGTCAAATTCCTCGGGTACGTGGTACGGTAGGGGTTCATAGAAATGGATCCCGAAAAGTTGAGGGCGGTCACGTCATGGCCCGATCTTGAAACGCGCAAGCAGCTGCAGCAATTTTTGGGCTTTGCAAACTTTTATTACCGCTTCATTCGCGGTTACAGCACGGTGACCGCTCCCCTCACTACCCTTACCAGCCCGGCCTCCCCGTACAAGTGGACAGAGCAGGCAGAACAAGCCTTCCACAAACTGAAAAAGAGATTTGCATCCGCTCCTGTCCTCCGAATGCCCGACCCCAAAAGGCAGTTCATGGTCGAGGTGGATGCCTCAAATGTGGGAGTCGGAGAGGTTCTATCACAGCGGAGTAGCCAGGACAACCGACTCCACCCGTGCGCCTTCTCTCGCCACCTGTCGTCTGCAGAACGGAATTATGACATTGGCAACCGGGAACTCCTCGCAGTGAGGCTGGCCTTGGAGGGGTGGAGACATTGGCTGGAAGGCGCCACCATCCTGTTCGTTGTCTGAATGGCCCACCGAAACCTGGAATACCTGAAAACGGCTAAAAGACCAAATGCACGGCAAGCTCGGTGGTCTCTCTTCTTCAACCTGTTTAATTTCATGCTTTCTTACAGACCAGCTTCCCGCAACGCCAAGGTAGATACACTGTCGCGAGTATTCCCTGGAGGGGAGGAGGAGCAGGGGCCGGCTCCCACTATCCTTCCAAGTTCAGTCCGGGTCGCTGCGGTCTCATGGGACATTGACCGCCAGGTGAGGGCACTCACATGAGACCAACCCGGCCCCAGCAACTGCTCGGAGGGTTTCCTATTTGTTCCAGAGGACCTTCGGATGTCGGCTTTGCGATGGGCGCATGACTCCCGTCTCGCCTGTCATCCCTGGGCTGCCCGCACGAGGTATGTGGTGGCCCAGCGGTTTTGGTGGCCTACCAGGAGGGAGGACACCCGCGATTACGTCCGGGCCTTCCTGTAACCGCTACAAGTCATTAAACCGTCCTCCGGCTGGGCTGCTCCAACCCTTGCCAGTGCTCTGTGACGGGGCTTTGTTGATGTTCACATGGCAGAACGTCTGCTCATACACGTCGGTCGAGCCAAATTGTCCACTGTTTTTTAAACACTCAGCACTCAGTGTCCGCCTTTCTTTTCCTTGGGCCACTCATTTAATGGAAGGATTCCAGCGGAAGGTTTGTGGGTGGCTTTAGCGTAAAACTGTATCTGAAAGCTCAGTGCACGTTTTACGAGAATGCTGACGTCACAGCCCACACTCGAAATTCGGCACTGATAGAAATAGTGCGCGGAGTGCGCCGGCTCCGTACTACTGAGTAGGTACACGCACTTGTGAATGTGCACTGAGCTTTTTGACACTGCTTCCGGGAGTAAATGTGCGGGCGGGCGTTTCCCCATCTACTGGGGAAACACAGTAACTGCAGGGAAAATGACAAAAAAGGTTTAATAATACAATTTATTCAGGTTTGGCGTGCCGGATTAAACGGCCCCGTGGGCCGGATGTGGCCCGCGGGCCGTAGTTTGCCTAGAGCCTGCCCTAGCCTGTGTCCGCCGCTATCGTCGGGCTTGGGCGAGAGCCCGGGCCTCCCTCCTCCGTACAGTCTCCGGCTACACTCGCCAGGCGAACAAGTGCCGAACGCTGGCCCTGGCGTACCAAGCAGGGCAGCGAGTGTGGCTCTCGACGCGGGACCTGCCACTGCAATCGGAATCCCACAAACTGGTGCCTCGCTTCGTAGGGCCATTCCCGATACGCAAGGTAATTAGCCCATCCGGCATCCGTCTGCACCTTCCAGGCTCCATGAAGGTCCACCCTACATTCCATGTGTCACGGTGTGGCCCGTCCATGAGAGCGCATTGGTCCCAGCGCCCACTCCGCCACCACCCCAGCTCGTCGAGGGAGAGCCGGCATACACCGTCCGTTCCTTGCTCCAGTCACAACGGCTCGGACGCAGAATCCAGTGCCTCATGGACTGGGAAGGCTACGATGACGCGCAACGCTCCTGGGTGCCGAGCCGTTGGATTTTCGACCTGACACTCATCGCGGAGTTTCACCGCCGTCATCCGGACCAGCCTGCTATTCAACGAGGGTATCCGAGAGGATCCAGGAGGACCATGACGGACGGTCATGTACAGCACCTCCCACTGGCATCTGAATCATCCGCTCCTGAAACCCCAGCTCCTGCACCTTCGACACCAGCTTCCGACATCGAGGAGTTAGACGCCTCGGCGGAGTAATGATCCCACCCACCGGGTTCGGTTGTTGAGGACGTCAGAAGCTGTCCCTTGGGGGGGGGGGGGGGGTTCTGTCACGTGCCTGCGGCACCTGCCACTCGGCCACGCCCACTCCAATCAGCTGAATCACTCACACCTGTCGCCGGCTCGTTATCTGGGCTATTTTAACACTGCCAGGAAAGCACTTCCTTGTCAGTCTGACTCGTGATGCCACTCGTTAGCTCACTAGCCCTTGTCCATCTGACTCCCATTGCCAACCTGGCACGTTTGTTGATCTGTCTGCATCAATCGCCCGCTCGTCTTGCTGATTGTTCCACCAGGTGTTTCCCAGCCCACAGCCAGCCAGCTCCGGTGAGGAACGTATCTGAACGTCACTCCGCCAGGTTCATCAACCAGCCACCATCCAGTAAAGCCAACCCCCCCAGTCCGATCGCCGCTCCAGCGCTCCACCGCTCCACCATTCCCTTCCCTTCTCACAATAAAGTCTGTGTCGCTCTGCATTCGGCTATACTGCCTGATCCCTTACAAATATTGCGGATATATTCGGTGCGTTGAGGCTTTTTGCGGCGTCACTTGGAGCACGGGGCTTTGTCTGCCCATATTACTTTACAGCACACTATTGGCCAGTAGGAGACCAATGGTAACAGACATGTCATCAATTTAAAATAAGGCAATTTAAAATAAAAAAAATAGTAAACAGGCTGAAGGTACGATATGCTAACGTTACGTAAACACAAACAAGAAACTGAGAACGTGCCTGACGTAACATATTGAGTTATTCAATAACTATAGCATAAATAACATGCTAACGAGTTTATCGAATGAAACCAAGCTATTTTCAAATGGTGATAACTAAAGAACTGTATGTTAGAAACATACTTTCTTGTCTAATTGAAGAAGAGGGTCCAATCTTTCATTTGGTACCACCTGTGTATAAATAGCCATAGCGCACAATATTCTGTAGGCCTTACAAAATGAGTGAAAATGCTCGAAATCGGCTGGGATTTTAGGTGTTATTTTTTTCTGAAAACGCTTGGCATTCAAAGAGTGGATATGGAAGACTTCATTAAACAGCAAAATTTTGCTTTTCTTAATGCTTCTGTTTATTGTGAGCAAGGTGGTAACGTGAAGTTTTGTTTGTGCAGAATGTATCAATGTATATTAAACTCTTGTATATTGAATAGTGTACAGCATGTATACTTTGTAAAATATACATATTTTGTAAAATGTGCTTTTGTCATTTTTTTGTACAGTTACGACTAACAACCCCCCACCCCCCACTCCACCCGGCCTCCCCAGCTTCTGCCTTTGCCACGCCATTGAAAAAATGTTTCACTACAGGCTTTATAAACCAAAAAGGAAAATTTCATATCTACAAAAAAAATTGATAATTGATTTCTCTAAACCCCACTTTCTTAATACTATTAACAGATCCGTAATATTAAATTCCAAGTACAGACTGAAGAGGAAAAAGAGGCTTGGATTCAAGCCCTAAATGATGGGATCAACCGAGCAAAGAACAAAGTGTTGGATGAGGTATTGTAAAATTACTATAAAATATGTTTTCCTTTTGATAAGGGGTCTCAAACTCAACTCATGTGTGGGTCGCTGGAGATAGCGAGAGATATTTCTCCCTTTACAACAAATTGCTGGATTTCAGTGCTTACAATCTTGCAGACATACTGTAAAGGTAAAATAACTTCAGATTTGTGCTGTCATTTGTATGTGAATGTATTTTAAGTGATGAAAAATGGCTCTCGTAGCCACTTCCTCTGTGACATAACACATCCATTAAATTAAGGTCTTTCTCTTTCTCATTTCCTCGGTAATTTGCATATGCCCCTCAATGTCTAGTTGAGTAATGACGTCTGATTTGTTGATCACTGCAACATTCTGTATGACCTGTACTAAACAAAAAACAACCATTCCTTTTTCTTGAAATTATTAAGTCAAGTTATTTATAAAGACCTTAATCACAGAAACATCTCAAAGGGCTTCACATGCCCACAGTTGACAAATATTCTCTACATTGCCTAATCATAACCCCCAGGAGGGCAAGGAAAAACATAAAACCCGGACTGGTGAAAATGAGAAACTTTGAGAAAGAATCGCAGACAGGAGGAGGCCCCTTCCAGGATGACCAGGCCGCAATGGATATGGAGTGGGCAACATTCAACATACAATATAATATGAAATAATCTGAAATAAAGTAGTGTAGATATCCATCAAATCAGATGAGGCTCTGCAGGAACACCCTCAGTCATCATGGCAGCGCCTGCGAGGAGATGGTCCGCCTCAGTTCTTGTCCTGACCAGTTGGTGTAAAATCCAGAGAGCAACTTTCAGTATGGTTGTCACCTTGCCCTTGGAGTGGGTAGGAGAGACAGTAAAAAACTAAAACTGAAGGCAAGAACATAAAAATAAGTCTTTAATCGTGTCCTCAATGCTTCTACTGAGGTAGCAGCTCTGATATCTGTGGGTAGGGAATTCCAGAGCTCTGGAGCCCAAATAGAGAATGGCCTCAAACATACGGATTTCTTTTTGGCTCTTGGGGTTATCAAAAGACCAGCCTTTTGTGAACGAAGGTTTTGGGATAGAATTTATGATACACCTAGGTCGACGAGATAAGAAGGCGCTAAACCGTGTGATGTAGTCACATCTCGAGTTGACCGGGAGCCAATGCAAGTTGGCTAGTATCAGGGTAATATAATAAAACTTTCTCGTCCTTGTGAGGAGTCTAGCTGCAGCATGTTGCACTAACTATACATTTTGTAATACTAGGAAAGGAAAGACCAGAGAAAACTACATTACAATAGGCGCGACGTAACAAACTGCATCACATGTTGAAAGAACGGGACAGAGCTTAGCAATATTGTGGACGTGAAAAAACGCAGTTCTAGTAATGTTCTTAATGTGTTTTTTGAAAGAAGAGAGTAGGGTCAAATGTAACACCAAGATTTATAACAGAATTAATTTGGGTAATAATAATAACAATACAGTGATCTCCCATTTTTTGCGGGAGATGTGTTTCAAAACCACCCACGAAAAATGAAAATCTACCAAGTAGATATGGTATATGCATAATTTAGAAATTTAAATACCGATGTATTGAAATTTCCAACACATAGTGTTTCTTGTTGGCCACAAGAGGGCATGGGTGTATTGTAAGTCACTTAAAAGTGTGGTTTACCTTGTCAAGCAATGCAAAGTGTCCACCTTCAGAAATATCACATTACACTAACTCGGGGGACACCATGCATAACGAAACCAAAGTGTTACGATTGAGCATGAATCTCCTGTTGCATTGTGGTCCAGTACACAATATTAAAGCATTTTAAACCCTCCCCAAAACTTTTGCGCTACATACACCTTTCTTATTCCCTTAATAACCATTCCCACACTGTTCTGTGCATATTTTGTACCATCTATCCAGCCGTCCATTTCCTATACCGCTTGTCCCCAGGGGGGGGTTGCAGGCGTGGTGGAGCCTATCCCAGCAGTCATCAGCCAGCAGGCGGGGAACACCCTGAACCGGTTGCCAGCAGGGCACACAGAGATGAACAGCCGCACCTAGGGGCAATTTGGAGTGCTCAATCAGCCTACTGTTTTTGGGATGTGGGAGGAAACCGGCGTGCCCGTAGAAAACCCACACGGGCACGGGGAGAACATGCAAACTCCACACAGGGAAGGCCGAAAGTGGAATTGAACCTGCACCTTCCTAACTGTGAGGCGAACATGCTAACCAGTGCCGCCCTATATATTATACCTCTACAGTAAATAAAAGAACAAACACATGATATTGTCACGATGATGCACCGGTTGGTGCGCGTGGCCGGCTGGTGCCTCCTGCGTTTGAACTCAGTCACATCTGCTGTGACGTACATTGCTCAGAGTTATTATTTGTATAGTCTCGAGGACTTCCTGCGTCCCGACTCCTGGACGGCAGTGCTTTTCCTCATTGAAGGATATTGCTCAGAGGCATGAGCGCTTATTTGTGCTATCCTGACTCTTTCTGCATGGCAGTGCATTTTTCCTTCGTGCGCGGCTGTGTCACACCTTCCGCTCTCACCCTGCTGGCCGGCTGACGTGCCCTCCGTGCTAGACTTTGGGGGCGCGCGTCGCCAATACGGTGTTCTGCGTTTGCCAATCGGCGCTGATTGCTTCCTCCTGTCCCGTGTTACCTGCTGATTAGGGTGTGTATATAGACGCCGATCACCGTCGGTCCTTGTTGAAACAGATGAAACATCTGTTTTGACACACGCATGCCTGCCACCTGATTCCCGTTTGCCTGATCTGCTGTGTAGTGGTACGCCTGGCTAATTGTCTGCCTTGACACATACACGCCAACCACCTGGCTTGTCAGTCGCCTTGTGTACCTGCTCTACTGGTGTTCCAGCCTACATTTTCCCTTTTTCCTCTTTTTGCATTCCCTAAATAAACAGTCTGTGTTCCACATAGTTGTCCTGCCTCGACAGGCTGGCTGCTGCGCTTCCCACGCTTGTCCGCAGTGACTCAAGTTGCTCAGAGGCACGCCCTGCGCTATCAGCGTATATTTGAATGCTGTTCTCCCGTTACCTATAAAACGGCAAAGTAGCACATTCGCGAAAGATGAATAGCAAAGTGGCGAGGGATCACTGTAATAATAATGCATTGGATTTATATTGCACTTTTCTATAGAAGCCTATTCTCCAAGCACTCACAGTAGATGCATAATCCATACGCTCAAACATTCACTCTCTGGTGGTGGTAAACTACGAAAGTAGCTACAGCAATCCTGGCGCAGGCTGACAGTTTACGCCTTCAACCACCGCTAAACATTCACCCAGACATACACCAGTGTGAGTGGCAAGATATAGTCCATTTATCAAGACTGACAATGGTGTGCTTAAATAGGTGCCGATGACGAGCAGGGCCAATTATCAACATCTCAATTTTACCTGTGTTTAAAAGTAAGAAATTGAGAGGAAATCCATTGTTTAATCTCTGCAAGACATGCCTCAAAATCACGGCAATCCCGCGGATTTGTCATTTCCAAAGGTTTGGCATAACAATGAAAACTAATGTTATATTTCCATATAATGACACCAAACGGAAGCATGTAAATGAGATGAGTCCAAGTACCATCCCTGTAGGACACCACGTGTAATATTACTAAGCTTAAAAGTCGCATTGCGATGAACTACACGGTGGTTCCTCTTTCAGAGGTAAGAACTAAACCAGGAAAGTTCTGAGCCCAAAATAATCACATTTCAAGATTATCTAATAATATGTTGTTATAGACAGTGTCAAAGGTGTCGGAGTGCAAAGCGAGGAGAAGATCCTTAGTCACTTTAGTAAGGGTTGTCTCACTTTAGGAAGGGTTGTCTCAGTAGAGTGGTCAGCTCTGAAACCAGACTGAAAGGTTAAAATTGATTGTTAGCAACCATATAATCATTGAGTTGTTGCGCTACGACCTTTTCAAGAATTTTCGAAATGAAACCGGCTAGTAGACGAATAATTGTGGTTTTAAAAGCTGTTGGCACATGGCCAGAGGAGAGTGATAAATTAATGATATTCAAGTTTGAGGGTCCTAAGATCTGAAATTGTTCTTAGGGCCCTCTTTAACAAGTCGAGTAACCAAGTTGTCTGTTTTGGCGCACTAACCAGTTGTGTAAGGCTTTCAAGGGACACCTTTTTTAAAATGGGAGAGGGTTGTCAGATGATTGTCAGCCTTATTAATATTAACTTTAGTAATCTCAAGTTTTGACTGGGTTTTAGGAGCGGTGTCCGTAATCTCATCCCTAATGAACTGAACCTTCTATGTAAATAATTGCATGAAATTGATGGCCGAGCTATTGAAGGTCGGCTGCTGTTGTGTTAGCTTTGCCACAGAATCAAATGAGTATATAGGGTTGTTTTTCTTAACCGATAATTCTAGAGAAATAATTGGTTTTGCTAATATGAGCGCTTCCTTGTTCTTCTGTCACATCATTGCAGATGGAAGACCTCAAGTTTAGTTGCACGCTATTTGCGCTCAAGACTTCTGCATAATTGTTTGTGTGCGAGTTTCATCTCTTACAAGCCTCCTCGTCAAGTTTTAAGTCGTAAAGGTGCTACATCGAAGGCGTTTAACAGCAGCATTGAAATCATTTGTGAGATTATCAATCAAACCATTATGAGGGAAATGAACCAGTTGCCAGAAGCAGTAACTCAATAGAGCAATACTGGGTGACAAATTATTATTACAGCTGCTATAGATTTGTCTGCGTTCATGACAATGAACGTTGACAATGAGCCAATACTTCAAATTTTATAAAGTAATAGTCAGACGTAACAATAGTATAGAAAGTATATGACCACAAAATATCCTACTCCTAATATCCAAATGGCCCACAGGCTTTTCTTATTGCCAAACTTTCTTTTAACAGCAGGTTAAAAAACATGACTGAAACTGGGTGACAGGATATCGTTTTATTCCACTTGGCGTCACATCATAATTAAGCTTTGTGAAATGCTGTCATGAGTATGAGCTATCGTAGCCCATAAGCAGTGTTGGAAAAGTTCAGTTCACAACTTTTAAAATGAAGTAGCTCAGTTCATAATTCATTACTGAAAATGTATTAACTAAATTCATCATTCCAAAAATGAAAAAGATCATAGTTATTTTCTTCCCCCAATAAAAAAAAAAAAAAAAAGACCACTGCGACCCACTGACATATTTGCATTTTCACCCATTCCATTCACACTAGTATCCAGGTGCTGCTATCACCTTAGAATCTTAAATACAAGAGAAAATTGCTTGAATTGTCTTGAATGACAAAACAAAAACATGACTGTGGTCCAGAAGGTGCAAACACAATTTGCTATAGGTGCCAGACCAAGTTAGGAAACAAAGGATGTACAAATAAAGGGCAAAACATTTAAAGGTAAGATATTTGGTTTTATTAACTTTTAATTTATAGTGACTGCATTATTTCTTAACTTGTTTAGAACCAGAAAACGTTTCTAATTTGGAACATCAAAGTGCAAAGGGTGCAAAGCACAAATAAATTACGAAAACAACAAAAAACAATCTCATTAAGAGTAATTCGTGGTTCAATGCCGTTGAACAATACAACTTCTAAAATTCCTGAATGCTCTCACATACATTATCGTTGCCGTTTGACAAGAAAGGGCGAGTGGAGACTAAGGATGCCCGTCGCGCAACATTTTCATCGACTGGAGCATCTGTTATTTTACTTTCATTGCATTCTGAAGATGTGATTGTTTGTAACCAGGGTTGCCAAATCCTTTTTCTCCTGCCTATATAAGACTTGTTTACAGTGTGTTTAGCAAGGTTTTATTTTTAAGTCTAAGAAGAACTTGACATCTTTGAACAAAAGTGAACTGCCGTTCAAAACCGTTCATTGTCCCCAAATGAGCGCATTCGCAAAAACGTTCACAAAGCAAAAATGCGCTGCATTCAGTTCACCTTTGTCCAAATTATGAACGAGTTCATGAGCTTTCTTTTATTGAACATGTTCAGGTACAACACTACCCATAAGTGATTAAAAACTAACAAACAAAAACACCCAAACACACTCACATGCCCAGGGCAACAAATGACAAAATTGGGAGCTACACTAACAAACATTGACCACAAAATGTCAAAGGCCATGAGTTTGAGACTCCTGCTATAAATGAATATCCCTCTAAACAATAATGTGCCTTATCTACAACCATACACTGGGAAAGCTTTACACTGACTATATTTTTTCCAACAGGTTAAGATGGATGAAAATAGTAATTTACAGCATTTAACTCGAACAAGACCCAAAGGGAACCGTAACCGACGCCCACCAACCAGGATTCATATGAAAGAGGTATAATGTGACTGAGTGTACGTTTATGAGAAAAGTCCCTAATAGCAAGGCAAGGGAAGTTTATTTAAAGAGCACGATTCATACACAAGGCAATTCAAGGTACTTTAATATAGAGAAAGAGACAGAGACAGAGAGAAAACACAGAAATAGTCTGTCGGTTTCTTACTTTCACCAATAGAGGGTACTAATCACAGTGAAACGACTTCTACAGATTCAACCCGTATCCAAACATATAAGGCAATGCAGGCTGTCTATTCTCCCGAAAAAACTTCAGGCATCACATTTTTTTAATGACCCTAAGCAGCTACGAGCTGAGGACATTACAGCCACAGCTCCACAAATTTTTCCTCCATATCGTGGCCTATCAGAGAACAACTGTCCGTTCTTTTTTTATGCCATTTTGTTTGTTTGTGTACGATATGTTCAACCTCGCACCATAAATAGGAGCGCACTGTATTCCTATTGGTCAATGCCCAAGAACCACTCAAAGCACTACGTAGGTTGTCACACTATGTGGCATGACGACCAAAGATTCTTACATGCCAGACTATCCTAGACGCCAGCCGTCCAATTGTGGATTATGTCACACTACACAGATTGTGACACATTAAGACAACTCAAAATCGGCCACAACACACTACATTTGTCTGCGACACGTCTGTCAGCTCATTATCGGGCTACATTCATGTGGTTTGACATCGGCATTAATGTGTTTTACATGTTGTGGGTTACATTTAATATATATATATATATATATATATATATATATATATATATATATATATATATATATATATATATATATATCGGGTCCTCTACCAGAGGCCTGGGAGCTTGAGGGTTCTACGCAGTATCTTTGCTGTTCCTAGCACTGCACTTTTCTGGACTGAGATGTCAGATGTTTTTCCTGGGATCTGTTTCAGCCACTCCTCCAGTTTGGGGGTTACTGCCCCTAGTGCTCCAATGACCACAGGTACCACTGAAGTCTTAACTCTCCAGGTCTTCTCCAGCTCTTCTCTGAGCCCTTGATATTTCTCAAGTTTCTCATGTTCCTTTTTCCTAATGTTACCATCATTTGGGATGGCTATGTCAACCACAACGGCTTTCCTCTGCTCTTTGTCCACCACCACAATGTCCGGTTGGTTCGCCATTACCATTCTGTCTGTCTGGATCTGGAAGTCCCAGAGGATCTTGGCTTGGTCATTCTCTACCACCTTTGGAGGTGTTTCCCACTTGGATCTTGGGACTTCCAGTCCATACTCTGCACAGATGTTCCTGTACACTATTCCAGCTACTTGGTTATGGCGCTCCATGTAAGCTTTACCTGCCAGCATCTTACACCCTGCAGTTATGTGCTGGATTGTCTCAGGACCTTCTTTGCACAATCTACACCTGGGGTCTTGTCTGGTGTGGTAGATTTGGGCCTCTATTGCTCTGGTGCTCAAGGCCTGTTCTTGTGCAGCCAGGATCAGTGCCTCTGTGCTGTCCTTCAGACCAGCTCTTTCTAGCCATTGGTAGGATTTCTGGATATCAGCCACTTCAGCTATGTTTCGGTGGTACATCCCATGTAGGGGCTTGTCCTCCCATGATGGTCCCTCCAGCACCTCATCTTCCTTTGATGCCCATTGTCTGAGACATTCACTGAGCACGTGATCCGTTGGGGCCTTATCCCTGATGTACTTATGGATCTTGGATGTTTCATCTTGGATAGTGGCTCTCACGCTCGCTAGTCCTCGGCCTCCTTCTTTACGGCTAGTGTACAGTCTCAGGGTGCTGGATTTGGGATGGAACCCTCCATGCATGGTTAGGAGCTTCCGTGTCTTGATATCTGTGGTCTGTATATCTTCCTTTGGCCACCGTATGATTCCTGTAGGGTATCTGATTACTGGTAGGGCGTAGCTGTTAATGGCTAGGGACTTGTTCTTGCCGTTGAGCTGACTTCTTAGGACTTGCCTTACTCGATGGAGGTATTTGGCTGTGGCTGCTTTCCTTGTTTCCTCGTCAAGGTTGCCATTTGCCTGTGGAATTCCAAGGTATTTGTAGCTGTCCTCAATGTCTGCTATTGTTCCTTCTGGGAGTGAGACCCCGTCTGTGTGGATTACCTTTCCTCTTTTAGTCACCATGCGGCCACATTTCTCAAGTCCGAATGACATTCCGATGTCAGAGCTGTAGATCCTGGTAGTGTGGATCAGGGAGTCAATGTCCCGCTCGTTCTTAGCGTACAGCTTTACGTCATCCATGTAGAGGAGGTGGCTGATGGTAGCCCCATTCCTGAGTTGGTATCCATAGCCCGTCTTGTTGATTATTTGGCTGAGGGGGTTCAGTCCTATACGGAACAGCATTGGGGACAGAGCTTCTCCTTGGTATATACCACATTTGATGGTCACATGTGCAAGTGGCTTGCCATTGGCTTCAAGTGTGGTTTTCCACTGTTTCATCGAGTTGGCAATGAAGGTTCTCAGAGTCCCATTGATGTTGTACAGCCGCAAGCATTCAGTGATCCAAGTATGTGACATTGAGTCATATGCTTTCTTGTAATCAATCCAGGCAGTGGTCAGGTTGGTACGTCTGGTTCTGCAGTCTTGGGTGACTGTTCTATCCACCAGGAGTTGATGTTTTGCTCCTCTGGTATTTTTACCAATCCCTTGCTGAGCAGTGCTCATGTATTGATCCATGTGCCCGGTGATCTTATCTGATATTATGCCCGACATCAGCTTCCATGTTGTGGAGAGGCAGGTGATTGGCCGGTAGTTGGATGGGACTGTACCCTTTGAAGGATCCTTCTGGATCAGGATCGTACGCCCTTGGGTTAGCTATTCAGGGTGAGTCCCATCCCTTAGCGGCTGGTTCATTTGTGCTGCCAGGCGCTCATGGAGAGTTGTAAGTTTCTTGAGCCAGTAGCTGTGGATCATGTCAGGGCCTGGTGCTGTCCAGTTTTTCATTCCAGAGACTCTTCTCTGGATGTCTGCCACTGTGATGGTTACTGGGTTCTGTTCAGGGAGCTTGCTGTGGTCCTTTCTCAGAGCCACCAGCCACTGTGCATCCTTCTTATGTGATGCCTCCCGCTCCCATATATTCTTCCAGTACTGTTCAGTTTCCAGCCTTGGTGGGTCTGCTCTGCTATTATTCCCCTGCCACTGAGCGTACACTTTCGCTGGTTGTGTTGTGAACAACCTGTTTATTCGTCTGGCTTCATTCTCTCTTGTGTACCTCTTTAGGCGCCTGGCCAAGGCTTGGAGTCTTTGTTTGGCAGTTTCGAGTGCTTCAGGTATGGGCATCTGGCTGTATTTCTTGGGAACTTGCTTTTTCATTGCACCTTTCTGGGCCTCTGTCATTTGGCTCACTTCTCTCCGTGCTATCTTGATTTTGGCCTCCAGCCTTCTCTTCCATGGTGGGCACTGTTGTGGTCGCATATGGTCATTCTTCTTGTAGCCAAGCATTTCTAGGATCACTGCTGCTGAGGTGTATATCAGCTCATTGGTTTCAGTGATGGTAGCCGTGGGAATTGTTGTCAGTGCTGCATTCACATCTTCTAGGAGACTTTCTGAGGGTACTTCACTTAGCCTCTGCAGTGTATATCTAGGTTCCCGAGCATTCATTCTCACCGTGATCTTGTTCTTCAGGTCAGTTGCTGCCTCGTTCAGCTTGATTGTGCTTATTGGGATTTCGTACCCAACCTCTGGACTTGTACATGGATTTAACTCGTCTCTGACCTGGTGCTCTGGTTGACCTTCGCTATGGCATTTGTGTTGTATCTCATCAATCTTGAGCTGTGATAGCAGGTGCCGTTTATGGATATTGGAACATTGAGCTACTAGTTGCTTGGCTGATAGTGTTGACGTGTATATATATATATATATATATATATATATATATATATATATATATATATATATATATATATATATGTTACAGCCTGTTTGAACTACTCCCCTCCGGACGCCGTTATAGAGCTCTGTACACTAAAACCAGCAGACACAGAGACAGCTTCTTCCCCCAGGCTGTCGCTCTGATGAACTCACACCACTCTTAGAGTCTCAGAGTCATTACTGTGCAATAACATCCCGCTTTCCACACCTTTTTTGTCTACACTGTTTGTACTATGTGTCCTCTCTGCATCCATTGCTGCCTGGTCATCCTAGAAGAGGGACCCTCCCATCTGTGGTCTCTTCTCAAGGTTTCTCATTTCCCCTAGCTGGAGTTTTGAGTTTTTCCTTGCCCTCTTGGGAGTTTAAGATCAGTTTAAGATCAGGGGGTGTTTGAGAATATCTTTCGTTCTTCACATGTCCTGAGTGTTGTTGTTAGTCACCTAAATGTTGAACAGAGGCTGTGATTTACCGAAGTCAAATTCCTTGTTTGGCACGCTCAAACATGGCGAATAAAAAACTCTTGAATCTTATATGTATATATATATATATATATATATATATATATATATATATATATATATATATATATATATATATATATATATATATATACATATAACCCACAACATGAAAAACACATTAATGCCGATGTCAAACTACACGAATGTAGCCCGATAATGAGCTGACAGACGTGTCGCAGACAAATGTAGTGTGTAGTGTTTGGGCACATCAACTATATATATATATATATATATATATATATATATATATATATATATAGTTGATGTGGCCAAACTAAATCCTTAGTCCATTTCCTGTATTTTAGTTAACTTGCGGGCCACAATGGTTTAGAAAATTTGAAATATTTAGAGTGTTTGGACCAGATATACTAAAGCGTTACGTGTATGTATGTAGTCTGCAAGAGAGAGAGAGAGAGAGAGAGAGAGAGAGAGAGAGATAGTTGGATAGATAGTTGGATCGATAGATAGACAGATAGAGAGATAGAAATTGGTATTAACTTTTTGTAATGATCTAAAGTGGGTCATAAAAAGTCTTACATTGAAATTGAAGAAACTTGTAGGAACCCTGACTCCTTTTTTAATCAATTTAGCTTTTCTAAGGAACTATGTTTTTTATATTTTCAATAGATTTCATTACATGAAAATGCAAAATTTTATTATTATTTTACAATTATGTTGATACTTTGAAGCCTCTTCAAATTCTAATTTTTGCAAGGAAAGTTCCTTTCCTGTCCTGTGATGTGATGAATCGGAAGTAGCATCATTCAAATAGTTGATATTGAGTGGGAGCACTTTGCTAATTGTGCAGTATGTGGCTGTGTGGACTCATTGCCTTTCCACAAAAAAGAAGTTTGGCTTCCAGGTAAAGGCACTCCGAAGCTCTCTACTTAAATACCAATTCTTAGACTTGGTCCAAAAGAATTGGATTGCCACCTCCCCCTGACCCTGGGAAGTTCACCCAACAGTTCAGTCATTACAGACTTGAGGTGATGAGGTGGATGATGTCCCTGGAGATGAACTGAGATGACAGCTGATCTCAGTGACATCATCAGCCTGCAGAAAAAGAATGGAAAAAATGCAAATTCATATTTTCATAACAAATTGAAATTTACTTAGATCATAACACAATACCTCTTCCTGTATTGTGTTAATTTTCGTGATGGGGTCGTTGAATATATATTGAATCTATATCTTCTACAGTAAATAAGGCAGGGTTTTAAACCTTCAGTGTACTTGTGCAAAAAAAAATCACAATATGTCAAGTATCTCTTTTTTTGTGATTGCTAACTAGAGCTCTCTCACACTGTCTTGTTTTGGTGCTATAGAATGAAGGAAAGTGGCTTTCAAGAGGCGTATCATAGAAACAGAAGCTTGTTTCAAGGCTTATCAGGGTGGTACAGTGGAACCCCGGAAATCAATCTCCTTGGAACTCAACATATTTGGTTTTAAACGCAAAATGTCGGGACATCTTTGTCCCGGTTCTCGAACAAAGCTTCGGAAACTGATCCGAGTCACGCAGCTATTATGAACAAAGAGTTTGTACCACCTGCCGTTAGTCGGCGTTGGTTGCCGTTGTTATTTGGCGGGTTGTAGACCACTGTAAGACTGCATTGTACTAGGAAAAAAAACATGCGTCCTAAGAAAGACACAAGAAAAAGGCAAAAGAGGAAAGTGGCGCGAACAATGATAGAGCTGAAAAAGGCAATCATAAACAAGTATGAAAGAGGGATTCGTGTTTTGTACTTGGCATCGGAATTCAAAGTGTCAAGATTGACCATAAATTCATTTTGAGGACTAGAAACTGCTAGTGTTGCTAAGGGGGTTACGAGGGTTTACCAGCCAAGTCCTAGTGGACCAAACAAAGAAAGGAAATCACTGACAAAATGCAGCCTCCGAATTATTCTTATAGAAGGGATTTAATGATACCCCCTTCCTCTCCGCCTCTGCATTAATAGATTCAGCGGCTCATCAATAAAGGTATGTAGATCTTAAATTTACTGTTTTAATGATGTTTCTTATTTAATTTATAGTGCATATTCTACTCTGCATATTTTTGCTTCACAATTGTGGTATAAACAAGGCAACGTTAGGGTAAAAACTTGCTGGCTGAGAATGGATTACAGTAATACCTCGCTATATTGCGGTTCATTTATCGCGGCTTCAGTACATCGTGGATTTTTTTCCAAATAACATAAAAAAAATCAAAAATCCAAAATAAAAATTTCTAAATTGAGGAATTATGGCACGAAAGTTGCCCACACACCAGCAAAAGGCAGGGAGTGCCCACACAATTGCAGTACGTACACTTGTGATAAAAAAAAAGTTGTTACAATAATAATAAGAGTTCTAAAAACATATTTACACTATTGTACCTTGTTATAAAAAATGTTATAATAATAAAAGAGTTCTAAAAACATATACCGTAATTTCCGGACTATAAACCGCACCGGATTATAAGCCGCACCAGCTAAAATTCAGGGATATTTCAGTTTTTTTCTTACATAAACCGCACCGGACTATAAGCCGCACGTGCACACGAGTTTTTTTACAAAGAAAGACAGTACATAGAAAGCCTTTTTAACGTTTTAATAACATACTTGAACATTTCTTTCCAAACACTGCCTGTGACGCGGCAGTAATACCGCAGCAACACGGAAGTAACACAGCAAAGTCACTGAGACGCGGTGGTAACACAGCAGCATTACAGCAGCAACACGGTAGCACAGCACTAACAGGGCTGGTTAAAAAAAACATACCAGTAAAAGTAAAAAAAGAGCCGTCTTCATCTTCCTCCTGTGCACTGAAACCATCGAAGTCTTCCTCCTTAGTGTCCGATTGGAATAGTGTTAGATATCCTTCGCCTCACACTTTCTCAGTCTCTCTTTCGTCGTCGCTTTTATGCATTTCTTTGAGTGTGATGAGGGTCTGTTCATGCTAATCTTATTCATGCACGAAGCGCTACATTACATTAAACTAGCGAGCGACACGTATAGCTTAAAAGCGGCATCATATGCATTTCTTTCGTCCCCCATAATGACGGTTTGTGTATAAAAGCTTCCTTTCAGTAATGTCCGTCTTGATCTCGTTCTGTCTTTTCTTTGTGTGAGTGCGAGTGTGGGTGTGTGCGTGATGCGCGAGACGATCAAAACACAAACTAGCACGTCTTCTTCGGCGCATTATCTCTTCTTCGCCTGTCTCGCTCTTGCGTTCTGCTAGAGCGCCCCCTGGAGGCCGGAAAAATCCATAAGTACGCCGCGCCGCCATTTAAGGTTCAAAGTAACCTTCTGAATAAAATGCATTAAAAGTTCACATTCATTACAACTTGTTTTTGGTGAGCAAAATGTCAGAGGAATTGAATTTAAATGCTGATTGATTGGGTTTTAATACAATGCAGATGGTCCAAACAGCGCCACTGCTTTGTGTAATCTCTGAGTCACATGGCAGAGTAACTTTATTTTACTGTGTTGTGAGAGCAAGACAAGATTGGTTAATCATTATAGTCTACATTCCAACATAATCCTACGATAAAGATAACCTGGAGAACCCTAACAATGATGATGATGATGATGATGATAGAACTTTATTCATCCCACAGCGGGGAAATTTACTTGTCACAGCATCGCATACGAGTGCAAGAATATAAGTGCCAAAATTTCAAAAACGGATAAATAATAGACAAAGACAAGTGCCGCTAGTAGGGACGAAACACAATTTTATCAGGTGCCACGCAAGTTGTAGAGTCTGACAGCAGAGGGAATGAAGGACCTACGGAATCGTTCCTTCCTACACCGTAGGTGTAATAGTCTGCTGCTAAAGGAGCTGCTCAGGGACCACACAATGTCATGGAGGGAGTGAGAGGTGTTGTCCATGATGGATTTCAGCTTAATTAACGTCCTCCTCTCACCCACAACTTCAATGGAATCCAGGGGACAGCCCAAGACAGAGCTCGCTCTCCTGACCATCTTATTTACTCTCCCCCTGTCCCGGTCCGTACTGCCCCCACCCCAGCAGACCACAGCGTAGACTCTACGCCGTAGAGGATGGCTGAGGCCACCACACAGTCGTAGAACGTCCTGAGGAGAGCCCTGCACACACCGAAGGACCTCAGTCTCCTCAGCAGGTGGAGGCGACTCTGGCCCTTCTTGTACAGGGCGTGGGTGTGATCAAGTCCAGTCCAGTTTGTTGATAAGGCGAACACCTAGGAATTTGTAGTTCTCCACTACCTCAATATTTTTATATACATTATTTTCTGTATCAAAGTCAAAGTCTGCTTTATTGTCAATTTCTTCACGTCAAGACATACTAACCCACGGTGACAAGACATATTTCACCCAATTGGTCCACAGACAAACAAAACATTCAAGTAAACAATACAAAAAGTAAAAATAAGAAGGCACACACAATGAATAAATAAGAGCAATGAATAAATAAGAGCAATGAATAAATAAGAGCAACTTGGTTGAAATGGAGCAATTGTGCATACAGCAGACAGTCAGCATAATAGCGCAAAAGTACAGGAGGAGTAGTGCAAGTGGTGCAAGGCAGCCATCGTGGCCCAAAAGGCCAGGACGTTATGCAGTGGAGGGGGGAGAGGGGGGAAAGAGGTCAGGATCCTAACAGCCTGGAGTAGGAAGCTGTTGGTGAGTCTGGTGGTGCGGGAGCGCAGGCTTCTGTACCTCTTCCCAGAGGGCAGTAGATCAAAGAAAGTGTGAGCGGGGTGACTCACATCACTCACAATCGTGGTCGCCTTGCAGGTGAGATGGGAGGTGTAAATGTCCTTCAGGGAGGGAAGTGAAGCACCAATAATCTTACCAGCTGTGTTCACTATGCGCTGCAGGGCCTTCCTGTTGTGTTCAGTGCAGCTTCCACCCCACACAGCGAAACAGCTGGAGAGGATGCTCTCAATGGTGCCTCGGTAGAATGTGGTCATGATGGCTGGTGGAGCACTTGCTCGCCTGAGTTTCCGCAGGAAGTACAGGCAGCGCTGAGCTTTCTTCGCCAGTGATGCAGTGTTGGTGGTCCAGGAGAGAGCTTCACTGATGTGCACCCCCTGGAATCTGGTGCTGCTCACTCTCTCCACCACAGCACCGTCGATGGTCAGTGGCAGGTGTTGGGTGTGACCCTTCCGGAAGTCAACAACAATCGCCTTCCTGCAAAGGGGCGACTCTGCCTAGCCTGTGTCATGATGTGTTACCTCTCAGTCTTAACTAAAATCAACTCCTATGTATGTGCAAAATGTATCATAGAGAAGGGAAGGCCAGTGAAAGCAAGAGAAGGCTCACAGCAAGATAACGGCATAGCTCAAGCTACCAATCTAATCGCCTGTGCCAAAGAGGCCTATTCTAACAATCTGTTCTATGCAGTTCAAATCGGTGTGTGCCAAAAATAGTACATTATTCAATACCCATAATTCGGCTCTGGGCCATTGGGCCACTGTTTATATAAAACCATCGTTCTCCCTCAGGACCTCACCCGGTTGGTCAATGGCATAGGGGTGTGGTCTTACCTCAAATTTCTTCCCGGTTTTTACAGAATCTATACACCAGTAATTTCAACATGGTTTAACCAAATGGAAGTGTGAGTCAAGAATCAAGCTTTTCTATTGCGGCAGCCGCACGAATTTACAAGGGAGGCATTTTAAACCATTTGACACCGAATAGAAAATGAGGCCGTGTTGAAATGGTGTTTTGTTAAAATGATGATTTTGTCTGCATGCAATCACAGTCATCATTTGTTGATGGTAATGTTGTTGATGCTATAATGCATAGCATCATCAGACTCATACTTAAAAGCTATATGATCATGATATTCCTTTCCCTTTAAGGTTGCAGAGTTGTCATCTGAAGGCATGCTGCGCTTGGATCTTGACCTTTTAAATGCTGCAGTGGCGAATGGGACATATGATGCCAATAGTGATGACAGTGACATGCCTCGAGAATCTAACAAATTTGTGCTTCAGTGTAAATTCACTGAGGGTGCAGAGAATCTACTTGCAGAAACCCAGACTGAGTTAAAGGTTGGTTTCCAGTATAATTACAATATACAGAAAATGTACATGCAACAAAATAGTCAAGCTTGCATGTTACTAAAGTCATCAAATATAAAATAGTATCTATTCGTATCATAAAAATATATTTGGTTTATGACTTAAAGGTCTTGAAGCTACCCATTGAAAGTCCATCATCGCTTCCCAGTCACTCAAGCAGCTCCTTGAGTGAACTTGCAGGAAATCATCAACTGAAACATCATACCCACCCTCCAAACCCACCAACCAAAGACATGAAGCCTTCCTTCGTTCTATTGGCACCAAACCAAAAGGCCGAACGTCCCCCAGATAGCAATGACGACAAGCAACAAGAAAATAAAAATGATACAGCAAGACTACCTCAGAAAAAATATCAAACTCTTCTTCATGTTGGTGAGGGTACAACTACATGCATAGAAGGAATCATTATGGAAAATGACAAGGCAAAAATCATTCCACAAATGCCTGGTTCAAAGATAATGGTACCCACAGAAAGAACAACAGTTTTTCCTCCACTAAGCCCCAACAAAAAACATTCTCTTTCATCTAAATTTAACATCCAACCTATGGAAGACACAACTAAATCTCAAGAGGAAGAAGATCATGCTTCTTGGCTTAAAAGATCGGTTTGCTTTTCTTCCCTCTCCAATGATAGTTTGCTGAATGACCCCACCAATTACAGCCAAATGTTTTTGCCAACACCACAAGAAAAGAGAATAAATTCAGATAATAATTGTGTAGGTTGGTGTCAACATCTAAATGCAAAGAGTGCAGTAACTGGAAACGAAAACACATTTGGAATGTCTAAAACCGCAGTTAGTGATTCAGATACAGATGTTCTGAACATTAGTAATGATGGTAATTTGATGCAGGCAGCAGTCACTGCTACAACAAAAAATCTATCTAAGGGCTCAATGTGTCGACAATCTAAGTCTATGCCTCTGTCAACCAAGATTAGATCTGTCTCCTTTGGAGATCTGCTGTCTGACTCATCACATACTATTTCTTCGCGGTGCCATTCAGAGGCTTTCATGAGAAATGAAGTTGACTTGATCACACTTGAAAATGAGTTGACTCTGGAAATGCAAGAGACAAGTGAGCTAATGAGCAGTGTGTGCCAATCCCATATGGAAGGAGATGAAGCATCCATACCAGGGAATCTGCTGATGAAGGCAATGGAAAAACTAAATAAGGCAGATCATGTCCTCAAAGAGCTCAAAGAATTGAAACATACAAAGACTGAGAGAAAAAATACCTGGTGAATGTCAGTCAAACAAGTAACAGTTTTAAGCCCACATTGCAATGTATCCATTAATTTAGCAACCTTACTTCTACCACTACTACACAAACTATCTACTCCAATCAGGAGATACAAAATACTGACATTGGAACACACATCCATCCATCCATTTTCTATTTTCATCAGGCAGTAGGCGGGGGACACCCTGAACCGGTTGCCAGCCAATCGCAGGGCACACAGAGATGACAATCATCCACACTCGCACTCACACTTGGGGCGAGTGGAGTGCTCATTTGGCCTACCAAGCATGTTTTTGGGATGTGGGAGGAAACCGTAGTGCCCAAAGAAAACCCACGCGTGCATGGGGAGAACATGCAAACTCCACACAGAGAGGGTCGGAGGTGGAATCGAACCGGCACCTTCCTAAGTGTGACGCAGGTATGCTAACCATTGCGCTACCAAGCCGCCCCTTGGAACACACAGTACCACCAAATTCAAATCACACAACGCACCGAAATGGATGCATCCCAAGAGCATAATCCAGAGAAGCAAGCTGAACAGTGCTGTAAAGAATATGCAGCCAAGTTAAGGTTACACCTTGAGCAAGATGCTGAACCCAATTTGCTCCCAATGGGCCTGGCAGCACCTTGCATGGCAACAGCCTCCCATTGGTGTATAAATGTGTGTGTGGATGAGTGAATGTGAGGCATTGTAAAGTGCTTTGGGGACCATACGGTGTCTATAAAGCGCAATATAAGTGCAGTCCATTTACCATTCCACTATAATCATATTTTATTTTGTTTGTGTGTTTCTTTACGCAACACAACTTCTTGTATTTTGAAAGTTAGTATGTCAAAAAAGGAGCATACTAATTTTTCAATTGTTTATCAACGTGGAAGAAATAACACTTTGCTACAATGTGAAGTACTGTAGTCAGTGTACAGCTTGTAACTGTAAATTTAATATCCTCTCAAAATGTGCGACTATTCAGTTTTTTATGTCAAAACCACAGGCAAAAGAAGCTACTCCAAATGTTTTCCTTTTTCTCCAAAATAGGGGAACCATTAATTCTATGTGTGAACGTAATTACATTAATTACAGTTAATTACTGGTGTCATGGAAACTTGCAGATTTTACATGTACTGTTTGACTTACTCCAGTCACGCTCCTTATGTCTCAGTGAATTGTAATAAAGTAAATCTTTGGATCCTCAATGTCTGGCCAAAATCCGGCATCATTTGGTTAAATGTAAACATCAACACAAGTTACAGAAATAAAAAGAAGATTCCATGAAGTGTTTACACCTTAGCCAGTGAGTTTTGTGTTTTTCTTGTGCCATTTAGTTTCTTTGGCCATTTGGCTTTGTCTTCCTTTGCTGTTTATGTATCTTGACACTTTTCACGTGGAGCAGTATAAAGACCTGCGCTTGAGACCCACTCATGGCTAAATTCTAAATCTCAACCCTGTTGTATACTGCAGATTGTTTTGTTCAGACAACTAAAAATTCTAGATGTTATCTGCTTGACAGTTTTGACTGTGTCTCCAGTCTTCCTCAGATGCTTCGTCCGACGTGCTGCTGACGTGTCATCTGAGGAGGTCTGGAGACACAATCGAAATTGTCATCGAAATAACTCAACCCTGTTACCTGACTTCTGGAAAGCCTTCTTTTATCTCTATATACAGTCGTATGCAAAAGTTTGGGCACCCCTGATCATTTTCATGATTTTCCTTTATAAATCATCAGCAATTTCCGCTAAATATATCATATAGCAGACAAACACAGTGATATTTGAGAAGTGAAATGAAGTGTGCTACCGGTGGTGCTACCGGTGTGTTCGGCCATCCGCGGACGGCGGGGCGGGGCAATGACATACCAGCTCTACCGAACCCCTGAAGCCGACTCACCGAACCCCTGGGGTTCGATCGTACCCAGGTTAAGTATGTATATATATAGATATATACATACACATACAGTGGAGCCTCGGTTTTCGAACGTCCCGGTTATCGAACAAATCGGTATTCGAACAAAAAATTCGAGATTTCTTTGCTTCGGATGTCGGACGAAATTCGGTTGTCGAACCTCGCGAGATGAGCCGAGAGGACCCGCATGCCAACTGACTCCGTTCGTTATTACGTTCTCGTTACTCTGAGGATTGCATCAACTCTAATCATCCCTCCAAAGGAAGCAAGTGGGAGCAGTAAAGCCATCCTAAAACACAAAGACGCTCCTAAAGCAATGCGACAGTGAGCGCCCGGCGCGCTGCGGTTGCGCGATTGGACCAAATTAAGCTCCCTGCGCACCGAGGTCCACTTAAATTTTGGAAAGTCCATTAGGACTTTAAAAATATTTTCTAAATTTTAGCGACCGCTAAATCACAATAATGCGACCAGAGTGTTTTTCAAGGCTCAGGAAGCCCTTGCAGGTGTTTCAAGTTAATTAGATGATTCAAGTGATTAGTTGAATACTCTACTAGTATACGTATTCATGATATTCTAATGTTTTGAGATAGGATATTTGAGTTTTCTTAAGCTGTATGCCATAATCAATCATAATCATAATCATAAATATAAATTTATTTATTCAGCACGCTTTTGTTATACTTGTTACTTGTTTGTCTGTTGTGAGCCATGTCTTGTCACCGTGGGACAGGGGGGAACGAAATTTCGGTTTCTTTGTGTGTCTTTGGCATGTGGAGAAATTGACAATAAAGCTGACTTTGACTTTGACTTTAATCAGCAATATTGAAGTAATAAAAGGCTTGCAATATTTCAGTTGATTTGTAATGAATCCAGAATGTATGACATTTTTGGTTTTTCAATTGCATTACAGAAAATAAAGAACTTTATCAGAATATTCAAATTTTCTGAGACAGTCCTGTATATATATATATATATATATATAAATCTGATGGGGTCTCGGGTGTGCTGGAGCCTATCCCAGCAGTCATCGGGCAGTAGGCGGGGGACACCCTGAACTGGTTGCCAGCCAATTGCAGGGCACACAGTGACGAACAACTCACACAACTCGCACTCACACTGAGGGGCAATTTGGAGTGAATTCTGTGCCGTGCTGTAAATTACACACAGACATTACCTGCTTGTTCCATTTATTGTGCTACCACTGAAAGCACATAGTGGGTTGGTGTCTTTCATTGTCGTTGGTTTGGTAAGACACCAATGTTTTTCAAAATTAATTGTAATCTCACCTACCTACAAACTGGATTCGATTGAAGTTGGGAATTTGTGTAAAATGTAAGTAAAACCAAAATACAATGATTTGAAAATCCTTTTCAACCTATATTCAATTGAATACACTAAAAAGATAACATATTTAATGCTCAAACTCATCAACTTTATTTTATTTTTCAAATAATAATTAACTTAGAATTTCTTTGCTGCAACACGTGCAGTAGAAGTATGGAAAGGGCATGTTTACCACTTCGTTACATCACCTTACCTTTTAATAACACTCAATAAACGTTTTGGAAGAGAGGAAACTATTTTTCTTAGCTTCTCATGTGGAATTCTTTCCCATTCTTGTTTGATGAACCACTTCAGTTGTTCAACAGTCCGGGGTCTTCCCTGTTGTATTTTACACTTCATAATGCACCACACATTTTCAATGGGAGACAGGTCTGGACTGCCAGGGGAGAACCTGGACTCTTTTACTTCAAAGCCACGCTGTTGTAACACGTGCAGAATGAGGCTTGGCATTATCTTGCTGAAATAAGCAGCGACGTCCATGAAAATGACGCTTGGATGGCAGCATATGTTGCTCCAAAATCTGTGTGTACTTTTCAGCATTTATGTTGCCTTCACAGAAATGTAAATCACCCATGCCATGGGAACTAATGCACCCCCATACCATCACATATGCTGGCTTTTGAAGTTTGCGTTGATAACTGTTAGGTTCAAAATCAGCAAAAGGATCAGCAGACAAAACCAGTGAGGCAGAATATTGAGTCTTTTCTCGCGAGGAGTGCATTCAGACTTACAGCAATCCGACTACACTAAAAATCTGTTTACACTCCTCGCTCTTTTTATTTGGAAATGCCCTACCCACAGTGTGAGACGATTAGCCCTTGAGGGGGGGGAAAGAGGTTGTGGCTTCGTCTCGTAAGAAAAGAAACAAAAAGTGACGCACAAAGTGTTGTGTGCAGATATGGCTATATCAGCAAAACAGTTTAAGCAATATTCCGAGAGATGAGAAGAGAAAGTGACGTTCTTTAAGGAAGATCAGAAGGTTCATGACGCATCGTTTGACGTGTTGTTTTCACGATCTGTTCTGGTGGACGCTGAGATGTCAGCAGTACCTTGTTTGACACAACCGTCATCTCGCCCCTGACCCAGCCGTAATCCTTCTGTTCTGTTGTACAAGATAAGAATAAGCAAGGCAAAGCAGCAAGCATACTGAACAGTAACATTATGAATAAGTACTCATTAGAGAACGCATGATAACATATATATACAATTTTTCTAACAATAACAGTCCAGATGGTCCGCTTCCTCTTTGGTCCGGAGGACACGACGTCCAGTGTTTCCAAAAAACAATTTGAAAAGTGGACTCATCAGACCACAAAACACTTTTCCATTGTGCATCAGTCCATTTCACATGAGCTTGGGTCCAGAGAACCCGGCGGCGTTTTTGGATGTTGTTCATAAACGGCTTTTGCTTTGCATGGAAGAGAGGGATCGAAGGTCATGGTCAGTCAGTCTTGGTTTCCGGCCGTGGCGCGTACGTGCAGTGATTTCACCAGATTCTCTGAACCTTTTGATGATATTATGGACCGTAGATGTTGAAATCCCTAAATTCCTTGCAATTTTGCTTTGAGAAATGTTGTTCTTAAACTGTTCAACTATTTTCTCACGCAGTTGTGGACAAAGTGGTGAACCTCGCCCCGTCCTTGCTTGTGAATGACTGAGCATGTTTGGGGAGGCTCCTTTTATACCTAATCATGGTACCCACCTCTTCCCAATTAGCCTGATCACATGTGGGATATTCCAAATATGTGTTTGATGAGCTTTTCTCAGCTTTCTCAGTATTATTTGCCACCTTTCCCAACTTCTACTGGACGTGTTGCACCCATGAAATTCTATATTAATTATTATTTGGCAAAAAACAACAATTAAGTTTATCAATTTGAACACTAAATATGTTGTCTTTGTAGTGTATTCAGTTGAATATGGGTTGAGAAGGATTTTCAATTCGTTGTATTTTGTTTTTATTTACGTTTTACACAATTTCCCAACTTCAACCGAATCCGGTTTGTATTTGAGTTTTTCCTTGCCCTCCTAGGAGTTTAAAATCAGGGGATGTTTGAGAGAAATTGTCAATTCTTGTACATGTTGTCCTGAATGTTGTTAGCTACCTAAATGTTGTACAGAGAATGAGATGTACCGGAGTCAAATTCCTTGTTTGGCATGCTCAAACTTGGCCAATAAAAATTTATTTGATTTGATTTGAAAATATGGTTGGCTAAATTTATTTCACACTTGGTCTTTAACCCTTCAGATTACTTGTGACTCCCAGCAGAAAAAGTGCACAAAATGGACAGATAGATATTTTTAAAAGATTAATGTATAATTTCGATTGAGTTTATTGATGTATTACAAAAAACAAAGTGTCTCACTCAAACATAATAAGACGTTATAAAACCCATGTTAACTGTAGTGTTGTTTGCAATAATTACTTACATTTATATTATTATTATTATTTTAGATATTTATATTACATTTTCACATACGGTAATCCCTCGCCACTTCGCGTTTCACCTATTGCAGCCTTAGTGCATCGTCACTTGGAGCACAGGGCTTTGTCTGCCCATATGACGTGCCGCGCTGATTGGCTTATAGCTGTGAGCAGTTCTCACCACGCTTTATCTCAGGCTCCCACAGTCGCATTACGGATCCACTCTTCCACTACCTTCGCGTCAGCGGAATCAGCAGCATCTCTGATTTGCGCTTCATTTTGTCACGAACGAGGCAGGACAACCAAATGCAACATCGGCTCATTATTTGGGGAAAGGTTAAACGAGACAAGGAGGGTTGGAATGCCGGCAGAGCAGGATGACGTTGCAAGCTGACACGCCGGTCAGCCAGTGCGCGTCGTGCGTCATCATAGCAGACGGGCATATAGCAAGCTCGTGGTTGGGGACAGACAGAAGGTCGTGCCAAACAGAGTCAAGGGCAGATCATAAAAACAGGCTTTCGCTAAACAGTGAATCGGGAAAAAGGCATCGCGCGACACAGCGGATCAGGCAAATGAGAACCAGGTGGCATAGCAGACGTGTATCAGACAAACCACCACAGATTGACAGGTTTACGGGGTTTAAATAAACGCCCTAATCACCTGGTACCAAGTGCACATGTGGCAGCGATCAGTACTGATTAGCGCATTGGATATGTGTGCCCCCGCGCACATCAGCCAGCCAGCACGGCGAGAGCAGAGCGGAGTCATGACAACATTTATGGTCGTTTTCTTGGTGACTTTGAGAGTTTTAGTGAAGACCTAAAGAATGTTTCTAAAAGTCAGTTTAACTTTGAAATGTTTAAAAATACAATAAAGTGTTTAAACAAAATGTTTAAAAATATAATTATAAAGGTCTTGTGCGGAAATCGTAAAAATCTTGACTCCACATCATGGATTTTCACTTATCGCTTGGAACCAATCATTAACAATAAATGAGGGATCACTGTACTGAGAATGTCTGGAGAAACTCGACACCTAAGGTGGAGCTTGCGGTGGGAAACCCCCATGGCAGAGGAGGAGGAGGGTCCAGGCATCAATTCCACGGGGATGACAAAGCAATTTCTTTAATGGCAATGCAACGGAAGATCATCAAAACACGGAACTATTATCCTCATCTGGGAAACTTATGGCCTACGAAGGGAAGACACGACCTCTCCTAAATTATCATTGCAGCAGGGCCTTGCTGACCAGCCTCACACACAATTATCTCTATGGCTCGCCAGCAACAAAGAACACACACAAACATCAAGGCCCGCCCTTTTGATGAACTTTACGGCATAGTGTGGGTCAGGAAAATGAATTCTTTGTTACTTGCTACATTTGCAGTTATGGACAGTTGTGACCCGGAGCTGTGTCAAGTGACATGGTGGTTAGGATGGTACAAGCTGGTGCGTGAATGTGTATTGGATTTGGCCCAGATGAATTGGCTCAGATGCAATTCCAAATTTCACCAGAAGATGGTGACAAAGCTTGACGTGAGAGAGACCTATTAGGGGCCGATTAGGGCTTACTTACAAGTTAGTTCCTCAAAATTAGCTATTGTTAAACTGGTAGAGGGAGGGTGACTGGTTGATCTAGTCAACCGCTATTGCAGTTCCAAATTTCACCAGAAGATGGTGCCAAAGTTAGATTGACTTGACATAGGGGTTACCTGACGGGAAACTAGTAGATCAAAAAGTTATTGTGTGAAGGCGAAGGCCTTCACACATTGTTATTCTACTTTATTATTATTATTATTGTGTGAAGGCGAAGGCCTTCACACATTGTTATTCTACTTTATTATTATTATTATTATTATTATTATTGTGTGAAGGTGAAGGCCTTCACACATTGTTATTCTACTTTATTATTATTATTATTATTATTATTATTATTATTGTGTGAAGGCGAAGCCTTCACACATTGTTATTCTACTTTATTGTGCGAAGGCGAAGGCCTTCACACATTGTTATTCTACTTTATTATTATTATTATTATTATTGTGTGAAGGCGAAGGCCTTCACACATTGTTATTCTACCTTATTATTATTATTATTATTGTGTGAAGGCAAAGCCTTCACACATTGTTATTCTACTTTATTGTGTGAAGGCGAAGGCCTTCACACATTGTTATTCTACTTTATTATTATTATTATTATTATTGTGTGAAGGCGAAGGCCTTCACACATTGTTATTCTACTTTATTATTATTATTATTGTGTGAAGGCGAAGGCCTTCACACATTGTTATTCTACTTTATTATTATTATTATTATTAGTGTGAAGGTGAAGACCTTCACACTATTGTTATTGCTGTCCTTTATTATTATTATTATTATTATTATTAGTGTGAAGGTGAAGACCTTCACACTATTGTTATTGCTGTCCTTTATTATTATTATTATTAGTGTGAAGGTGAAGACCTTCACACTATTGTTATTGCTGTCCTTTATTATTATTATTATTATTATTATTAGTGTGAAGGTGAAGACCTTCACACTATTGTTATTGCTGTCCTTTATTATTAGTGTGAAGGTGAAGACCTTCACACTATTGTTATTGCTGTCCTTTATTATTATTAGTGTGAAGGTGAAGACCTTCACACTATTGTTGCTGTCCTTTATTATTATTATTATTAGTGTGAAGGTGAAGACCTTCACACTATTGTTATTGCTGTCCTTTATTATTATTATTAGTGTGAAGGTGAAGACCTTCACACTATTGTTATTGCTGTCCTTTATTAGTGTGAAGGTGAAGACCTTCACACTATTGTTATTGCTGTCCTTTATTATTATTAGTGTGAAGGTGAAGACCTTCACACTATTGTTATTGCTGTCCTTTATTATTATTATTATTAGTGTGAAGGTGAAGACCTTCACACTATTGTTATTGCTGTCCTTTATTATTAGTGTGAAGGTGAAGACCTTCACACTATTGTTATTGCTGTCCTTTATTATTATTATTCTACTTATTCCGCTCACTTTTTTGACGCTTAACTCCTTCCACATACCTCAACCGATTCACTCCGTTCCACTTTTCACTTATTCCAAATATTCATGACACGGCTGCTTACATTTTTTTTGTTAGAAAAATTTTCCGTTTTCACAAAATTCACGATTTTGTGGCATTTTTTTCCCCATTCATTCTTAATGGCAGATTCAACATTTCACATTTTTGTTGTTCCAGTTTGAAATTCACTTATTTCAACACATTCAAATCACATTGGGGACATTCCCAAACTTGCCAAATTCAAAAATTTCACGTTTTCACTTTTAAAATTTGCACAAAATTTTGCAAAATTTCACAAAATTTAGTTTTTCACTTCTAGTTTCTACATTTTTCCACCGATTCAACTCGTTCCAACTTTCAACTGTTCATCTTTTGCCTAGCTATTCCACACCTTCCCACTTAGCAAAATTTCCAAATTTTCAATTTTGAAATTCACACCAAATTTTCCCAAAATTTAGTTTTTCCCTTCTAATTTCTACATTTTTCAACCGATTCAACCCATTCCAACTTTATTCACTTTGTTCACCTTATGCTTACCATATTCACCCCCTTCACCCCCACTTCCACAATTCAACCCTTGACCCCCACTTCCAGAGTGGCGGCCATCTTGGATTGACCCTGAAGTGCCCCAATGAACCCGGAATGAACTGGAAGTGCCCCAAATCAAACCGGAATTGACCCCAAATGAACCGGAAATGACCTCAGGTAAACCGGAAGTGACCCCAAATCAAACCGGAAGTGACCCCAAATCAAACCGGAAGTGACCTTTTTAAACCGGAAGTGACCCCAAATAAACCGGAAGTGACCTCAGCTAGACCGGAAGTGCCTCTAATCAAACCGGAAGTGACCCAAATAGACCGGAAGTGACCCAAATCAAACCGGAAGTGACCATATTTCAACATTAAGTGCCCAAAATACCTACATTTGCGCTAACTTTTGCAAATTTTGACCGATTAAATCCGTTTCTACATTTTAACCCCAAAAGTGAACCTCCTGAAGCCGTTTTTTTTCCTTTTGTTCCAAATTTCAAAAGATTTTGGCGCATTTTTTTTTTCTTTTAATTCCCATTCATTCTTTATTAGGATTCAAGATTTGCTCTAACTTCTACATTTTTTAACCGATTCAACTCGTTCCAACTTTCAACTGTTCAATTTTGGTTTTCTACTCTAATTTCTACTTTTTTCAACTTATTCAACCCATTCAACTTATTCAACCCATTCCACCTTTCAACTGTTCATCATTTTCCTACCTATTCCACAACTTCCCACTTACCCAAAATTCCAAAATTTCAGTTTTGAAATTCACACCCAATTTTCCCAAATTTCCTTTTCCCTTGTAATTTCTACATTTTTCAACCGATTCAACTCTTTTCAACATCATTCTGCAGCATTCCCCAAGTATTTATTCAACCTCTTCACCTTCACACGCAATTTCTTCAGGAATTGCAAATTCTAGTTATTATTATTCTACTTATTCCGCTCACTTTTTTGACGCTTAACTCCTTCCACATACTTCAACCGATTCACTCCGTTCCACTTTTCACTTATTCCAAATATTCATGACACGGCTGCTTACATTTTTTTTGTTCGAAAAATTTTCCGTTTTCACAAAATTCACGATTTTGTGGCATTTTTTTCCCCATTCATTCTTAATGGCAGATTCAACATTTCACATTTTTGTTGTTCCAGTTTGAAATTCACTTATTTCAACACATTCAAATCACATTGGGGACATTCCCAAACTTGCCAAATTCAAAAATTTCACGTTTTCACTTTTAAAATTTGCACAAAATTTTGCAAAATTTCACAAAATTTAGTTTTTCACTTCTAGTTTCTACATTTTTCCACCGATTCAACTCGTTCCAACTTTCAACTGTTCATCTTTTGCCTACCTATTCCACACCTTCCCACTTAGCAAAATTTCCAAATTTTCAATTTTGAAATTCACACCAAATTTTCCCAAAATTTAGTTTTTCCCTTCTAATTTCTACATTTTTCAACCGATTCAACCCATTCCAACTTTATTCACTTTGTTCACCTTATGCTTACCATATTCACCCCCTTCACCCCCACTTCCACAATTCAACCCTTGACCCCCACTTCCAGAGTGGCGGCCATCTTAGATTGACCCTGAAGTGCCCCAATGAACCCGGAATGAACTGGAAGTGCCCCAAATCAAACCGGAATTGACCCCAAATGAACCGGAAGTGACCTCAGGTAAACCGGAAGTGACCCCAAATCAAACCGGAAGTGACCCCAAATCAAACCGGAAGTGACCTTTTTAAACCGGAAGTGACCCCAAATAAACCGGAAGTGACCTCAGCTAGACCGGAAGTGCCTCTAATCAAACCGGAAGTGACCTAAATAGACCGGAAGTGCCTCTTATCAAACCGGAAGTGACCCAAATAGACCGGAAGTGACCCAAATCAAACCGGAAGTGACCCAAAATGAAACGGAAGTGACCACAGGTAAACCGGAAGTGACGCCAAATCAAACCGGAAGTGACCTTTTTAAACCGGAAGTGACCGCTTTAAACCGGAAGTGACCCCAAATAAACCGGAAGTGACCTCAGCTAGACCGGAAGTGCCTCTAATCAAACCGGAAGTGACCCAAATAGACCGGAAGTGACCCAAATCAAACCGGAAGTGACCATATTTCAACATTAAGTGCCCAAAATACCTACATTTGCGCTAACTTTTGCAAATTTTGACCGATTAAACCCGTTTCTACATTTTAACCCCAAAAGTGAACCTCCTGAAGCCGTTTTTTTTCCTTTTGTTCCAAATTTCAAAAAATTTTGGCGCAATTTTTTTTTCTTTTAATTCCCATTCATTCTTTATTAGGATTCAAGATTTGCTCTAACTTCTACATTTTTTAACCGATTCAACTCGTTCCAACTTTCAACTGTTCAATTTTGGTTTTCTACTCTAATTTCTACTTTTTTCAACTTATTCAACCCATTCAACTTATTCAACCCATTCCACCTTTCAACTGTTCATCATTTTCCTACCTATTCCACAACTTCCCACTTACCCAAAATTCCAAATTTTCAGTTTTGAAATTCACACCCAATTTTCCCAAATTTCATTTTCCCTTGTAATTTCTACATTTTTCAACCGATTCAACTCTTTTCAACATCATTCTGCAGCATTCCCCAAGTATTTATTCAACCTCTTCACCTTCACACGCAATTTCTTCAGGAATTGCAAATTCTAGTTATTAGTGTGAAGGTGAAGACCTTCACACTATTGTTATTGCTGTCCTTTATTATTATTATTATTATTATTATTCTACTTATTCCGCTCACTTTTTTGACGCTTAACTCCTTCCACATACTTCAACCGATTCACTCCGTTCCACTTTTCACTTATTCCAAATATTCATGACACGGCTGCTTACATTTTTTTTGTTCGAAAAATTTTCCGTTTTCACAAAATTCACGATTTTGTGGCATTTTTTTCCCCATTCATTCTTAATGGCAGATTCAACATTTCACATTTTTGTTGTTCCAGTTTGAAATTCACTTATTTCAACACATTCAAATCACATTGGGGACATTCCCAAACTTGCCAAATTCAAAAATTTCACGTTTTCACTTTTAAAATTTGCACAAAATTTTGCAAAATTTCACAAAATTTAGTTTTTCACTTCTATTTTCTACATTTTTCCACCGATTCAACTCGTTCCAACTTTCAACTGTTCATCTTTTGCCTACCTATTCCACACCTTCCCACTTAGCAAAATTTCCAAATTTTATATTTTGAAATTCACACCAAATTTTCCCAAAATTTAGTTTTTCCCTTCTAATTTCTACATTTTTCAACCGATTCAACCCATTCCAACTTTATTCACTTTGTTCACCTTATGCTTACCATATTCACCCCCTTCACCCCCACTTCCACAATTCAACCCTTGACCCCCACTTCCAGAGTGGCGGCCATCTTGGATTGACCCTGAAGTGCCCCAATGAACCCGGAATGAACTGGAAGTGCCCCAAATCAAACCGGAATTGACCCCAAATGAACCGGAAGTGACCTCAGGTAAACCGGAAGTGACCCCAAATCAAACCGGAAGTGACCCCAAATGAACCGGAAGTGACCTCAGGTAAACCGGAAGTGACCCCAAATCAAACCGGAAGTGACCTTTTTGAACCGGAAGTGACCACAAATAAACCGGAAGTGACCTCAGCTAGACCGGAAGTGCCTCTATTCAAACCGGAAGTGACTCAAATAGACCGGAAGTGACCCAAATCAAACCGGAAGTGACCATATTTCAACATTAAGGGCCCAAAATACCTACATTTGCGCTAACTTTTGCAAATTTTGACCGATTAAACCCGTTTCTACATTTTAACCCCAAAGGTGAACCTCCTGAAGCCGTTTTTTTCCTTTTGTTCCAAATTTCAAAAGATTTTGGCGCAATTTTTTTTTCTTTTAATTCCCATTCATTCTTTATTAGGATTCAAGATTTGCTCTAACTTCTACATTTTTTAACCGATTCAACTCGTTCCAACTTTCAACTGTTCAATTTTGGTTTTCTACTCTAATTTCTACTTTTTTCAACTTATTCAACCCATTCAACTTATTCAACCCATTCCACCTTTCAACTGTTCATCATTTTCCTACCTATTCCACAACTTCCCACTTACCCAAAATTCCAAATTTTCAGTTTTGAAATTCACACCCAATTTTCCCAAATTTCCTTTTCCCTTGTAATTTCTACATTTTTGAACCGATTCAACTCTTTTCAACATCATTCTGCAGCATTCCTTAAGTATTTATTCAACCTCTTCACCTTCACACGCAATTTCTTCAGGAATTGCAAATTCTAGTTATTAGTGTGAAGGTGAAGACCTTCACACTATTGTTATTGCTGTCCTTTATTATTATTATTATTATTCTACTTATTCCGCTCACTTTTTTGACGCTTAACTCCTTCCACATACTTCAACCGATTCACTCCGTTCCACTTTTCACTTATTCCAAATATTCATGACACGGCTGCTTACATTTTTTTTGTTCGAAAAATTTTCCGTTTTCACAAAATTCACGATTTTGTGGCATTTTTTTCCCCATTCATTCTTAATGGCAGATTCAACATTTCACATTTTTGTTGTTCCAGTTTGAAATTCACTTATTTCAACACATTCAAATCACATTGGGGACATTCCCAAACTTGCCAAATTCAAAAATTTCACGTTTTCACTTTTAAAATTTGCACAAAATTTTGCAAAATTTCACAAAATTTAGTTTTTCACTTCTAGTTTCTACATTTTTCCACCGATTCAACTCGTTCCAACTTTCAACTGTTCATCTTTTGCCTACCTATTCCACACCTTCCCACTTAGCAAAATTTCCAAATTTTCAATTTTGAAATTCACACCAAATTTTCCCAAAATTTAGTTTTTCCCTTCTAATTTCTACATTTTTCAACTGATTCAACCCATTCCAACTTTATTCACTTTGTTTACCTTATGCTTACCATATTCACCCCCTTCACCCCCACTTCCACAATTCAACCCTTGACCCCCACTTCCAGAGTGGCGGCCATCTTGGATTGACCCTGAAGTGCCCCAATGAACCCGGAATGAACCGGAAGTGCCCCAAATCAAACCGGAATTGACCCCAAATGAACCGGAAGTGACCTCAGGTAAACCGGAAGTGACCCCAAATCAAACCGGAAGTGACCCCAAATCAAACCGGAAGTGACCTTTTTAAACCGGGAGTGACCCCAAATAAACCGGAAGTGACCTCAGCTGGACCGGAAGTGCCTCTAATCAAACCGGAAGTGACCCAAATAGACCGGAAGTGACCCAAATCAAACCGGAAGTGACCATATTTCAACATTAAGTGCCCAAAATACCTACATTTGCGCTAACTTTTGCAAATTTTGACCGATTAAACCCGTTTCTACATTTTAACCCCAAAAGTGAACCTCCTGAAGCCGTTTTTTTTCCTTTTGTTCCAAATTTCAAAAGATTTTGGCGCAATTTTTTTTTCTTTAAATTCCCATTCATTCTTTATTAGGATTCAAGATTTGCTCTAACTTCTACATTTTTTAACCGATTCAACTCGTTCCAACTTTCAACTGTTCAATTTTGGCTTTCTACTCTAATTTCTACTTTTTTCAACTTATTCAACCCATTCAACTTATTCAACCCATTCCACCTTTCAACTGTTCATCATTTTCCTACCTATTCCACAACTTCCCACTTACCCAATATTCCAAAATTTCAGTTTTGAAATTCACACCCAATTTTCCCAAATTTCCTTTTCCCTTGTAATTTCTACATTTTTCAACCGATTCAACTCTTTTCAACATCATTCTGCAGCATTCCCCAAGTATTTATTCAACCTCTTCACCTTCACACGCAATTTCTTCAGGAATTGCAAATTCTAGTTATTATTATTCTACTTATTCCGCTCACTTTTTTGACGCTTAACTCCTTCCACATACTTCAACCGATTCACTCCGTTCCACTTTTCACTTATTCCAAATATTCATGACACGGCTGCTTACATTTTTTTTGTTCGAAAAATTTTCCGTTTTCACAAAATTCACGATTTTGTGGCATTTTTTTCCCCATTCATTCTTAATGGCAGATTCAACATTTCACATTTTTGTTGTTCCAGTTTGAAATTCACTTATTTCAACACATTCAAATCACATTGGGGACATTCCCAAACTTGCCAAATTCAAAAATTTCACGTTTTCACTTTTAAAATTTGCACAAAATTTTGCAAAATTTCACAAAATTTAGTTTTTCACTTCTAGTTTCTACATTTTTCCACCGATTCAACTCGTTCCAACTTTCAACTGTTCATCTTTTGCCTACCTATTCCACACCTTCCCACTTAGCAAAATTTCCAAATTTTCAATTTTGAAATTCACACCAAATTTTCCCAAAATTTAGTTTTTCCCTTCTAATTTCTACATTTTTCAACCGATTCAACCCATTCCAACTTTATTCACTTTGTTCACCTTATGCTTACCATATTCACCCCCTTCACCCCCACTTCCACAATTCAACCCTTGACCCCCACTTCCAGAGTGGCGGCCATCTTGGATTGACCCTGAAGTGCCCCAATGAACCCGGAATGAACTGGAAGTGCCCCAAATCAAACCGGAATTGACCCCTAATGAACCGGAAGTGACCTCAGGTAAACCGGAAGTGACCCCAAATCAAACCGGAAGTGACCCCAAATCAAACCGGAAGTGACCTTTTTAAACCGGAAGTGACCCCAAATAAACCGGAAGTGACCTCAGCTAGACCGGAAGTGCCTCGAATCAAACCGGAAGTGACCCAAATAGACCGGAAGTGACCCAAATCAAACCGGAAGTGACCATATTTCAACATTAAGTGCCCTAAATACATACATTTGCACTAACTTTCGCAAATTTTGCCCGATTAAACCCGTTTCAACATTTTAACCCCAAAAGTGAACCTCCTGAAGCCTTTTTTTTCCTTTTGTCCCAAATTTCAAAAAATTTTGGTGCAATTTTTTTTTCTTTTAATTCCCATTCATTCTCTATTAGGATTCAAGTTTTGCTCTAACTTCTACATTTTTTAACCGATTCAATTCGTTCCAACTTTCAACTGTTCATCTTTTGCCTTCCTATTCCACAATTTCCCACTTACCAAAAATTCTCTGCAATTTTGTTTTTCTACTCTAATTTCTACATTTTTCAACTTATTCAAGCCATTCCACCTTTCAACTGTTCATCATTTTCCTACCTATTCCACAACTTCCCACTTACCCAAAATTCCAAATTTTCAATTTTGAAATTCACACCCAATTTTCCCAAATTTCCTTTTTCCCTTGTAATTTCTACATTTTTCAACCGATTCAACTCTTTTCAACATCATTCTGCAGCATTCCCCAAGTATTTATTCAACCTCTTCACCTTCACACGCAATTTCTTCAGGAATTGCAAATTCTAGTTATTATTATTCTACTTATTCCGCTCACTTTTTTGACGCTTAACTCCTTCCACATACTTCAACCGATTCACTCCGTTCCACTTTTCACTTATTCCAAATATTCATGACACGGCTGCTTACATTTTTTTTGTTCGAAAAATTTTCCGTTTTCACAAAATTCACGATTTTGTGGCATTTTTTTCCCCATTCATTCTTAATGGCAGATTCAACATTTCACATTTTTGTTGTTCCAGTTTGAAATTCACTTATTTCAACACATTCAAATCACATTGGGGACATTCCCAAACTTGCCAAATTCAAAAATTTCACGTTTTCACTTTCAAAATTTGCACAAAATTTTGCAAAATTTCACAAAATTTAGTTTTTCACTTCTAGTTTCTACATTTTTCCACCGATTCAACTCGTTCCAACTTTCAACTGTTCAGCTTTTGCCTACCTATTCCACACCTTCCCACTTAGCAAAATTTCCAAATTTTCAATTTTGAAATTCACACCAAATTTTCCCAAAATTTAGTTTTTCCCTTCTAATTTCTACATTTTTCAACCGATTCAACCCATTCCAACTTTATTCACTTTGTTCACCTTATGCTTACCATATTCACCCCCTTCACCCCCACTTCCACAATTCAACCCTTGACCCCCACTTCCAGAGTGGCGGCCATCTTGGATTGACCCTGAAGTGCCCCAATGAACCCGGAATGAACTGGAAGTGCCCCAAATCAAACCGGAATTGACCCCAAATGAACCGGAAGTGACCTCAGGTAAACCGGAAGTGACCCCAAATCAAACCGGAAGTGACCCCAAATCAAACCGGAAGTGACCTTTTTAAACCGGAAGTGACCCCTAATAAACCGGAAGTGACCTCAGCTGGACCGGAAGTGCCTCTAATCAAACCGGAAGTGACCCGAATAGACCGGAAGTGACCCAAATCAAACCGGAAGTGACCATATTTCAACATTAAGTGCCCAAAATACCTACATTTGCGCTAACTTTTGCAAATTTTGACCGATTAAACCCGTTTCTACATTTTAACCCCAAAAGTGAACCTCCTGAAGCCGTTTTTTTTCCTTTTGTTCCAAATTTCAAAAGATTTTGGCGCAATTTTTTTTTCTTTTAATTCCCATTCATTCTTTATTAGGATTCAAGATTTGCTCTAACTTCTACATTTTTTAACCGATTCAACTCGTTCCAACTTTCAACTGTTCAATTTTGGTTTTCTACTCTAATTTCTACTTTTTTCAACTTATTCAACCCATTCAACTTATTCAACCCATTCCACCTTTCAACTGTTCATCATTTTCCTACCTATTCCACAACTTCCCACTTACCCAAAATTCCAAAATTTCAGTTTTGAAATTCACACCCAATTTTCCCAAATTTCCTTTTCCCTTGTAATTTCTACATTTTTCAACCGATTCAACTCTTTTCAACATCATTCTGCAGCATTCCCCAAGTATTTATTCAACCTCTTCACCTTCACACGCAATTTCTTCAGGAATTGCAAATTCTAGTTATTAGTGTGAAGGTGAAGACCTTCACACTATTGTTATTGCTGTCCTTTATTATTATTATTATTATTATTCTACTTATTCCGCTCACTTTTTTGACGCTTAACTCCTTCCACATACTTCAACCGATTCACTCCGTTCCACTTTTCACTTATTCCAAATATTCATGACACGGCTGCTTACATTTTTTTTGTTCGAAAAATTTTCCGTTTTCACAAAATTCACGATTTTGTGGCATTTTTTTCCCCATTCATTCTTAATGGCAGATTCAACATTTCACATTTTTGTTGTTCCAGTTTGAAATTCACTTATTTCAACACATTCAAATCACATTGGGGACATTCCCAAACTTGCCAAATTCAAAAATTTCACGTTTTCACTTTTAAAATTTGCACAAAATTTTGCAAAATTTCACAAAATTTAGTTTTTCACTTCTAGTTTCTACATTTTTCCACCGATTCAACTCGTTCCAACTTTCAACTGTTCATCTTTTGCCTACCTATTCCACACCTTCCCACTTAGCAAAATTTCCAAATTTTCAATTTTGAAATTCACACCAAATTTTCCCAAAATTTAGTTTTTCCCTTCTAATTTCTACATTTTTCAACCGATTCAACCCATTCCAACTTTATTCACTTTGTTCACCTTATGCTTACCATATTCACCCCCTTCACCCCCACTTCCACAATTCAACCCTTGACCCCCACTTCCAGAGTGGCGGCCATCTTGGATTGACCCTGAAGTGCCCCAATGAACCCGGAATGAACTGGAAGTGCCCCAAATCAAACCGGAATTGACCCCAAATGAACCGGAAGTGACCTCAGGTAAACCGGAAGTGACCCCAAATCAAACCGGAAGTGACCCCAAATCAAACCGGAAGTGACCTTTTTAAACCGGAAGTGACCCCAAATAAACCGGAAGTGACCTCAGCTAGACCGGAAGTGCCTCTAATCAAACCGGAAGTGACCTAAATAGACCGGAAGTGCCTCTAATCAAACCGGAAGTGACCTTAATAGACCGGAAGTGACCCAAATCAAACCGGAAGTGACCCCAAATGAACCGGAAGTGACCTCAGGTAAACCGGAAGTGACCCCAAATCAAACCGGAAGTGACCTTTTTAAACCGGAAGTGACCTTTTTCAACCGGAAGTGACCCCAAATAAACCGGAAGTGACCTCAGCTGGACCGGACGTGCCTCTAATCAAACCGGAAGTGACCCAAATCAAACCGGAAATGACCATATTTCAACATTAAGTGCCCTAAATACCTACATTTGTGCTAACTTTTGCAAATTTTGCCCGATTAAACCCATTTCAACATTTTAACCCCAAAAGTGAACCTCCTGAAGCCGTTTCTTTCCTTTTGTTCCAAATTTCAGAAACTTTTGGTGCAATTTTTTTTCTTTTAATTCCCATTCATTCTCTATTAGGATTCAAGATTTGCTCTAACTTCTACATTTTTTAACCGATTCAACTCGTTCCAACTTTCAACTGTTCCTCTTTTGCCTTCCTATTCCACAACTTCCCACTTACCAAAAATTCTCTACAATTTTGTTTTTCTACTCTAATTTCTACATTTTCAACTTATTCAACCCATTCCACCTTTCAACTGTTCATCATTTTCCTACCTATTCCACAACTTCCCACTTACCCAAAATTCCAAATTTTCAATTTTGAAATTCACACCCAATTTTCCCAAATTTCCTTTTTCCCTTGTAATTTCTACATTTTTCAACCGATTCAACTCTTTTCAACATCATTCTGCAACATTCCCCAAGTATTTATTCAACCTCTTCACCTTCACACGCAATTTCTTCAGGAATTGCAAATTCTAGTTATTATTATTATTATTATTATTATTCTACTTATTCCGCTCACTTTTTTGACGCTTAACTCCTTCCACATACTTCAACCGATTCACTCCGTTCCACTTTTCACTTATTCCAAATATTCATGACACGGCTGCTTACATTTTTTTTGTTCGAAAAATTTTCCGTTTTCACAAAATTCACGATTTTGTGGCATTTTTTCCCCATTCATTCTTAATGGCAGATTCAACATTTCACATTTTTGTTGTTCCAGTTTGAAATTCACTTATTTCAACACATTCAAATCACATTGGGGACATTCCCAAACTTGCCAAATTCAAAAATTTCACGTTTTCACTTTTAAAATTTGCACAAAATTTTGCAAAATTTCACAAAATTTAGTTTTTCACTTCTAGTTTCTACATTTTTCCACCGATTCAACTCGTTCCAACTTTCAACTGTTCATCTTTTGCCTACCTATTCCACACCTTCCCACTTAGCAAAATTTCCAAATTTTCAATTTTGAAATTCACACCAAATTTTCCCAAAATTTAGTTTTTCCCTTCTAATTTCTACATTTTTCAACCGATTCAACCCATTCCAACTTTATTCACTTTGTTCACCTTATGCTTACCATATTCACCCCCTTCACCCCCACTTCCACAATTCAACCCTTGACCCCCACTTCCAGAGTGGCGGCCATCTTGGCTTGACCCTGAAGTGCCCCAATGAACCCGGAATGAACTGGAAGTGCCCCAAATCAAACCGGAATTGACCCCAAATGAACCGGAAGTGACCTCAGGTAAACCGGAAGTGACCCCAAATCAAACCGGAAGTGACCCCAAATCAAACCGGAAGTGACCTTTTTCAACCGGAAGTGACCTTTCCCAACCGGAAGTGACCCCAAATAAACCGGAAGTGACCTCAGCTGGACCGGAAGTGCCTCTAATCAAACCGGAAGTGACCCAAATCAAACCGGAAATGACCATATTTCAACATTAAGTGCCCTAAATACCTACATTTGCGCTAACTTTTGCAAATTTCGCCCGATTAAACCCATTTCAACATTTTAACCCCAAAAGTGAACCTCCTGAAGCCGTTTCTTTCCTTTTGTTCCAAATTTCAGAAACTTTTGGTGCAATTTTTTTTTCTTTTAATTCCCATTCATTCTTTATTAGGATTCAAGATTTGCTCTAACTTCTACATTTTTTAACCGATTCAACTCGTTCCAACTTTCAACTGTTCCTCTTTTGCCTTCCTATTCCACAACTTCCCACTTACCAAAAATTCTCTACAATTTTGTTTTTCTACTCTAATTTCTACATTTTCAACTTATTCAACCCATTCCACCTTTCAACTGTTCATCATTTTCCTACCTATTCCACAACTTCCCACTTACCCAAAATTCCAAATTTTCAATTTTGAAATTCACACCCAATTTTCCCAAATTTCCTTTTTCCCTTGTAATTTCTACATTTTTCAACCGATTCAACTCTTTTCAACATCATTCTGCAACATTCCCCAAGTATTTATTCAACCTCTTCACCTTCACACGCAATTTCTTCAGGAATTGCAAATTCTAGTTATTATTATTATTCTACTTATTCCGCTCACTTTTTTGACGCTTAACTCCTTCCACATACTTCAACCGATTCACTCCGTTCCACTTTTCACTTATTCCAAATATTCATGACACGGCTGCTTACATTTTTTTTGTTCGAAAAATTTTCCGTTTTCACAAAATTCACGATTTTGTGGCATTTTTTTCCCCATTCATTCTTAATGGCAGATTCAACATTTCACATTTTTGTTGTTCCAGTTTGAAATTCACTTATTTCAACACATTCAAATCACATTGGGGACATTCCCAAACTTGCCAAATTCAAAAATTTCACGTTTTCACTTTTAAAATTTGCACAAAATTTTGCAAAATTTCACAAAATTTAGTTTTTCACTTCTAGTTTCTACATTTTTCCACCGATTCAACTCGTTCCAACTTTCAACTGTTCATCTTTTGCCTACCTATTCCACACCTTCCCACTTACCAAAATTTGCAAATTTTCAATTTTGAAATTCACACCAAATTTTCCCAAAATTTAGTTTTTCCCTTCTAATTTCTACATTTTTCAACCGATTCAACCCATTCCAACTTTATTCACTTTGTTCACCTTATGCTTACCATATTCACCCCCTTCACCCCCACTTCCACAATTCAACCCTTGACCCCCACTTCCAGAGTGGCGGCCATCTTGGATTGACCCTGAAGTGCCCCAATGAACCCGGAATGAACTGGAAGTGCCCCAAATCAAACCGGAATTGACCCCAAATGAACCGGAAGTGACCTCAGGTAAACCGGAAGTGACCCCAAATCAAACCGGAAGTGAGCCCAAATCGAACCGGAAGTGACCCCAAATAAACCGGAAGTGACCTCAGCTAGACCGGAAGTGCCTCTAATCAAACCGGAAGTGACCTAAATAGACCGGAAGTTCCTCTAATCAAACCGGAAGTGACCCAAATAGACCGGAAGTGACCCAAATCAAACCGGAATTGACCCCAAATGAACCGGAAGTGACCTCAGGTAAACCGGAAGTGACCCCAAATCAAACCGGAAGTGACCCCAAATCAAACCGGAAGTGACCTTTTTAAACCGGAAGTGACCCCAAATAAACCGGAAGTGACCTCAGCTAGACCGGAAGTGCCTCTAATCAAACCGGAAGTGACCTAAATAGACCGGAAGTGCCTCTAATCAAACCGGAAGTGACCTAAATAGACCGGAAGTGACCCAAATCAAACCGGAAGTGACCCCAAATGAACCGGAAGTGACCTCAGGTAAACCGGAAGTGACCCCAAATCAAACCGGAAGTGACCCCAAATCAAACCGGAAGTGACCTTTTTCAACCGGAAGTGAGCTTTTTAAACCGGAAGTGACCCCAAATAAACCGGAAGTGACCTCAGCTGGACCGGAAGTGCCTCTAATCAGACCGGAAGTGACCCAAATAGACCGGAAGTGACCCAAATCAACCCAGAAGTGAACTTATTTCAACATTAACTGTCATAAATAGCTACATTAGGCGCTAACTTTTGCATTTTTTGTCCGATTGAACCCGTTTCAACATTTTAACCCCAAAAGTGAATCTCCTGAAGCTGTTTTTACGTTTTGTTCCAAATTTCAAAATATTTTGGCGCAATTGCTTTTTCTTTTAATTCCCATTCATTCTCTATGGGGATTCAACATTTGCTCTCACTTCTACATTTTTTAACCGATTCAACCCGTTCCAACATTCAACTGTTCATCCTTTGCCTGCCTATTCCACAACTTTCCACTTACCAAAAATTCTCTACAATTTCGTTTTTCTACTCTTTTTTCCACATTTTTCAACCGATTCAACCCATTTCAACTTTATTCACTTTGTTTACCTTATGCTTACCATATTCACCTCCACCCACACTTCCAGTGTGGCGGCCATCTTGGATTGACCCGGAAGTGCCCCCAATGAACCCAGAATGTACCGGAAGTGCCCCATATCAAACCGCAAGTGACCTTAGGTAAACCGGAAGTGACCCCAAATCAAACCGGAAGTGACCTTTTTAAACCGGAAGTGACCTTTTTAAACCGGAAATGACCCCAAATAAACCGGAAGTGACCTCTGCTAGACCGGAAGTGCCTCTAATGAAACCGGAAGTGACCCAAATAGACCGGAAGTGACCCAAATCACCCCGGAAGCGACCTTATTTCAACATTAACTGCCCTAAATAGCTACATTAGTCGCTAACTTTTGCATTTTTTGTCCGATTGAACCCATTTCAACATTTTAACCCCAACAGTGAACCTCCTGAAGCCGTTTTCTTCCTTTTGTTCCAAATTTCAAAAAATTTTGGCGCAATTGCTTTTTCTTTTAATTCCCATTCATTCTCTATGGGGATTCAAGATTTGCTGTAACTTCTACATTTTTTAACCGTTTCAACCTGTTCCAACTTTCAACTGTTCATCTTTTGCCTACCTATTCCACAACCTCCCACTTACCAAAAATCCCAAACTTTCAAATTTGAGATTCAACCAAATTCTCAAAAATTTAGTATTACACTTCTATTTTCCACATTTCTCAAGAAATTCAACTAATTTCAACATCATTCGGCATGATTCCCCAAGAAGTGATTCAAAGTCTTCGCCTTCACACGCAATTTCTCCAGAAATTGCATTTTCTAGTTATTGTGTGAAGGCGATGGCCTTCACACATATGTTATTCTACACCATTCTCTATTATTGTGTGAAGGCGATGGCCTTCACACATATGTTATTCTACACCATTCTCTATTATTATTATTGTGTGAAGGCGATGGCCTTCACACATATGTTATTCTACACCATTCTCTATTATTATTATTATTATTATATTTTATTCTCCACACTTTTTTGTCCCGCTTCTTCTTCCACATAATTCATCCGATTCACTCCGTTCCACTTTTGACGTATTCCAAATATTCACGAGATGAGCGCTTCCATTTTTCTCGTTCCGAAAATTTTCCGATTTCGCAAAATTCGCGAATTTACGACAAATTTTTCCCCATTCATTCTCAATGGCAGATTCTACATTTCACATTTACGTCATTCCCCTTTTAAATTCACCTCATTCAGCACATTCAAACCACATTCGGAATGATTCTCGACATTCCCAAAATTCCCAAATTCAAAAATTTCACGTTTTCACGTTAAAAATTCCGACAAAATTTCACGAAATTTCGTTTTTCACCTCTAGTTTCTACATTTTTCAACCGATTCAACCCATTCCAATTTTCAACTGTTCATCTTTTGCCTGCCTATTCCACAACTTCTCACCTACCAAAAATTCCAAAATTTCAAATTTGAAATTCAACCAAATTCTCTAAAATTTCGTTTTTCTACTCTAACTTCTACGTTTTTCAACCGATTCAACCCATTCCAACTTTCAACTGTTCATCTTTTGCCTACCTATTCCACACCTTCCCACTTACCAAAATTTCCAAATTTTCAATTTTGAAATTCAACCAAATTCTACAAAATTTGGTTTTTCTACTCTAATTTCTACATTTTTCAACCGATTCAACCCATTCCAACTTTATTCACTTTGGTCACCTCATCCTTACCATATTCACCCCCTTCACCCCCACTTCCACTATGCTTACACAATTCAACCCTTGACCCCCACTTCCAGTGTGGCGGCCATCTTGGATTGACCCTGAAGTGCTCCCAATGACCCTAGAATGAACCGGAAGTGCCCCAAATCGAACCGGAAGTGACCTTAGGTAAACAGGAAGTGACCTTAGGTAAACCGGAAGTGACCCCAAATCAAACCGGAAGTGACCTTTTTAAACCGGAAGTGATCTTTTTAAACCGGAAGTGACCCCAAATAAACCGGAAGTGACCTCGGCTAGACCGGAAGTGCCTCTATTCAAACCGGAAGTGACCCAAATAGACCGGAAGTGACCCAAATCAACCCGGAAGTGAACTTATTTCAACATTAACTGTCATAAATAGCTACATTAGGCGCTAACTTTTGCATTTTTTGTCCGATTGAACCCGTTTCAACATTTTAACCCCAAAAGTGAACCTCCTGAAGCTGTTTTTTTACGTTTTGTTCCAAATTTCAAAATATTTTGGCGCAATTGCTTTTTCTTTTAATTCCCATTCATTCTCTATGGGGATTCAACATTTGCTCTCACTTCTACATTTTTTAACCGATTCAACCCGTTCCAACATTCAACTGTTCATCCTTTGCCTGCCTATTCCACAACTTTCCACTTACCAAAAATTCCAAAAATCAAATTTGAAATTCAACCATATTCTCAAAAATTTAGTATTACACTTCTATTTTCCACATTTCTCAAGAAATTCAACTCATTTCAACATCATTCGGCATCATTCCCCAAGAAGTGATTCAAAGTCTTCGCCTTCACACGCAATTTCTCCAGAAATTGCATTTTCTAGTTATTATTATTCTTCTATTTTATTCCCGCCACTTTTTTGTCCCGCTTCTTCTTCCACATAATTCATCCGATTCACTCCGTTCCACTGTTGATGTATTCCAAATATTCACGAGATGAGCGCTTCCATTTTTCTCGTTCCGAAAATTTTCCGATTTCGCGAAATTCGCGAATTTACGACAAATTTTTCCCCATTCATTCTCAATGGCAGATTCGACAATTCACATTTACGTCATTCCCCTTTTAAATTCACCTCATTCAGCACATTCAAACCACATTCGGAATGATTCTCGACATTCCCAAAATTCCCAAATTCAAAAATTTCACGTTTTCACGTTAAAAATTTCGACAAAATTTCACAAAATTCCGTTTTTCACCTCTAATTTCTACATTTTTTGACCGATTCAACCCATTCCAACTTTCAACTGTTCATCTTTTCATTCAGCATCATTCCCCAAGAAGTGATTCAAAGTCTTCGCCTTCACACGCAATTTCTCCAGAAATTGCATTTTCTAGTTATTATATTTTATTCTCCACACTTTTTTGTCCCGCTTCTTCTTCCACATAATTCATCCGATTCACTCCGTTCCACTTTTGACGTATTCCAAATATTCACGAGATGAGCGCTTCCATTTTTCTCGTTCCGAAAATTTTCCGATTTCGCAAAATTCGCGAATTTACGACAAATTTTTCCCCATTCATTCTCAATGGCAGATTCGACATTTCACTTTTACGTCATTCCCCTTTTAAATTCACCTCATTCAGCACATTCAAACCACATTCGGAATGATTCTCGACATTCCCAAAATTCCCAAATTCAAAAATTTCACGTTTTCACGTTAAAAATTCCGACAAAATTTCACGAAATTTCGTTTTTCACCTCTAATTTCTACATTTTTCGACCGATTCAACCCGTTCCAACTTCCAACTGTTCATCTTTTGCCTACCTATTCCACAACTTCCCACTTACAAAAAAATTCCAAATTTTCAAATTTGAAATTCAACCAAATTCTTCGTAATTTCGTTTTTCTACTCTAATTTCTACATTTTTCAACCGATTCAACCCATTCCAACTTTCAACTGTTCATCTTTTGCCTGCCTATTCCACAACTTCTCACCTATCAAAAATTCCAAAATTTCAAATTTGAAATTCAACCAAATTCTCCAAAATTTCGTTTTTCTACTCTAACTTCTACGTTTTTCAACCGATTCAACCCATTCCAACTTTCAACTGTTCATCTTTTGCCTACCTATTCCACACCTTCCCACTTACCAAAATTTCCAAATTTTCAATTTTGAAATTCAACCAAATTCTACAAAATTTGGTTTTTCTACTCTAATTTCTACATTTTTCAACCGATTCAACCCATTCCAACTCTATTCACTTTGGTCACCTCATCCTTACCATATTCACCCCCACTTCCACTATGCTTACACAATTCAACCCTTGACCCCCACTTCCAGTGTGGCGGCCATCTTGGATTGACCCTGAAGTGCTCCCAATGAACCTAGAATGAACCGGAAGTGCCCCAAATCGAACCGGAAGTGACCTTAGGTAAACAGGAAGTGACCTCAGGTAAACCGGAAGTGACCCCAAATCAAACCGGAAGTGACCTGTTTAAACCGGAAGTGACCTTTTTAAACCGGAAGTGACCCCAAATAAACCGGAAGTGACCTCAGCTAGACCGGAAGTGCCTCTATTCAAACCGGAAGTGACCCAAATAGACCGGAAGTGACCCAAATCAACCCGGAAGTGAACTTATTTCAACATTAACTGCCCTAAATAGCTACATTAGGCGCTAACTTTTGCATTTTTTGTCCGATAGAACCCGTTTCAACATTTTAACCCCAAAAGTGAACCTCCTGAAGCTGTTTTTTTACGTTTTGTTCCAAATTTCAAAATATTTTGGCGCAATTGCTTTTTCTTTTAATTCCAATTCATTCTCTATGGGGATTCAACATTTGCTCTCGCTTCTACATTTTTTAACTGATTCAACCCGTTCCAACATTCAACTGTTCATCCTTTGCCTGCCTATTCCACAACTTTCCACTTACCAAAAATTCTCTACAATTTCGTTTTTCTACTCTTTTTTCCACATTTTTCAACCGATTCAACCCATTCCAACTTTATTCACTTTGTTTACCTTATGCTTACCATATTCACCTGCTTCACCCACACTTCCAGTGTGGCGGCCATCTTGGATTGACCCGGACGTGCCCCCAATGAACCCAGAATGTACCGGAAGTGCCCCATATCAAACCGCAAGTGACCTTAGGTAAACAGGAAGTGACCTTAGGTAAACCGGAAGTGACCCCAAATCAAACCGGAAGTGACCTTTTTAAACCGGAAGTGACCTTTTTAAACCGGAAGTGACCCCAAATAAACCGGAAGTGACCTCAGCTAGACCGGAAGTGCCTCTAATCAAACCGGAAGTGACCCAAATAGACCGGAAGTGACCCAAATCACCCCGGAAGTGACCGTATTTCAACATTAACTGCCCTAAATAGCTACATTAGTCACTAACTTTTGCATTTTTTGTCCGATTGAACCCGTTTCAACATTTTAACCCCAAAAGTGAACTTCCTGAAGCTGTTTTTTTTCGTTTTGTTCCAAATTTTAATTATTATTTTTTCTTTTCATTCCCATACATTCTCTATGGGGATTCAACATTTTCTCTAACTTCTACATTTTTTAAACCAATTCAACCCGTTCCAACATTCAACTGTTCATCTTTTCCCTACCTATTCCACAACCTCCCACTTACCAAAAATTCCAAACTTCAAATTTGAAATTCAACCAAATTCTCCAAAATTTAGTATTACACTTCTATTTTCCACATTTCTCAAGAAATTCAACTCGTTTCAACATCATTCGGCATCATTCCCAAAGAAGTGATTCAAAGTATTCGCCTTCACACGCAAATTCTCCAGAAATTGCATTTTCTAGTTGTGTGAAGGCGATGGCCTTCACACATATGTTATTCTACACCATTCTCTATTATTATTATTATTATTATTATATTTTATTCTCCACACTTTTTTGTCCCGCTTCTTCTTCCACATAATTCATCCGATTCACTCCGTTCCACTTTTGACGTGTTCCAAATATTCACGAGATGAGCGCTTCCATTTTTCTCGTTCCGAAAATTTTCCGATTTCGCAAAATTCGCGAACTTACGACAAATTTTTCCCCATTCATTCTTAATGGCAGATTCGACATTTCACATTTACATCATTCCACTTTTTTCTACATTGTTCAACCGATTCAACTCATTCCAACTTTCAACTGTTCATCTTTTGCCTACCTATTCCACAACTTCCCACTTACCAAAAATTCCAAATTTGAAATTCAACCAAATTCTCCAAAATTTCGTTTTTCCACTCTAACTTTTACGTTTTTCAACCGATTCAACCCATTCCAACTTTCAACTGTTCATCTTTTTCTAACTATTCCACAACTTCCAACTTATGAAAAATTCCAAATTTTCAAATTTGGAATTCAACCAAATTCTCAAAAATTTTGTTTTTCTACTCTAATTTCTACATTTTTCAACCGATTCAATTCATTCCAACTTTCAAATGTTCATGTTTTGCCTACCTATTCCACAACTTCCCACTTACCAAAAATTCCATATTTGAAATTCAACCAAATTCTCCAACATTTTGTTTTTCTACTCTAATTTCTACATTTTTTAACCGATTCAACTCATTCCAACTTTCAACTGTTCATGTTTTGCCTACCTATTCCACAACTTCCCGTTTACCAAAAATTCCAAATTTGAAATTCAACCAAATTCTCCAAAATTTCGTTTTTCTAATCTAATTTCTACATTGTTCAACCGATTCAACCCATTCCAACTTTCAACTCTTCATCTTTTGCCTACCTATTCCACAACTTCCCACTTACCAAAAATTCCATATTTGAAATTCAACCAAATTCGCCAACATTTTGTTTTTCTACTCTAATTTCTACATTGTTCAACCGATTCAACCCATTCCAACTTTCAACTCTTCAACTTTTGCCTACCTATTCCACAACTTCCGACTGACCAAAAATTCCAAATTTGGAATTCAACCAAATTCTCAAAAATTTTGTTTTTCTACTGTAATTTCTACATTTTTTAACCGATTCAACTCATTCCAACTTTCAACTGTTCATGTTTTGCCTACCTATTCCACAACTTCCCGTTTACCAAAAATTCCAAATTTGAAATTCAACCAAATTCTCCAAAATTTCGTTTTTCTAATCTAATTTCTACATTGTTCAACCGATTCAACCCATTCCAACTTTCAACTCTTCATCTTTTGCCTACCTATTCCACAACTTCCCACTTACCAAAAATTCCATATTTGAAATTCAACCAAATTCTCCAACATTTTGTTTTTCTACTCTAATTTCTACATTGTTCAACCGATTCAACCCATTCCAACTTTCAACTCTTCATCTTTGGCCTACCTATTCCACAACTTCCGACTTACCAAAAATTCCAAATTTGAAATTCAACCAAAATCTCCAAAATTTTGTTTTTCTACTGTAATTTCTACATTGTTCAACCGATTCAACCCATTCCAACTTTCAACTCTTCATCTTTTGCCTACCTATTCCACAATTTCCCACTTCCCAAAAATTAAAAATTTGAAATTCAACCAAATTCTCAAACATTTTGTTTTTCTACTCTAATCTTTACATTGTGCAACCGATTCAATCCATTCCAACTTTCAACTTTTCATCTTTTCTTACCTATTTCACAACTTCCCACTTACCAAAAATTCCAAATTTGAAATTCAACCAAATTCTGCAAAATTTCGTTTTTCGACTCTAATTTGTACATTTTTCAACCGATTCAACCCATTCCAACTTTCAACTCTTCATCTTTTGCCTACGTATTACACAACTTCCCACTTACCAAAAATCCCAAATTTGAAATTCAACCAAATTCTCCAAAATTTCGTTTTTCTACTCTCATTTCTACATTTCTCTACCGATTCAACCCATTCCAACTTTCAACTCTTCATCTTTTGCTTACCTATTCCACAACTTCCCCTTACAAAAAATTCCAAATTTTGAAATTCAACCAAATTCTCCAAAAATGTGTTTTTCTACTCTAATTTTCACATTGTTCAACCGATTCAACTCATTCCAACTTTCAACTCTTCATCTTTTTCCTACCTATTCCCCAAATTTCCACTTGCCATAAATTCCACATTTTAAGATTTTAAACTCAACCAAATTCTCCAAAATTCTGAAATTCCACCAAATTCTCCAAAATTCCGTTTTTCACCTCTATTTTCTACATTTCTCAAGTAATTCAACTCGTTTCAGCATAATTCGCCAGCATTCGCCAAGAAGTGATTCAAAGTCTTCGCCTTCACACGCAATTTCTCCAGAAATTGCATTTTCTAGTTATTATTATTCTTCTATTTTATTCTCCACACTTTTTTGTCCCGCTTCTTCTTCCACATAGTTCATCCGATTCACTCCGTTCCACTTTTGACGTATTCCAAATATTCACGAGATGAGCGCTTCCATTTTTCTCGTTCCGAAAATTTTCCGATTTCGCAAAATTTGCGAATTTACGACAAATATTTCCCCATTCATTCTTAATGGCAGATTCGACATTTCACTTTTACATCATTCCCCTTTTAAATTCACCTCATTCAGCACATTCAAACCACATTTCGAATGATTCTCGACATTCCCAAAATTCCCAAATTAAAAAATTTCACGTTTTCACGTTAAAAATTTCGACAAAATTTCACAAAATTCCGTTTTTCACCTCTAATTTCTACATTTTTTGACCGATTCGACCCATTCCAACTTTCAACTGTTCATCTTTTTCCTACCTATTCCACACCTTCCCACTTACCAAAATTTCCAAATTTTCAATTTTGAAATTCACACCAAATTCTACAAAATTTCGTTTTTCCACTCTAATTTCTACATTTTTCAACCGATTCAACCCATTCCAACTCTATTCACTTTGGTCACCTCATCCCTTCCCATATTCACCCCTTCACCTCCACTTCCACTATGCTTTCACAATTCAACCCTTGACCCCCACTTCCAGTGTGGCGGCCATCTTGGATTGACCCTGAAGTGCTCCCAATGAACCTAGAATGAACCGGAAGTGCCCCAAATCAAACCGGAAGTGACCTTAGGTAAACAGGAAGTGACCTCAGGTAAACCGGAAGTGACCCCAAATCAAACCGGAAGTGACCTTTTTAAACCGGAAGTGACCTTCTTTAACCGGAAGTGACCCCAAATAAACCGGAAGTGACCTCAGCTAGACCGGAAGTGCCTCTATTCAAACCGGAAGTGACCCAAATAGACCGGAAGTGACCAAAATCAACCCGGAAGTGAACTTATTTCAACATTAACTGCCCTAAATAGCTACGTTAGGCGCTAACTTTTGCTTTTTTTGTCCGATTGAACCCGTTTCGACATTTTAACCCCAAAAGTGAACCTCCTGAAGCTGTTTTTTTACGTTTTGTTCCAAATTTCAAAATATTTTGGCGCAATTGCTTTTTCTTTTAATTCCCATTCATTCTCTATGGGGATTCAACATTTGCTCTCACGTCTACATTTTTTAACCGATTCAACCCGTTCCAACATTCAACTGTTCATCCTTTGCCTGCCTATTCCACAACTTTCCACTTACCAAAAATTCTCTACAATTTCGTTTTTCTACTCTTTTTTCCACATTTTTCAACCGATTCAACCCATTCCAACTTTATTCACTTTGTTTATCTTTTGCTTACCATATTCACCTCCTTCACCCACACTTCCAGTGTAGCGGCCATCTTGGATTGACTCGGAAGTGCCCCCAATGAACCCAGAATGTACCGGAAGCGCCCCATATCAAACCGCAAGTGACCTTAGGTAAACAGGAAGTGACCTTAGGTAAACCGGAAGTGACCCCAAATCAAACCGGAAGTGACCTTTTTAAACCGGAAGTGACCTTTTTAAACCGGAAGTAACCCCAAATAAACCGGAAGTGACCTCAGCTGGACCGGAAGTACCTCTAATCAAACCGGAAGTGACCCAAATCAAACCGGAAGTGATCTTATTTCAACATTAAGTGCCCTAAATAGCTACATTTTAGCTAACTTTTGCAATTTTTGTCCGATTAAACCCGTTTCAACATTTTAACCCCAAAAGGGAACCTCCTGAAGCCGTTTTTTGTCCTTTTGTTCCAAATTTCAAAATATTTTGGCGCAATTGCTTTGTCTTTTAATTCCCAGTCATTCTCTATGGGGATTCAAGATTTGCTCTAACTTCTACATTTTTTAACCGTTTCAACCCGTTCCAACTTTCAACTGTTCATCTTTTGCCTACCTATTCCACAACCTCCCACTTACCAAAAAATTCAAAAATTCAAATTTGAAATTCAACCACATTCTTCAAAATTTAGTATTACACTTCTATTTTCCACATTTCTCAAGAAAATCAACTCATTTCAACATCATTCAGCATCATTCCCAAAGAAGTGATTCAAAGTCTTCGCCTTCACACGCAATTTCTCCAGAAATTGCATTTTCTAGTTGTGTGAAGGCGATGGCCTTCACACATATGTTATTCTACACCATTCTCTATTATTATTATTGTGTGAAGGCGATGGCCTTCACACATATGTTATTCTACACCATTCTCTATTATTATTATTATTAGTGTGAAGGTGAAGACCTTCACACTATTGTTATTGCTGTCCTTTATTATTATTATTATTATTATTATTCTACTTATTCCGCTCACTTTTTTGACGCTTAACTCCTTCCACATACTTCAACCGATTCACTCCGTTCCACTTTTCACTTATTCCAAATATTCATGACACGGCTGCTTACATTTCTTTTGTTCGAAAAATTTTCCGTTTTCACAAAATTCACGATTTTGTGGCATTTTTTTCCCCATTCATTCTTAATGGCAGATTCAACATTTCACATTTTTGTTGTTCCAGTTTGAAATTCACTTGTTTCAACACATTCAAATCACATTGGGGACATTCCCAAACTTGCCAAATTCAAAAATTTCACGTTTTCACTTTTAAAATTTGCACAAAATTTTGCAAAATTTCACAAAATTTAGTTTTTCACTTCTAGTTTCTACATTTTTCCACCGATTCAACTCGTTCCAACTTTCAACTGTTCATCTTTTGCCTACCTATTCCACACCTTCCCACTTAGCAAAATTTCCAAATTTTCAATTTTGAAATTCACACCAAATTTTCCCAAAATTTAGTTTTTCCCTTCTAATTTCTACATTTTTCAACCGATTCAACCCATTCCAACTTTATTCACTTTGTTCACCTTATGCTTACCATATTCACCCCCTTCACCCCCACTTCCACAATTCAACCCTTGACCCCCACTTCCAGAGTGGCGGCCATCTTGGATTGACCCTGAAGTGCCCCAATGAACCCGGAATGAACTGGAAGTGCCCCAAATCAAACCGAAATTGACCCCAAATGAACCGGAAGTGACCTCAGGTAAACCGGAAGTGACCCCAAATCAAACCGGAAGTGACCCCAAATCAAACCGGAAGTGACCTTTTTCAACCGGAAGTGACCCCAAATAAACCGGAAGTGACCTCAGCTAGACCGGAAGTGCCTCTAATCAAACCGGAAGTGACCCAAATCAAACCGGAAGTGACCCAAATCAAACCGGAAGTGACCATATTTCAACATTAAGTGCCCTAAATACCTACATTTGCGCTAACTTTTGCAAATTTTGTCCGATTAAACCCATTTCGACATTTTAACCCCAAAAGTGAACGTCCTAAAGCTGTTTTTTTCCTTTTGTTCCAAATTTCAAAAAATTTTGGTGCAATTTTTTTTCTTTTAATTCCCATTCATTCTCTATTAGGATTCAAGATTTGCTCTAACTTCTACATTTTTTAACCGATTCAACTTGTTCCAACTTTGAACTGTTCTTCTTTTGCCTTCCTATTCCACAACTACCCACTTACCAAAAATTCTCTACAATTTTGTTTTTCTAATCTAATTTCTACATTTTTCAACTTATTCAACCCATTCTACCTTTCAACTGTTCATCATTTTCCTACCTATTCCACAACTTCCCACTTACCCAAAATTCCAAATTTTCAATTTTGTAACTCACACCCAATTTTCCCAAATTTCCTTTTTCCCTTGTAATTTCTACATTTTTCAACCGATTCAACTCTTTTCAACATCATTCTGCAACATTCCCCAAGTATTTATTCAACCTCTTCACCTTCACACGCAATTTCTTCAGGAATTGCAAATTCTAGTTATTATTATTATTATTATATTTTATTCTCCACACTTTTTTGTCCCGCTTCTTCTTCCACATAGTTCATCCGATTCACTCCGTTCCACTTTTGACGTGTTCCAAATATTCACGAGATGAGCGCTTCCATTTTTCTCGTTCCGAAAATTTTCCGATTTCGCAAAATTCGCGAACTTACGACAAATTTTTCCCCATTCATTCTTAATGGCAGATTCGACATTTCACATTTACATCATTCCACTTTTTTCTACATTGTTCAACCGATTCAACTCATTCCAACTTTCAACTGTTCATCTTTTGCCTACCTATTCCACAACTTCCCACTTACCAAAAATTCCAAATTTGAAATTCAACCAAATTCTCCAAAATTTCGTTTTTCCACTCTAACTTTTACGTTTTTCAACCGATTCAACCCATTCCAACTTTCAACTGTTCATCTTTTTCTAACTATTCCACAACTTCCAACTTATGAAAAATTCCAAATTTTCAAATTTGGAATTCAACCAAATTCTCAAAAATTTTGTTTTTCTACTCTAATTTCTACATTTTTAAACCGATTCAACTCATTCCTACTTTCAACTGTTCATGTTTTGCCTACCTATTCCACAACTTCCCACTTACCAAAAATTCCATATTTGAAATTCAACCAAATTCTCCAACATTTTGTTTTTCTACTCTTATTTTACATTGTTCAACCGATTCAACCCATTCCAACTTTCAACTCTTCATCTTTTGCCTACCTATTCCACAACTTCCGACTTACCAAAAATTCCAAATTTGGAATTCAACCAAATTCTCAAAAATTGTTTTTCTACTCTAATTTCTACATTTTTTAACCGATTCAACTCATTCCAACTTTCAACTGTTCATGTTTTGCCTACCTATTCCACAACTTCCCGTTTACCAAAAATTCCAAATTTGAAATTCAACCAAATTCTCCAAAATTTCGTTTTTCTAATCTAATTTCTACATTGTTCAACCGATTCAACCCATTCCAACTTTCAACTGTTCATGTTTTGCCTACCTATTCCACAACTTCCCGTTTACCAAAAATTCCAAATTTGAAATTCAACCAAATTCTCCAAAATTTCGTTTTTCTAATCTAATTTCTACATTGTTCAACCGATTCAACCCATTCCAACTTTCAACTCTTCATCTTTTGCCTACCTATTCCACAACTTCCCACTTACCAAAAATTCCATATTTGAAATTCAACCAAATTCTCCAACATTTTGTTTTTCTACTCTAATTTCTACATTGTTCAACCGATTCAACCCATTCCAACTTTCAACTCTTCATCTTTTGCCTACCTATTCCACAACTTCCGACTTACCAAAAATTCCAAATTTGGAATTCAACCAAATTCTCAAAAAAATTTGTTTTTCTACTCTAATTTCTACATTTTTTAACCGATTCAACTCATTCCAACTTTCAACTGTTCATGTTTTGCCTACCTATTCCACAACTTCCCGTTTACCAAAAATTCCAAATTTGAAATTCAACCAAATTCTCCAAAATTTCGTTTTTCTAATCTAATTTCTACATTGTTCAACCGATTCAACCCATTCCAACTTTCAACTGTTCATGTTTTGCCTACCTATTCCACAACTTCCCGTTTACCAAAAATTCCAAATTTGAAATTCAACCAAATTCTCCAAAATTTCGTTTTTCTAATCTAATTTCTACATTGTTCAACCGATTCAACCCATTCCAACTTTCAACTCTTCATCTTTTGCCTACCTATTCCACAACTTCCCACTTACCAAAAATTCCATATTTGAAATTCAACCAAATTCTCCAACATTTTGTTTTTCTACTCTAATTTCTACATTGTTCAACCGATTCAACCCATTCCAACTTTCAACTCTTCATCTTTTGCCTACCTATTCCACAACTTCCGACTTACCAAAAATTCCAAATTTGGAATTCAACCAAATTCTCAAAAAAATTTGTTTTTCTACTCTAATTTCTACATTTTTTAACCGATTCAACTCATTCCAACTTTCAACTGTTCATGTTTTGCCTACCTATTCCACAACTTCCCGTTTACCAAAAATTCCAAATTTGAAATTCAACCAAATTCTCCAAAATTTCGTTTTTCTAATCTAATTTCTACATTGTTCAACCGATTCAACCCATTCCAACTTTCAACTCTTCATCTTTTGCCTACCTATTCCATAACTTTAAGATCAGGGGGTGTTTGAGAATATCTTTCGTTCTTCACATGTCCTGAGTGTTGTTGTTAGTCACCTAAATGTTGAACAGAGGCTGTGATTTACCGAAGTCAAATTCCTTGTTTGGCACGCTCAAACATGGCGAATAAAAAACTCTTGAATCTTGAATCTTGAATCTTACCAAAAATTCCATATTTGAAATTCAACCAAATTCTCCAACATTTTGTTTTTCTACTCTAATTTCTACATTGTTCAACCAATTCAACCCATTCCAACTTTCAACTCTTCATCTTTTGCCTACCTATTCCACAACTTCCCACTTACCAAAAATTCCAAATTTAAAATTCAACCAAATTCTCCAAAATTTCGTTTTTCCACTCTAATTTCTACATTGTTCAACCGATTCAACTCATTCCAACTTTCAACTGTTCATCTTTTGCCTACCTATTCCACAATTTCCCACTTACCAAAAATTCCAAATTTAAAATTCAACCAAATTCTCCAAAATTTCGTTTTTCCACTCTAACTTTTACGTTTTTCAACCGATTCAACCCATTCCAACTTTCAACTGTTCATCTTTTTTCTAACTATTCCACAACTTCCAACTTACGAAAAATTCAAAATTTTCAAATTTGGAATTCAACCAAATTCTCAAAAAATTTGTTTTTCTACTCTAATTTCTACATTTTTCAACCGATTCAACTCATTCCAACTTTTAACTGTTCATGTTTTGGCTACTTGTTCCACAACTTCCCGTTTACCAAAAATTCGAACTTTGAAATTCAACCAAATTCTCCAAAATTTCGTTTTTCTAATCTAATTTCTACATTGTTCAACCGATTCAACCCATTCCAACTTTCAACTCTTCATCTTTTGCCTACCTATTCCACAACTTCCCACTTACCAAAAACTCCATATTTGAAATTCAACCAAATTCTCCAACATTTTGTTTTTCTACTCTAATTTCTACATTGTTCAACCGATTCAACCCATTCCAACTTTCAAGTCTTCATCTTTTGCCTACCTATTCCACAACTTCCGACTTACCAAAAATTCCAAATTTGAAATTCAACCAAAATCTCCAAAATTTCGTTTTTCTACTCTAATTTCTACATTGTTCAACCGATTCAACCATTCCAACTTTCAACTCTTCATCTTTTGCCTACCTATTCCACAACTTCCCACTTACCAAAAATTCAAACATTTTGTTTTTCTACTCTAATCTTTACATTGTGCAACCGATTCAATCCATTCCAACTTTCAACTTTTCATATTTTGCTTACCTATTTCACAACTTCCCACTTACCAAAAATTCCAAATCTGAAATTCAACCAAATTCTGCAAAATTTCGTTTTTCGACTATAATTTGTACATTTTTCAACCGATTCAACCCATTCCAAATTTCAACTCTTCATCTTTTGCCTACGTATTACACAACTTCCCACTTACCAAAAATCCCAAATTTGAAATTCAACCAAATTCTCAAAATTTTCATTTTTCTACTCTCATTTCTACATTTCTCTACCGATTCAACCCATTCCAACTTTCAACTCTTCATCTTTTGCTTACCTATTCCACAACTTCCCCTTACAAAAAATTCCAAAGTTTGAAATTTGAAATTCAACCAAATTCTCCAAAAATGTGTTTTTCTACTCTAATTTTCACATTGTTCAACCGATTCAACCCATTCCAACTTTCAACTCTTCATCTTTTTCCTACCTATTCCCCAAATTTCCACTTGCCATAAATTCCACATGTTAAGATTTTAAACTCAACCAAATTCTCCAAAATTCTGAAATTCCACCAAATTCTCCAAAATTCCATTTTTCACCTCTATTTTCTACATTTCTCAAGTAATTCAACTCGTTTCAGCATAATTCGCCAGCATTCCCCAAGAAGTGATTCAAAGTCTTCGCCTTCACACGCAATTTCTCCAGAAATTGCATTTTCTAGTTATTATTATTATTATATTTTATTCTCCACACTTTTTTGTCCCGCTTCTTCTTCCACATAGTTCATCCGATTCACTCCGTTCCACTTTTGACGTGTTCCAAATATTCACGAGATGAGCGCTTCCATTTTTCTCGTTCCGAAAATTTTCCGATTTCGCAAAATTCGCGAACTTACGACAAATTTTTCCCCATTCATTCTTAATGGCAGATTCGACATTTCACATTTACATCATTCCACTTTTTTCTACATTCTTCAACCGATTCAACTCATTCCAACTTTCAACTGTTCATCTTTTGCCTACCTATTCCACAACTTCCCACTTACCAAAAATTCCAAATTTGAAATTCAACCAAATTCTCCAAAATTTCGTTTTTCCACTCTAACTTTTACGTTTTTCAACCGATTCAACCCATTCGAACTTTCAACTGTTCATCTTTTTCTAACTATTCCACAACTTCCAACTTATGAAAAATTCCAAATTTTCAAATTTAGAATTCAACCAAATTCTCAAAAATTTTGTTTTTCTACTCTAATTTCTACATTTTTCAACCGATTCAACTCATTCCAACTTTCAACTGTTCATGTTTTGCCTACCTAATACACAACTTCCCGTTTACCAAAAATTCCAAATTTGAAATTCAACCAAATCTTTCTAAATTTCGTTTTTCTACTCTAATTTCTACATTGTTCGACCGATTCAACTCATTCCAACTTTCAACTGTTCATCTTTTGCCTATCTATTCCACAACTTCCCACTTACCAAAAATTCCATATTTGAAATTCAACCAAATTCTCCAACATTTTGTTTTTCTACTCTAATTTCTACATTGTTCAACCGATTCAACCCATTCCAACTTTCAACTCTTCATCTTTTGCCTACCTATTCCACAACTTCCGACTTACCAAAAATTCCAAATTTGAAATTCAACCAAAATCTCCAAAATTTCGTTTTTCTACTGTAATTTCTACATTGTTCAACCGATTCAACCCATTCCAACTTTCAACTGTTCATCTTTTGCCTACCTATTCCACAACTTCCCACTTACCAAAATTTAAACATTAAAAATTTGAAATTCAACCAAATTCTCAAACATTTTGTTTTTCTACTCTAATCTTTACATTGTGCAACCGATTCAATCCATTCCAACTTTCAACTTTTCATCTTTTGCTTACCTATTTCACAACTTCCCACTTACCAATAATTCCATATTTGAAATTCAACCAAATTCTCCAAAATTTCGTTTTTCCACTCTAACTTTTACATTTTTCAACCGATTCAACCCATTCCAACTTTCAACTGTTCATCTTTTTCTAACTATTCCACAACTTCCAACTTATGAAAAATTCCAAATTTTCAAATTTGGAATTCAACCAAATTCTCAAAAATCTTGTTTTTCTACTCTAATTTCTACATTTTTCAACCGATTCAACTCATTCCAACTTTCAACTGTTCATCTTTTGCCTACCTATTCCACAACTTCCCACTTACCAAAAATTCCATATTTGAAATTCAACCAAATTCTCCATTATTTTGTTTTTCTACTCTAATTTCTACATTTTTTAACCGATTCAACTCATTCCAACTTTCAACTGTTCATGTTTTGCCTACCTATTCCACAACTTCCCGTTTACCAAAAATTCCAAATTTGAAATTCAACCAAATTCTCCAAAATTTCGTTTTTCTAATCTAATTTCTACATTGTTCAACCGATTCAACCCATTCCAACTTTCAACTCTTCATCTTTTGCCTACCTATTCCACAACTTCCCACTTACCAAAAATTTCATATTTGAAATTCAACCAAATTCTCCAACATTTTGTTTTTCTACTCTAATTTCTACATTGTTCAACCGATTCAACCCATTCCAACTTTCAACTCTTCATCTTTTGCCTACCTATTCCACAACTTCCGACTTACCAAAAATTCCAAATTTGGAATTCAACCAAATTCTCAAAAAATTTGTTTTTCTACTCTAATTTCTACATTTTTTAACCGATTCAACTCATTCCAACTTTCAACTGTTCATGTTTTGCCTACCTATTCCACAACTTCCCGTTTACCAAAAATTCCAAATTTGAAATTCAACCAAATTCTCCAAAATTTCGTTTTTCTAATCTAATTTCTACATTGTTCAACCGATTCAACCCATTCCAACTTTCAACTCTTCATCTTTTGCCTACCTATTCCACAACTTCCCACTTACCAAAAATTCCATATTTGAAATTCAACCAAATTCTCCAACATTTTGTTTTTCTCCTCTAATTTCTACATTGTTCAACCGATTCAACCCATTCCAACTTTCAACTCTTCATCTTTTGCCTACCTATTCCACAACTTCCGATTTACCAAAAATTCAAAATTTGAAATTCAACCAAAATCTCCAAAATTTCGTTTTTCTACTCTAATTTCTACATTGTTCAACCGATTCAACCCGTTCCAACTTTCAACTCTTCATCTTTTGCCTACCTATTCCACAACTTCCCACTTACCAAAAATTAAAAATTAAAAATTTGAAATTCAACCAAATTCTCAAACATTTTGTTTTTCTACTCTAATCTTTACATTGTGCAACCGATTCAATCCATTCCAACTTTCAACTTTTCATCTTTTGCTTACCTATTTCACAACTTCCCACTTACCAAAAATTCCAAATTTGAAATTCAACCAAATTCTGCAAAATTTCGTTTTTCGACTCTTATTTGTACATTTTTCAACCGATTCAACCCATTCCAACTTTCAACTCTTCATCTTTTGCCTACGTATTACACAACTTCCCACTTACCAAAAATCCCAAATTTGAAATTCAACCAAATTCTCCAAAATTTCGTTTTTCTACTCTCATTTCTACATTTCTCTACCGATTCAACCCATTCCAACTTTCAACTCTTCATCTTTTGCTTACCTATTCCACAACTTCCCCTTACAAAAAATTCCAAATTTTGAAATTTGAAATTCAACCAAATTCTCCAAAAATGTGTTTTTCTACTCTAATTTTCACATTGTTCAACCGATTCAACTCATTCCAACTTTCAACTCTTCATCTTTTTCCTACCTATTCCCCAAATTTCCACTTGCTATAAATTCCACATTTTAAGATTTTAAACTCAACCAAATTCTCCAAAATTCTGAAATTCCACCAAATTCTCCAAAATTCCGTTTTTCACCTCTATTTTCTACATTTCTCAAGTAATTCAACTCGTTTCAGCATAATTCGCCAGCATTCCCCAAGAACTGATTCGAAGTCTTCGCCTTCACACGCAATTTCTCCAGAAATTGCATTTTCTAGTTGTGTGAAGGCGATGGCCTTCACACATATGTTATTCTACACCATTCTCTATTATTATTATTATTATTATTATTATTATTATTATTCTATTTTATTCCCGCCACTTTTTTGTCCCGCTTCTTCTTCCACATAATTCATCCGATTCACTCCGTTCCACTTTTGACGTATTCCAAATATTCACGAGATGAGCGCTTCCATTTTTCTCGTTCCGAAAATTTTCCGATTTCGCAAAATTCGCGAATTTACGACAAATTTTTCCCCATTCATTCTCAATGGCAGATTCGACATTTCACATTTACGTCATTCCCCTTTTACATTCACCTCATTCAGCACATTCAAACCACATTCGGAATGATTCTCGACATTCCCAAAATTCCCAAATTCAAAAATTTCACGTTTTCTCGTTAAAAATTCCGACAAAATTTCACGAAATTTCGTTTTTCACCTCTAATTTCTACATTTTTCGACCGATTCAACCCGTTCCAACTTCCAACTGTTCATCTTTTGCCTACCTATTCCACAACTTCCCACTTACAAAAAAATTCCAAATTTTCAAATTTGAAATTCAACCAAATTCTTCGTAATTTCGTTTTTCTACTCTAACTTCTACATTTTTCAACCGATTCAACCCATTCCAACTTTCAACTGTTCATCTTTTGCCTGCCTATTCCACAACTTCTCACCTACCAAAAATTCCAAAATTTCAAATTTGAATTTCAACCAAATTCTCCAAAATTTCGTTTTTCTACTCTAACTTCGACGTTTTTCAACCGATTCAACCCATTCCAACTTTCAACTGTTCATCTTTTGCCTACCTATTCCACACCTTCCCACTTACCAAAATTTCCAAATTTTCAATTTTGAAATTCAACCAAATTCTACAAAATTTGGTTTTTCTACTCTAATTTCTACATTTTTCAACCGATTCAACCCATTCCAACTTTATTCACTTTGGTCACCTCATCCTTACCATATTCACCACCTTCACCCCCACTTCCACTATGCTTACAAAATTCAACCCTTGACCCCCACTTCCAGTGTGGCGGCCATCTTGGATTGACCCTGAAGTGCTCCCAATGAACCTAGAATGAACCGGAAGTGCCCCAAATCGAACCGGAAGTGACCTTAGGTAAACAGGAAGTGACCTCAGGTAAACCGGAAGTGACCCCAAATCAAACCGGAAGTGACCTTTTTAAACCGGAAGTGACCTTTTTAAACCGGAAGTGACCCCAAATTAACCGGAAGTGACCTCAGCTAGACCGGAAGTGCCTCTAATCAAACCGGAAGTGACCCACATAGACCGGAAGTGACCCAAATCAAACCGGAAGTGACCCCAAATGAACCGGAAGTGACCTCAAGTAAACCGGAAGTGACCCCAAATCAAACCGGAAGTTACCTTTTTAAACCGGAAGTGACCTTTTTAAACCGGAAGTGACCCCAAATAAACCGGAAGTGACCTCTACTAGACCGGAAGTGCCTCTAATGAAACCGGAAGTGACCCAAATAGACCGGAAGTGACCCAAATCACCCCGGAAGCGACCTTATTTCAACATTAACTGCCCTAAATAGCTACATTAGTCGCTAACTTTTGCATTTTTTGTCCGATTGAACCCATTTCAACATTTTAACCCCAAAAGTGAACCTCCTGAAGCCGTTTTCTTCCTTTTGTTCCAAATTTCAAAAAATTTTGGCGCAATTGCTTTTTCTTTTAATTCCCATTCATTCTCTATGGGGATTCAAGATTTGCTCTGACTTCTACATTTTTTAACCGTTTCAACCTGTTCCAACTTTCAACTGTTCATCTTTTGCCTACCTATTCCACAACCTCCCACTTACCAAAAATCCCAAACTTTCAAATTTGAGATTCAACCAAATTCTCCAAAATTTAGTATTACACTTCTATTTTCCACATTTCTCAAGAAATTCAACTCATTTCAACATCATTCGCCATCATTCCCCAAGAAGTGATTCAAAGTCTTCGCCTTCACACGCAATTTCTCCAGAAATTGCATTTTCTAGTTGTGTGAAGGCGATGGCCTTCACACATATGTTATTCTACACCATTCTCTATTATTATTATTATTATTGTGTGAAGGCGATGGCCTTCACACATATGTTATTCTACACCATTCTCTATTATTATTATTATTGTGTGAAGGCGATGGCCTTCACACATATGTTATTCTACACCATTCTCTATTATTATTATTATTATTATTATTCTTCTATTTTATTCTCCACACTTTTTTGTCCCGCTTCTTCTTCCACATAGTTCATCCGATTCACTCCGTTCCACTTTTGATGTATTCCAAATATTCACGAGATGAGCGCTTCCATTTTTCTCGTTCCGAAAATTTTCCGATTTCGCAAAATTCGCGAATTTACGACAAATTTTTCCCCATTCATTCTCAATGGCAGATTCGACATTTCACATTTACGTCATTCCCCTTTTAAATTCACCTCATTCAGCACATTCAAACCACATTCGGAATGATTCTCGACATTCCCAAAATTCCCAAATTCAAAAATTTCACGTTTTCACGTTAAAAATTCCGACAAAATTTCACGAAATTTCGTTTTTCACCTCTAATTTCTACATTTTTCGACCGATTCAACCCGTTCCAACTTCCAACTGTTCATCTTTTGCCTACCTATTCCACAACTTCCCACTTACAAAAAAATTCCAAATTTTCAAATTTGAAATTCAACCAAATTTTTCGTAATTTCGTTTTTCTACTCTAATTTCTACATTTTTCAACCGATTCAACCCATTCCAACTTTCAACTGTTCATCTTTTGCCTGCCTATTCCACAACTTCTCACCTATCAAAAATTCCAAAATTTCAAATTTGAAATTCAACCAAATTCTCCAAAATTTCGTTTTTCTACTCTAACTTCTACGTTTTTCAACCGATTCAACCCATTCCAACTTTCAACTGTTCATCTTTTGCCTACCTATTCCACACCTTCCCACTTACCAAAATTTCCAAATTTTCAATTTTGAAATTCAACCAAATTCTACAAAATTTGGTTTTTCTACTCTAATTTCTACATTTTTCAACCGATTCAACCCATTCCAACTTTATTCACTTTGGTCACCTCATCCTTACCATATTCACCACCTTCACCCCCACTTCCACTATGCTTACAAAATTCAACCCTTGACCCCCACTTCCAGTGTGGCGGCCATCTTGGATTGACCCTGAAGTGCTCCCAATGACCCTAGAATGAACCGGAAGTGCCCCAAATCGAACCGGAAGTGACCTTAGGTAAACAGGAAGTGACCTTAGGTAAACCGGAAGTGACCCCAAATCAAACCGGAAGTGACCTTTTTAAACCGGAAGTGACCTTTTTAAACCGGAAGTGACCCCAAATACACCGGAAGTGACCTCAGCTAGACCGGAAGTGCCTCTAATCAAACCGGAAGTGACCCAAATAGACCGGAAGTGACCCAAATCAACCCGGAAGTGAACTTATTTCAAAATTAACTGCCCTAAATAGCTACATTAGGCGCTAACTTTTGCATTTTTTGTCCGATTGAACCCGTTTCAACATTTTAACCCCAAAAGTGAACCTCCTGAAGCTTTTTTTTTACGTTTTGTTCCAAATTTCAAAATATTTTGGCGCAATTGCTTTTTCTTTTGATTCCCATTCATTCTCTATGGGGATTCAACATTTGCTCTCACTTCTACATTTTTTAACCGATTCAACCCGTTCCAACATTCAACTGTTCATCCTTTGCCTGCCTATTCCACAACTTTCCACTTACCAAAATTCTCTACAATTTCGTTTTTCTACTCTTTTTTCCACATTTTTCAACCGATTCAACCCATTCCAACTTTATTCACTTTGTTTACCTTATGCTTACCATATTCACCTCCTTCACCCACACTTCCAGTGTGGCGGCCATCTTGGATTGACCCTGAAGTGCCCCCAATGAACCCAGAATGTACCGGAAGTGCCCCATATCAAGCCGCAAGTGACCTTAGGTAAACAGGAAGTGACCTTAGGTAAACCGGAAGTGACCCCAAATCAAACCGGAAGTGACCTTTTTAAACCGGAAGTGACCTTTTAAAACCGGAAGTGACCCCAAATAAACCGGAAGTGACCTCAGCTGGACCGGAAGTGCCTCTAATCAAACCGGAAGTGACCCAAATCAAACCGGAAGTGACCTTATTTCAACATTAACTGCCCTAAATAGCTACATTAGTCGCTAACTTTTGCATTTTTTGTCCGATTGAACCCGTTTCAACATTTTAACCCCAAAGGTGAACCTCCTGAAGCTGTTTTTTTTTCGTTTTGTTCCAAATTTTACAATATTTTGGCGCAATTATTTTTTCTTTTAATTCCCATTCATTCTCTATGGGGATTCAATATTTGCTCTAACTTCTACATTTTTTAACCAATTCAACCCGTTCCAACATTTGACTGTTCATCTTTTGCCTACCTATTCCACAACCTCCCACTTACCAAAAATTCCAAACTTCAAATTTGAAATTCAACCAAATTCTCCAAAATTTAGTATTACACTTCTATTTTCCACATTTCTCAAGAAATTCAACTCATTTCAACATCATTCGGCATCATTCCCAAAGAAGTGATTCAAAGTCTTCGCCTTCACACGCAATTTCTCCAGAAATTGCATTTTCTAGTTATTATTATTATTATTATATTTTATTCTCCACACTTTTTTGTCCCGCTTCTTCTTCCACATAGTTCATCCGATTCACTCCGTTCCACTTTTCACGCGTTCCAAATATTCACGAGATGAGCGCTTCCATTTTTCTCGTTCCGAAAATTTTCCGATTTCGCAAAATTCGCGAACTTACGACAAATTTTTCCCCATTCATTCTTAATGGCAGATTCGACATTTCACATTTACATCATTCCACTTTTTTCTACATTGTTCAACCGATTCAACTCATTCCAACTTTCAACTGTTCATCTTTTGCCTACCTATTCCACAACTTCCCACTTACCAAAAATTCCAAATTTGAAATTCAACCAAATTCTCCAAAATTTCGTTTTTCCACTCTAACTTTTACGTTTTTCAACCGATTCAACCCATTCCAACTTTCAACTGTTCATCTTTTTCTAACTATTCCACAACTTCCAACTTATGAAAAATTCCAAATTTTCAAATTTGGAATTCAACCAAATTCTCAAAAATTTTGTTTTTCTACTCTAATTTCTACATTTTTCAACCGATTCAACTCATTCCAACTTTCAACTGTTCATGTTTTGCCTACCTATTCCACAACTTCCCGTTTACCAAAAATTCCAAATTTGAAATTCAACCAAATCTTTCTAAATTTCGTTTTTCTACTCTAATTTCTACATTGTTCAACCGATTCAACTCATTCCAACTTTCAACTGTTCATCTTTTGCCTATCTATTCCACAACTTCCCACTTACCAAAAATTCCATATTTGAAATTCAACCAAATTCTCCAACATTTTGTTTTTCTACTCTAATTTCTACATTGTTCAACCGATTCAACCCATTCCAACTTTCAACTCTTCATCTTTTGCCTACCTATTCCACAACTTCCGACTTACCAAAAATTCCAAATTTGAAATTCAACCAAAATCTCCAAAATTTCGTTTTTCTACTCTAATTTCTACATTGTTCAACCGATTCAACCCGTTCCAACTTTCAACTCTTCATCTTTTGCCTACCTATTCCACAACTTCCCACTTACCAAAAATTCCAAATTTGAAATTCAACCAAATTCTCAAACATTTGGTTTTTCTTCTCTAATCTTTACATTGTGAAACCGATTCAATCCATTCCAACTTTCAACTTTACATCTTTTGCTTACCTATTTCACAACTTCCCACTTACCAAAATTTCCAAATTTGGAATTCAACCAAATTCTCAAAAATTTTGTTTTTCTACTCTAATTTCTACATTTTTTAACCGATTCAACTCATTCCAACTTTCAACTGTTCATGTTTTGCCTACCTATTCCACAACTTCCCGTTTACCAAAAATTCCAAATTTGAAATTCAACCAAATTCTCCAAAATTTCGTTTTTCTAATCTAATTTCTACATTGTTCAACCGATTCAACCCATTCCAACTTTCAACTCTTCATCTTTTGCCTACCTATTCCACAACTTCCCACTTACCAAAAATTCCATATTTGAAATTCAACCAAATTCTCCAACATTTTGTTTTTCTACTCTAATTTCTACATTGTTCAACCGATTCAACCCATTCCAACTTTCAACTCTTCATCTTTTGCCTACCTATTCCACAACTTCCCACTTACCAAAAATTCCATATTTGAAATTCAACCAAATTCTCCAACATTTTGTTTTTCTACTCTAATTTCTACATTGTTCAACCGATTCAACCCATTCCAACTTTCAACTCTTCATCTTTTGCCTACCTATTCCACAACTTCCCACTTACCAAAAATTAAAAATTAAAAATTTGAAATTCAACCAAATTCTCAAACATTTTGTTTTTCTACTCTAATCTTTACATTGTGCAACCGATTCAATCCATTCTAACTTTCAACTTTTCATCTTTTGCTTACCTATTTCACAACTTCCCACTTACCAAAAATTCCAAATTTGAAATTCAACCAAATTCGGAAAAATTTCGTTTTTCGACTCTAATTTGTACATTTTTCAACCGATTCAACCCATTCCAACTTTCAACTCTTCATCTTTTTCCTACCTATTCCCCAAATTTCCACTTGCCATAAATTCCACATTTTAAGATTTTAAACTCAACCAAATTCTCCAAAATTCTGAAATTCCACCAAATTCTCCAAAATTCCGTTTTTCACCTCTATTTTCTACATTTCTCAAGTAATTCAACTCGTTTCAGCATAATTCGCCAGCATTCGCCAAGAAGTGATTCAAAGTCTTCGCCTTCACACGCAATTTCTCCAGAAATTGCATTTTCTAGTTATTATTATTATTCTATTTTATTCCCGCCACTTTTTTGTCCCGCTTCTTCTTCCACATAATTCATCAGATTCACTCCGTTCCACTTTTGACGTATTCCAAATATTCACGAGATGAGCGCTTCCATTTTTCTCGTTCCGAAAATTTTCCGATTTCGCAAAATTCGCGAATTTACGACAAATTTTTCCCCATTCATTCTCAATGGCAGATTCGACATTTCACATTTACGTCATTCCCCTTTTACATTCACCTCATTCAGCACATTCAAACCACATTCGGAATGATTCTCGACATTCCCAAAATTCCCAAATTCAAAAATTTCACGTTTTCTCGTTAAAAATTCCGACAAAATTTCACGAAATTTCGTTTTTCACCTCTAATTTCTACATTTTTCGACCGATTCAACCCGTTCCAACTTCCAACTGTTCATCTTTTGCCTACCTATTCCACAACTTCCCACTTACAAAAAAATTCCAAATTTTCAAATTTGAAATTCAACCAAATTCTTCGTAATTTCGTTTTTCTACTCTAACTTCTACATTTTTCAACCGATTCAACCCATTCCAACTTTCAACTGTTCATCTTTTGCCTGCCTATTCCACAACTTCTCACCTACCAAAAATTCCAAAATTTCAAATTTGAAATTCAACCAAATTCTCCAAAATTTCGTTTTTCTACTCTAACTTCTACGTTTTTCAACCGATTCAACCCATTCCAACTTTCAACTGTTCATCTTTTGCCTACCTATTCCACACCTTCCCACTTACCAAAATTTCCAAATTTTCAATTTTGAAATTCAACCAAATTCTACAAAATTTGGTTTTTGTACTCTAATTTCTACATTTTTCAACCGATTCAACCCATTCCAACTTTATTCACTTTGGTCACCTCATCCTTACCATATTCACCACCTTCACCCCCACTTCCACTATGCTTACAAAATTCAACCCTTGACCCCCACTTCCAGTGTGGCGGCCATCTTGGATTGACCCTGAAGTGCTCCCAATGAACCTAGAATGAACCGGAAGTGGCCCAAATCAAACCGGAAGTGACCTTAGGTAAACAGGAAGTGACCTCAGGTAAACCGGAAGTGACCCCAAATCAAACCGGAAGTGACCTTTTTAAACCGGAAGTGACCTTTTTAAACCGGAAGTGACCCCAAATAAACCGGAAGTGACCTCAGCTGGACCGGAAGTGCCTCTATTCAAACCGGAAGTGACCCAAATAGACCGGAAGTGACCCAAATCAACCCGGAAGTGAACTTATTTCAACATTAACTGCCATAAATAGCTACATTAGGCGCTAACTTTTGCATTTTTTGTCCGATTGAACCCGTTTCAACATTTTAACCCCAAAAGTGAACCTCCTGAAGCTGTTTTTTTACATTTTGTTCCAAATTTCAAAATATTTTGGCGCAATTGCTTTTTCTTTTAATTCCCATTCATTCTCTATGGGGATTCAACATTTGCTCTCACTTCTACATTTTTTAACCGATTCAACCCGTTCCAACATTCAACTGTTCATCCTTTGCCTGCCTATTCCACAACTTTCCACTTACCAAAAGTTCCAAAAATCAAATTTGAAATTCAACCATATTCTCAAAAATTTAGTATTACACTTCTATTTTCCACATTTCTCAAGAAATTCAACTCATTTCAACATCATTCGGCATCATTCCCCAAGAAGTGATTCAAAGTCTTCGCCTTCACACGCAATTTCTCCAGAAATTGCATTTTCTAGTTATTGTGTGAAGGCGATGGCCTTCACACATATGTTATTCTACACCATTCTCTATTATTATTATTATTATTATTGTGTGAAGGCGATGGCCTTCACACATATGTTATTCTACACCATTCTCTATTATTGTGTGAAGGCGATGGCCTTCACACATATGTTATTCTACACCATTCTCTATTATTATTATTATTATTATTATTATTCTTCTATTTTATTCTCCACACTTTTTTGTCCCGCTTCTTCTTCCACATAGTTCATCCGATTCACTCCGTTCCACTTTTGACGTGTTCCAAATATTCACGAGATGAGCGCTTCCATTTTTCTCGTTCCGAAAATTTTCCGATTTCGCAAAATTCGCGAACTTACGACAAATTTTTCCCCATTCATTCTTAATGGCAGATTCGACATTTCACATTTACATCATTCCACTTTTTTCTACATTCTTCAACCGATTCAACTCATTCCAACTTTCAACTGTTCATCTTTTGCCTACCTATTCCACAACTTCCCACTTCCCAAAAATTCCAAATTTGAAATTCAACCAAATTCTCCAAAATTTCGTTTTTCCACTCTAACTTTTACGTTTTTCAACCGATTCAACCCATTCCAACTTTCAACTGTTCATCTTTTTCTAACTATTCCACAACTTCCAACTTATGAAAAATTCTCAAAAATTTTGTTTTTCTACTCTAATTTCTACATTTTTCAACCGATTCTACTCATTCCAACTTTCAACTGTTCATGTTTTGCCTACCTATTCCACAACTTCCCACTTACCAAAAATTCCATATTTGAAATTCAACCAAATTCTCCAACATTTTGTTTTTCTACTCTAATTTCTACATTTTTTAACCGATTCAACTCATTCCAACTTTCAACTGTTCATGTTTTGCCTACCTATTCCACAACTTCCCGTTTACCAAAAATTCCAAATTTGAAATTCAACCAAATTCTCCAAAATTTCGTTTTTCTAATCTAATTTCTACATTGTTCAACCGATTCAACCCATTCCAACTTTCAACTCTTCATCTTTTGCCTACCTATTCCACAACTTCCCACTTACCAAAAATTCCATATTTGAAATTCAACCAAATTCTCCAACATTTTGTTTTTCTACTCTAATTTCTACATTGTTCAACCGATTCAACCCATTCCAACTTTCAACTCTTCATATTTTGCCTACCTATTCCACAACTTCCGACTTACCAAAAATTCCAAATTTGGAATTCAACCAAATTCTCAAAAATTTTGTTTTTCTACTCTAATTTCTACATTTTTTAACCGATTCAACTCATTCCAACTTTCAACTGTTCATGTTTTGCCTACCTATTCCACAACTTCCCGTTTACCAAAAATTCCAAATTTGAAATTCAACCAAATTCTCCAAAATTTCGTTTTTCTAATCTAATTTCTACATTGTTCAACCGATTCAACCCATTCCAACTTTCAACTCTTCATCTTTTGCCTACCTATTCCACAACTTCCCACTTACCAAAAATTCCATATTTGAAATTCAACCAAATTCTCCAACATTTTGTTTTTCTACTCTAATTTCTACATTGTTCAACCGATTCAACCCATTCCAACTTTCAACTCTTCATCTTTTGCCTACCTATTCCACAACTTCCGACTTACCAAAAATTCCAAATTTGAAATTCAACCAAAATCTCCAAAATTTCGTTTTTCTACTGTAATTTCTACATTGTTCAACCGATTCAACCCATTCCAACTTTCAACTCTTCATCTTTTGCCTACCTATTCCACAACTTCCCACTTACCAAAAAATCCATATTTGAAATTCAACCAAATTCTCCAACATTTTGTTTTTCTACTCTAATTTCTACATTGTTCAACCGATTCAACCCATTCCAACTTTCAACTCTTCATCTTTTGCCTACCTATTCCACAACTTCCGACTTACCAAAAATTCCAAATTTGAAATTCAACCAAAATCTCCAAAATTTCGTTTTTCTACTGTAATTTCTACATTGTTCAACCGATTCAACCCATTCCAACTTTCAACTCTTCATTTTTTGCCTACCTATTCCACAACTTCCCACTTACCAAAAATCAAAAATTAAAAATTTGAAATTCAACCAAATTCTCAAACATTTTGTTTTTCTACTCTAATCTTTACATTGTGCAACCGATTCAATCCATTCCAACTTTCAACTTTTCATCTTTTGCTTACCTATTTCACAACTTCCCACTTACCAAAAATTCCAAATTTGAAATTCCACCAAATTCTGCAAAATTTCGTTTTTCGACTCTAATTTGTACGTTTTTCAACCGATTCAACCCATTCCAACTTTCAACTCTTCATCTTTTGCCTACGTATTACACAACTTCCCACCAATCTCAAATTTGAAATTCAACCAAATTCTCCAAAATTTCGTTTTTCTACTCTCATTTCTACATTTCTCTACCGATTCAACCCATTCCAACTTTCAACTCTTCATCTTTTGCTTACCTATTCCACAACTTCCCCTTACAAAAAATTCCAAATTTTGAAATTTGAAATTCAACCAAATTCTCCAAAAATGTGTTTTTCTACTCTAATTTTCACATTGTTGAACCGATTCAACCCATTCCAACTTTCAACTCTTCATCTTTTTCCTACCTATTCCCCAAATTTCCACTTGCCATAAATTCCACATTTTAAGATTTTAAACTCAACCAAATTCTCCAAAATTCTGAAATATCACCAAATTCTCAAAAATTCCGATTTTCACCTCTATTTTCTACATTTCTCAAGTAATTCAACTCGTTTCAGCATAATTCGCCAGCATTCCCCAAGAAGTGATTCAAAGTCTTCGCCTTCACACGCAATTTCTCCAGAAATTGCATTTTCTAGTTATTATTATTCTTCTATTTTATTCCCGCCACTTTTTTGTCCCGCTTCTTCTTCCACATAATTCATCCGATTCACTCCGTTCCACTTTTGACGTATTCCAAATATTCCCGAGATGAGCGCTTCCATTTTTCTCGTTCCGAAAATTTTCCGATTTCGCAAAATTCGCGAATTTACGACAAATTTTTCCCCATTCATTCTCAATGGCAGATTCGACATTTCACATTTACGTCATTCCCCTTTTAAATTCACCTCATTCAGCACATTCAAACCACATTCGGAATGATTCTCGACATTCCCAAAATTCCCAAATTCAAAAATTTCACGTTTTCACGTTAAAAATTCCGACAAAATTTCACGAAATTTCGTTTTTCACCTCTAGTTTCTACATTTTTCAACCGATTCAACCCATTCCAATTTTCAACTGTTCATCTTTTGCCTGCCTATTCCACAACTTCTCACCTACCAAAAATTTCAAATTTGAAATTCAACCAAATTCTCCAAAATTTCGTTTTTCTACTCTAACTTCTACGTTTTTCAACCGATTCAACCCATTCCAACTTTCAACTGTTCATCTTTTGCCTACCTATTCCACACCTTCCCACTTACCAAAATTTCCAAATTTTCAATTTTGAAATTCAACCAAATTCTACAAAATTTGGTTTTTCTACTCTAATTTCTACATTTTTCAACCGATTCAACCCATTCCAACTTTATTCACTTTGGTCACCTCATCCTTACCATATTCACCCCCTTCACCCCCACTTCCACTATGCTTACACAATTCAACCCTTGACCCCAAATTCCAGTGTGGCGGCCATCTTGGATTGACCCTGAAGTGCTCCCAATGACCCTAGAATGAACTGGAAGTGCCCCAAATCGAACCGGAAGTGACCTTAGGTAAACAGGAAGTGACCTTAGGTAAACAGGAAGTGACCTCAGGTAAACCGGAAGTGACCCCAAATCAAACCGGAAGTGACCTTTTTAAACCGGAAGTGCCCCCAAATAAACCGGAAGTGACCTCAGCTGGACCGGAAGTGCCTCTATTCAAACCGGAAGTGACCCAAATAGACCGGAAGTGACCCAAATCAACCCGGAAGTGAACTTATTTAAACATTAACTGCCCTAAATAGCTACATTAGGCGCTAACATTTGCTTTTTTTGTCCGATTGAACCCGTTTCAACATTTTAACCCCAAAAGTGAACCTCCTGAAGCTGTTTTTTTACGTTTTGTTCCAAATTTCAAAATATTTTGGCGCAATTGCTTTTTCTTTTAATTCCCATTCATTCTCTATGGGGATTCAACATTTGCTCTCACTTCTACATTTTTTAACCGATTCAACCCGTTCCAACATTCAACTGTTCATCCTTTGCCTGCCTATTCCACAACTTTCCACTTACCAAAAATTCTCTACAATTTCGTTTTTCTACTCTTTTTTCCACATTTTTCAACCGATTCAACCCATTCCAACTTTATTCACTTTGTTTACCTTATGCTTACCATATTCACCTCCTTCACCCACACTTCCAGTGTGGCGGCCATCTTGGATTGACCCGGAAGTGCCCCCAATGAACCCAGAATGTACCGGAAGTGCCCCATATCAAACCGCAAGTGACCTTAGGTAAACAGGAAGTGACCTTAGGTAAACCGGAAGTGACCCCAAATCAAACCGGAAGTGACCTTTTTAAACCGGAAGTGACCTTTTTAAACCGGAAGTGACCCCAAATAAACCGGAAGTGACCTCAGCTAGACCGGAAGTGCCTCTACTCAAACCGGAAGTGACCCAAATAGACCGGAAGTGACCCAAATCAACCCGGAAGTGAACTTATTTCAACATTAACTGCCCTAAATAGCTACATTAGGCGCTAACTTTTGCATTTTTTGTCCGATAGAACCCGTTTCAACATTTTAACCCCAAAAGTGAAGCTCCTGAAGCTGTTTTTTTACGTTTTGTTCCAAATTTCAAAATATTTTGGCGCAATTGCTTTTTCTTTTAATTCCAATTCATTCTCTATGGGGATTCAACATTTGCTCTCGCTTCTACATTTTTTAACTGATTCAACCCGTTCCAACATTCAACTGTTCATCCTTTGCCTGCCTATTCCACAACTTTCCACTTACCAAAAATTCTCTACAATTTCGTTTTTCTACTCTTTTTTCCACATTTTTCAACCGATTCAACCCATTCCAACTTTATTCACTTTGTTTACCTTATGCTTACCATATTCACCTGCTTCACCCACACTTCCAGTGTGGCGGCCATCTTGGATTGACCCGGACGTGCCCCCAATGAACCCAGAATGTACCGGAAGTGCCCCATATCAAACCGCAAGTGACCTTAGGTAAACAGGAAGTGACCTTAGGTAAACCGGAAGTGACCCCAAATCAAACCGGAAGTGACCTTTTTAAACCGGAAGTGACCTTTTTAAACCGGAAGTGACCCCAAATAAACCGGAAGTGACCTCAGCTGGACCGGAAGTGCCTCTAATCAGACCGGAAGTGACCCAAATAGACCGGAAGTGACCCAAATCAACCCGGAAGTAAACTTATTTCAACATTAACTGCCATAAATAGCTACATTAGGCGCTAACTTTTGCATTTTTTGTCCGATTGAACCCGTTTCAACATTTTAACCCCAAAAGTGAACCTCCTGAAGTTGTTTTTTTACGTTTTGTTCCAAATTTCAAAATATTTTGGCGCAATTGCTTTTTCTTTTAATTCCCATTCATTCTCTATGGGGATTCAACATTTGCTCTCACTTCTACATTTTTTAACCGATTCAACCCGTTCCAACATTCAACTGTTCATCCTTTGCCTGCCTATTCCACAACTTTCCACTTACCAAAAATTCCAAAAATCAAATTTGAAATTCAACCATATTCTCAAAAATTTAGTATTACACTTCTATTTTCCACATTTCTCAAGAAATTCAACTCATTTCAACATCATTCGGCATCATTCCCCAAGAAGTGATTCAAAGTCTTCGCCTTCACACGCAATTTCTCCAGAAATTGCATTTTCTAGTTGTGTGAAGGCGATGGCCTTCACACATATGTTATTCTACACCATTCTCTATTATTATTATTATTATTATTATTATTCTTCTATTTTATTCTCCACACTTTTTTGTCCCGCTTCTTCTTCCACATAGTTCATCCGATTCACTCCGTTCCACTTTTGACGTGTTCCAAATATTCACGAGATGAGCGCTTCCATTTTTCTCGTTCCGAAAATTTTCCGATTTCGCAAAATTCGCGAACTTACGACAAATTTTTCCCCATTCATTCTTAATGGCAGATTCGACATTTCACATTTACATCATTCCACTTTTTTCTACATTGTTCAACCGATTCAACTCATTCCAACTTTCAACTGTTCATCTTTTGCCTACCTATTCCACAACTTCCCACTTACCAAAAATTCCAAATTTGAAATTCAACCAAATTCTCCAAAATTTCGTTTTTCCACTCTAACTTTTACGTTTTTCAACCGATTCAACCCATTTCAACTTTCAACTGTTCATCTTTTTCTAACTATTCCACAACTTCCAACTTATGAAAAATTCCAAATTTTCAAATTTGGAATTCAACCAAATTCTCAAAAAATTTGTTTTTCTACTCTAATTTCTACATTTTTTAACCGATTCAACTCATTCCAACTTTCAACTGTTCATGTTTTGCCTACCTATTCCACAACTTCCCACTTACCAAAAATTCCATATTTGAAATTCAACCAAATTCTCCAACATTTTGTTTTTCTTCTCTAATTTCTACATTTTTTAACCGAGTCAACTCATTCCAACTTTCAACTGTTCATGTTTTGCCTACCTATTCCACAACTTCACGTTTACCAAAAATTCCAAATTTGAAATTCAACCAAGTTCTCCAAAATTTCGTTTTTCTAATCTAATTTCTACATTGTTCAACCGATTCAACCCATTCCAACTTTCAACTCTTCATCTTTTGCCTACCTATTCCACAACTTCCCGTTTACCAAAAATTCCAAATTTGAAATTCAACCAAATTCTCCAAAATTTCGTTTTTCTAATCTAATTTCTACATTGTTCAACCGATTCAACCCATTCCAACTTTCAACTCTTCATCTTTTGCCTACCTATTCCACAACTTCCCACTTACCAAAAATTCCATATTTGAAATTCAACCAAATTCTCCAACATTTTGTTTTTCTACTCTAATTTCTACATTGTTCAACCGATTCAACCCATTCCAACTTTCAACTCTTCATCTTTTGCCTACCTATTCCACAACTTCCCACTTACCAAAAATTCCATATTTGAAATTCAACCAAATTCTCCAACATTTTGTTTTTCTACTCTAATTTCTACATTGTTCAACCGATTCAACCCATTCCAACTTTCAACTCTTCATCTTTTGCCTACCTATTCCACAACTTCCCACTTACCAAAAATTCCAAATTTGAAATTCAACCAAAATCTCCAAAATTTCGTTTTTCTACTGTAATTTCTACATTGTTCAACCGATTCAACCCATTCCAACTTTCAACTCTTCATCTTTTGCCTACCTATTCCACAACTTCCCACTTACCAAAAATTAAAAATTAAAAATTTGAAATTCAACCAAATTCTCAAACATTTTTGTTTTTCTACTCTAATCTTTACATTGTGAAACCGATTCAATCCATTCCAACTTTCAACTTTTCATCTTTTGCTTACCTATTTCACAACTTCCCACTTACCAAAAATTCCAAATTTGAAATTCAACCAAATTCTGCAAAATTTCGTTTTTCGACTCTAATTTCTACATTTCTCTACCGATTCAACCCATTCCAACTTTCAACTCTTCATCTTTTGCTTACCTATTCCACAACTTCCCCTTACAAAAAATTCCAAATTTTGAAATTTGAAATTCAACCAAATTCTCCAAAAATGTGTTTTTCTACTCTAATTTTCACATTGTTCAACCGATTCAACCCATTCCAACTTTCAACTCTTCATCTTTTTCCTACCTATTCCCCAAATTTCCACTTGCCATAAATTCCACATTTTAAGATTTTAAACTCAACCAAATTCTCCAAAATTCTGAAATTCCACCAAATTCTCCAAAATTCCGTTTTTCACCTCTATTTTCTACATTTCTCAAGTAATTCAACTCGTTTCAGCATAATTCGCCAGCATTCCCCAAGAAGTGATTCAAAGTCTTCGCCTTCACACGCAATTTCTCCAGAAATTGCATTTTCTAGTTATTATTATTATTCTTCTATTTTATTCCCGCCACTTTTTTGTCCCGCTTCTTCTTCCACATAATTCATCCGATTCACTCCGTTCCACTTTTGACGTATTCCAAATATTCACGAGATGAGCGCTTCCATTTTTCTCGTTCCGAAAATTTTCCGATTTCGCAAAATTCGCGAATTTACGACAAATTTTTCCCCATTCATTCTCAATGGCAGATTCGACATTTCACATTTACGTCATTCCCTTTTTAAATTCACCTCATTCAGCACATTCAAACCACATTCGGAATGATTCTCGACATTCCCAAAATTCCCAAATTCAAAAATTTCACGTTTTCTCGTTAAAAATTCCGACAAAATTTCACGAAATTTCGTTTTTCACCTCTAATTTCTACATTTTTCGACCGATTCAACCCGTTCCAACTTCCAACTGTTCATCTTTTGCCTACCTATTCCACAACTTCCCACTTACAAAAAAATTCCAAATTTTCAAATTTGAAATTCAACCAAATTCTTCGTAATTTCGTTTTTCTACTCTAACTTCTACATTTTTCAACCGATTCAACCCATTCCAACTTTCAACTGTTCATCTTTTGCCTGCCTATTCCACAACTTCTCACCTACCAAAAATTCCAAAATTTCAAATTTGAAATTCAACCAAATTCTCCAAAATTTCGTTTTTCTACTCTAACTTCTACGTTTTTCAACCGATTCAACCCATTCCAACTTTCAACTGTTCATCTTTTGCCTACCTATTCCACACCTTCCCACTTACCAAAATTTCCAAATTTTCAATTTTGAAATTCAACCAAATTCTACAAAATTTGGTTTTTCTACTCTAATTTCTACATTTTTCAACCGATTCAACCCATTCCACCTTTATTCACTTTGGTCACCTCATCCTTACCATATTCACCACCTTCACCCCCACTTCCACTATGCTTACAAAATTCAACCCTTGACCCCCACTTCCAGTGTGGCGGCCATCTTGGATTGACCCTGAAGTGCTCCCAATGAACCTAGAATGAACCGGAAGTGCCCCAAATCGAACCGGAAGTGACCTTAGGTAAACAGGAAGTGACCTCAGGTAAACCGGAAGTGACCCCAAATCAAACCGGAAGTGACCTTTTTAAACCGGAAGTGACCTTTTTAAACCGGAAGTGACCCCAAATTAACCGGAAGTGACCTCAGCTAGACCGGAAGTGCCTCTAGTCAAACCGGAAGTGACCCAAATAGACCGGAAGTGACCCAAATCAAACCGGAAGTGACCCCAAATGAACCGGAAATGACCTCAAGTAAACCGGAAGTGACCCCAAATCAAACCGGAAGTGACCTTTTTAAACCGGAAGTGACCTTTTTAAACCGGAAGTGACCCCAAATAAACCGGAAGTGACCTCGGCTAGACCGGAAGTGCCTCTACTCAAACCGGAAGTCACCCAAATAGACCGGAAGTGACCCAAATCACCCCGGAAGTGACCTTATTTCAACATTAACTGCCCTAAATAGCTACATTAGTCGCTAACTTTTGCATTTTTTGTCCGATTAAACCCGTTTCAACATTTTAAAGGGAAAAGGGAACCTCCTTAAGCCGTTTTTTGTCCTTTTGTTCCAAATTTCAAAATATTTTGGCGCAATTGCTTTTTCTTTTAATTCCCAGTCATTCTCTATGGGGATTCAAGATTTGCTCTAACTTCTACATTTTTTAACCGTTTCAACCCGTTCCAACTTTCAACTGTTCATCTTTTTCCTACCTATTCCACAACCTCCCACTTACCAAAAATTCCAAAATTCAAATTTGAAATTCAACCACATTCTCCAAAATTTAGTATTACACTTCTATTTTCCACATTTCTCAAGAAATTCAACTCATTTCAACATCATTCGGCATCATTCCCCAAGAAGTGATTCAAAGTCTTCGCCTTCACACGCAATTTCTCCAGAAATTGCATTTTCTAGTTATTATTATTCTTCTATTTTATTCCCGCCACTTTTTTGTCCCGCTTCTTCTTCCACATAATTCATCCGATTCACTCCGTTCCACTTTTGACGTATTCCAAATATTCACGAGATGAGCGCTTCCATTTTTCTCGTTCCGAAAATTTTCCGATTTCGCAAAATTCGCGAATTTACGACAAATTTTTCCCCATTCATTCTCAATGGCAGATTCGACATTTCACATTTACGTCATTCCCCTTTTAAATTCACCTCATTCAGCACATTCAAACCACATTCGGAATGATTCTCGACATTCCCAAAATTCCCAAATTCAAAAATTTCACGTTTTCTCGTTAAAAATTCCGACAAAATTTCACGAAATTTCGTTTTTCACCTCTAATTTCTACATTTTTCGACCGATTCAACCCGTTCCAACTTCCAACTGTTCATCTTTTGCCTACCTATTCCACAACTTCCCACTTACAAAAAAATTCCAAATTTTCAAATTTGAAATTCAACCAAATTCTTCGTAATTTCGTTTTTCTACTCTAACTTCTACATTTTTCAACCGATTCAACCCATTCCAACTTTCAACTGTTCATCTTTTGCCTGCCTATTCCACAACTTCTCACCTACCAAAAATTCCAAAATTTCAAATTTGAAATTCAACCAAATTCTACAAAATTTGGTTTTTCTACTCTAATTTCTACATTTTTCAACCGATTCAACCCATTCCAACTTTATTCACTTTGGTCACCTCATCCTTACCATATTCACCCCCTTCACCCCCACTTCCACTATGCTTACAAAATTCAACCCTTGACCCCCACTTCCAGTGTGGCGGCCATCTTGGATTGACCCTGAAGTGCTCCCAATGAACCTAGAATGAACCGGAAGTGGCCCAAATCGAACCGGAAGTGACCTTAGGTAAACAGGAAGTGACCTCAGGTAAACCGGAAGTGACCCCAAATCAAACCGGAAGTGACCTTTTTAAACCGGAAGTGACCTTTTTAAACCGGAAGTGACCCCAAATAAACCGGAAGTGACCTCAGCTGGACCGGAAGTGCCTCTAATCAGACCGGAAGTGACCCTAATGGACCGGAAGTGACCCAAATCAACCCGGAAGTGAACTTATTTCAACATTAACTGCCATAAATAGCTACATTAGGCGCTAACTTTTGCATTTTTTGTCCGATAGAACCCGTTTCAACATTTTAAGCCCAAAAGTGAACCTCCTGAAGATGTTTTTTTACGTTTTGTTCCAAATTTCAAAATATTTTGGCGCAATTGCTTTTTCTTTTAATTCCCATTCATTCTCTATGGGGATTCAACATTTGCTCTCACTTCTACATTTTTTAACCGATTCAACCCGTTCCAACATTCAACTGTTCATCCTTTGCCTGCCTATTCCACAACTTTCCACTTACCAAAAATTCCAAAAATCAAATTTGAAATTCAACCATATTCTCAAAAATTTAGTATTACACTTCTATTTTCCACATTTCTCAAGAAATTCAACTCATTTCAACATCATTCGGCATCATTCCCCAAGAAGTGATTCAAAGTCTTCGCCTTCACACGCAATTTCTCCAGAAATTGCATTTTCTAGTTATTATTATTCTTCTATTTTATTTTCCACACTTTTTTGTCCCGCTTCTTCTTCCACATAGTTCATCCGATTCACTCCGTTCCACTTTTGACGTATTCCAAATATTCACGAGATGAGCGCTTCCATTTTTCTCGTTCCGAAAATTTTCCGATTTCGCAAAATTCGCGAATTTACGACAAATTTTTCCCCATTCATTCTCAATGGCAGATTCGACATTTCACTTTTACGTCATTCCCCTTTTAAATTCACCTCATTCAGCACATTCAAACCACATTCGGAATGATTCTCGACATTCCCAAAATTCCCAAATTCAAAAATTTCACGTTTTCACGTTAAAAATTTCGACAAAATTTCACAAAATTCCGTTTTTCACCTCTAATTTCTACATTTTTTGACCGATTCGACCCATTCCAACTTTCAACTGTTCATCTTTTTCCTACCTATTCCACACCTTCCCACTTACCAAAATTTCCAAATTTTCAATTTTGAAATTCACACCAAATTCTACAAAATTTCGTTTTTCCACTCTAATTTCTACATTTTTCAACCGATTCAACCCATTCCAACTCTATTCACTTTGGTCACCTCATCCTTACCATATTCACCCCTTCACCCCCACTTCCACTATGCTTTCACAATTCAACCCTTGACCCCCACTTCCAGTGTGGCGGCCATCTTGGATTGACCCTGAAGTGCTCCCACTGAACCTAGAATGTACCGGAAGTGGCCCAAATCAAACCGGAAGTGACCTTAGGTAAACAGGAAGTGACCTCAGGTAAACCGGAAGTGACCCCAAATCAAACCGGAAGTGGCCTTTTCAAACCGGAAGTGACATTTTTAAACCGGAAGTGACCCCAAATCAAACCGGAAGTGACCTCAGCTGGACCGGAAGTGCCTCTAATCAGACCGGAAGTGACCCAAATAGACCGGAAGTGACCCAAATCAACCCAGAGGTGAACTTATTTCAACATTAACTGCCATAAATAGCTACATTAGGCGCTAACTTTTGCATTTTTTGTCCGATTGAACCCGTTTCAACATTTTAACCCCAAAAGTGAACCTCCTGAAGCTGTTTTTTTACGTTTTGTTCCAAATTTCAAAATATTTTGGCGCAATTGCTTTTTCTTTTAATTCCCATTCATTCTCTATGGGGATTCAACATTTGCTCTCACTTCTACATTTTTTAACCGATTCAACCCGTTCCAACATTCAACTGTTCATCCTTTGCCTGCCTATTCCACAACTTTCCACTTACCAAGAATTCTCTACAATTTCGTTTTTCTACTCTTTTTTTCCACATTTTTCAACCGATTCAACCCATTCCAACTTTATTCACTTTGTTTACCTTATGCTTACCATATTCACCTCCTTCACCCACACTTCCAGTGTGGCGGCCATTTTGGATTGACCCGGAAGTGCCCCCAATGAACCCAGAATGTACCGGAAGTGCCCCATATCAAACCGCAAGTGACCTTAGGTAAACAGGAAGTGACCTTAGGTAAACCGGAAGTCACCAAAATCCAACCGGAAGTGATCTTTTTAAACCGGAAAAGACCCCAAATAAACCGGAAGTGACCTCAGCTAGACCGGAAGTACCTCTAATCAAACCGGAAGTGACCCAAATGGACCAGAAGTGACCCAAATCACCCCGGAAGTGACCTTATTTCAACATTAACTGCCCTAAATAGCTACAATAGTAGCTAACTTTCGCATTTTTTGTCCGATTGAACCCGTTTCAACATTTTAACCCCAAAAGTGAACCTCTTAAAGCTATTTTTTTTTCGTTTAGTTCCAAATTTCTAAATATTTTGGCGCAATTGCTTTTTCTTTTAATTCCCATTCATTCTCTATGGAGATTCAACATTTGCTCTCACTTCTACATTTTTTAACCGATTCAACCCGTTCCAACATTCAACTGTTCATCTTTTGCCTACCTATTCCACAACCTCCCACTTACCAAAAATTCCAAACTTCAAATTTGAAATTCAACCAAATTCTCCAAAATTTAGTATTACACTTCTATTTTCCACATTTCTCAAGAAATTCAACTCATTTCAACATCATTTGGCATCATTCCCAAAGAAGTGATTCAAAGTCTTCGCCTTCACACGCAATTTCAACCGATTCAACCCATTCCAACTTTCAACTGTTCATCTTTTTCTAACTATTCCACAACTTCCAACTTATGAAAAATTCCAAATTTTCAAATTTGGAATTCAACCAAATTCTCAAAAATTTTGTTTTTCTACTCTAATTTCTACATTTTTCAACCGATTCAACTCATTCCAACTTTCAACTGTTCATGTTTTGCCTACCTATTCCACAACTTCCCGTTTACCAAAAATTCCAAATTTGAAATTCAACCAAATCTTTCTAAATTTCGTTTTTCTACTCTAATTTCTACATTGTTCAACCGATTCAACCCATTCCAACTTTCAACTGTTCATGTTTTGCCTACCTATTCCACAACTTCCCGTTTACCAAAAATTCCAAATTTGAAATTCAACCAAATTCTCCAAAATTTCGTTTTTCTAATCTAATTTCTACATTGTTCAACCGATTCAACCCATTCCAACTTTCAACTCTTCATCTTTTGCCTACCTATTCCACAACTTCCCACTTACCAAAAATTCCATATTTGAAATTCAACCAAATTCTCCAACATTTTGTTTTTCTACTCTAATTTCTACATTGTTCAACCGATTCAACCCATTCCAACTTTCAACTCTTCATTTTTTGTCTACCTATTCCACAACTTCCGACTTACCAAAAATTCCAAATTTGAAATTCAACCAAAATCTCCAAAATTTCGTTTTTCTACTCTAATTTCTACATTGTGCAACCAATTCAATCCATTTCAATTTTCAACTTTTCATCTTTTGCTTACCTATTCCACAACTTCCCACTTACCAAAAATTCAAAATTTGAAATTCAACCAAATTCTCAAACATTTTGTTTTTCTACTCTAATCTTTACATTGTTCAACCGATTCAACCCATTCCAACTTTCAACTCTTCATGTTTTGCCTACGTATTACACAACTTCCCACTTACCAAAAATCCCAAATTTGAAATTCAACCAAATTCTCCAAAATTTCTTTTTTCTACTCTCATTTCTACATTTCTCTACCGATTCAACCCATTCCAACTTTCAACTCTTCATCTTTTGCTTACCTATTCCACAACTTCCCCTTACAAAAAATTGCAAATTATGAAATTTGAAATTCAACCAAATTCTCCAAAAATGTGTTTTTCTACTCTAATTTTCACATTGTTCAACCGATTCAACCCATTCCAACTTTCAACTCTTCATCTTTTTCCTACCTATTCCCCAAATTTCCACTTGCCATAAATTCCACATTTTAAGATTTTAAACTCAACCAAATTATTTTTCAGCAAACTCATTTTCAGTGTCAATATTTCAATACAACATATTTTACGACAATGACAAATTTTATTTCCACTGGGAAAATTTAGCACCATTGTTCTTGCTCCATAACAACACAACATTGGTATCCCTGCAGGTGCACATGCAAGTTGTTGCTAATTCAAATGTGGTCCTACCATTCGCAGTTTAGTGTGTGTGCATTTGAAAGACTTTTCTGGTTTGTTTACCCCCTGGAGAAAATAAATAAAACGCAAATTAATCAGATTCAATGCTCCAACATTTAATGTGTTTTGTAAGAATTTCTCTCATGGTGGAAGCAGTCATTATGGACTGATGGCTTTTACTACAGTTTGGCAAACACAGCGTGGACTTTGTATCTTTATCGCACCGACCGCTTTGAGTTTATAGAGGCTACTCTAAAGACAAAAAGCAACAAAGCCAAAGAAAGATAAATGTACAGGCATAAGGTGGTTCCTCAGCAGCCACTCCGGCCTCTTCGTAAGAATCCTCTTGTAAATGCCAAGAGTGGCGCTGTAATCTGTAAACTAAAGCAGTGTTTTGGACTGTGCAGATTTTCTTTTAGTATTTGAAGCCTAAAATCTCAACTTTGCTATTTTGACATAAACATGTTGTATATTTGTCAGGCTTGAACTGGAGGCATTTTTTTTCTTTTCAACAACAGCCCTTGATTACGGCCTGTACACTTGCCTTCTATACACACAGTGGTACCACTTGTTTTGGCAAACACTCTGAGAGTGAGTCTGAAAAACCTCCCCTTATTCCCTTTAAATTCAACGCACGAGAGTTATGTGGTCTACATGGTAGAATAACTCACTGGAGTACAACCATGAAATTGTCATGTGTAAAGTAATGCATTGCAAGAAAGTCAAGAAGATATCCACTTGTGGATTATGGCACACTATCCGGTCTCTCAGTGCACCATTAATACGGTGTGTGTAGACGAGATGGGGCGCTGCTAACCTCAACTTGGGACTTTGTGAATCAGTGGGGAGAATACTTCAGAGACCTCATCAATTCCACCGACACGCCTTCCTTTGAGGAAGCAGAGTCTGGGGAGTCTAGTAAGGTGGGCAGTCTTATCTGAGGTTTAAGTCACCAAGGTGGTTAAACAAAAAATTCAGTGGGAGAATGGGTGCCTCTATATTGGCAGACCGGGGTGGTGGTCCCCTTTTTGGAGAGGAAGGTCTGTTTGTAAGCAGACTCTTAGATTGGGATTCAGTCTGGTTTTCGTCTCGGCTGTGGAACAGTGGACCAGCCTGACAACCTCCACAGGATTGGCTATTACATGGATGGATGGATGGATGGATGGATGGATGGATGGATGGATGGATGGATGGATGGATGGATGGAGCAATCTGAGTTGTTGAAATGGAAACCAACACAACATGTTGAGATTTTTTTTTATTTGGTGTGGTAGCAAAAACAGCACCTCAGGACTACATTATTATGTGGGGACTCTCCTGGGAGGTCAAACGGTTACAGGACACGCATGGGGAAGACATGCACTACCTACAGTAGCAATTGTTTTTTTTAGACATTAGTTAGATCATGGACACTTCAGCACGTTCGCATCCCTTCGACAGCTCCACCGTTCACCAGAGGGGAAGCAGTCCTCAGTGAGTGGAGTAGCTGTTGCATATATTCAAATTTCGGATTTACCTTCACTTTAACATCACTTTCCGAGACAACACTCAAGTATCACACATACAAAATAGATTCTTTGGTCCCTTTCAGGTAATTGGTAGCGAAAGGATACTTTATTGCTTGTTTTTTTTAAGGCTCTATGGTAGAGTGACTGGCAAGCGTCAGACATGTTAATTACAAAAAGTTAGGTGGGAGTTGAAATGTAAGTGTAAAACCAGCTCAGTGGCCTAGTAGTAGAGTGTCCGCCCTGAGACTGGAAGGTTGTGGGTTCAAACCCCGGCCGGGTCATACCAAAGACTATAAAAATGGGACCCATTGCCTCCCTGCTTGGCACTCAGCATTAAGGGTTGGAATTGGGGGGTTAGATCACCAAATGATTCCCGAGCGCGGCACCGCTGCTGCTCACTGCTCCCCTCTCCCCCAGGGGATGGATCAAAATCACATGGGGATGGGTTAAATGCAGAGGACAAATTTCACCACACCCAGATGTGTTTGTGACGATGATCATTGGGACTTTAACTTTAACTTTTAAAAACTACCAGAGAAGGGAGCTGAAAGCACTCTGAGTTGCGTTAAAACTACACTAGCTCAATCCTCAATGACCTCGGAGGACTCAGACACCACTTTGCCATCCCTGGTCTCGATCATCTTGAGTTTTCTTGGTTTGGGTGGTGACGAGTTGCCGCCATAGTTACCGTGGCTGTCGCTGCCGCCATAGCTGCCGCTGCTGTAGCCGCAGCTGCCGCCAAAGCTGCCGCTGCCGTAGCTGCCGCTGCCGTAACTGCTGCTGCCGTAACTGCTGCTGCCGTAACTGCTGCTGCCGTAGTCGCTGCTATAGTCGCTGCCATAGCCGCTGCTCTGGGTGCTGCTGTGGGTGCTGCGTTGGCCGCTGACGCCATAGCAGCCGCTGCTGTAGCCGCAGCTTCTGTAGCCGCCAAAGCCGCCGCCAAAGCCGCCGCCAAAGCCGCCGCCAAAGCCGTAGTAGTTGCCATAGCCGCTGCCATAGCCGCTGCTGTGGGTGCTGCTGTGGGTGATGCTTTGGCCGCTGCTGTAACCGCTTGAGTAGACGTTCTGTCTTGTGTCTATGCCGCTGAGTGGGTCTGCTGTAGAAACATACAGTGAGAGGGTTGAAAGGGCTGTTTGCTGGCCGAAACATTATCAGAAGTTTTGCGCTACATTTACAACCTGGTCCATGAAATGCTATTAGTTTATTCCCAAATGTCTACCCTCTTAATTTTGCAGCCTTTCTCTTGGTTACGCTGCTTCCAGGATATGTGTGTAGAATTGTTTTCAAATGTGCCACACAGGGCCGGTGGCAACTTTCTGTCCTCAAATTTGTAGTTGGAAAACAAATACAGGCAAGATTGACTTGCAAAACAACAATTCAGTTTTCTGCTGAAAGGGTGAAAATAAACCACTTAAACTTTAAAGAAAATTTAACTTCAAGTACTAATTTTAACCAGAGAATCTGTTTTGTATGACTAATACGTATATCTGATTGTATGTCTGAACTTCGGGCATGTTTGTTTGAGTCTGCCCTGTGAATGCTGTCTCAGTAAGTAGCCATGGAATTACACGCATAAATACACAATTATGCAAAATACGCAAATGTTGCATAACCCCACTGAGCATAGGATTCACCAATTTGTTTCCCTATCAAGCAACACTTACTGGTCTGTTTGGAGATGCTGATGGACTGGATGCCATTTGCCAGTCTGTGCTCCTCGCCCTCCAGCAGCTTCCTGTAGGTGGCGATCTCGATGTCCAGAGCCAACTTGACGTTCATCAGGTCCTGGTACTCGCGGATCTGGCGGGCCATGTCCTGCTTGGCTCTCTGCAGGGCATCCTCCAAGTCTTGGATGCGGGACTTGGCATCCTTAATAGCCAGCTCACCGCGCTCCTCGGCCTCGGCAATCTGAGTCTCCAGATTGGCACGCTGGGAGAGGGTCAAAACAATGAAGTTGAATATACTTCTGATCACTTGGTTTATTTGCAAAAGATTCATCCATACCTGTCCCTTAACGCCATCAATCTCGGATGTCAGCCTCTGGATCATGCGATTGAGGTCGGCAATCTCTGTCCTGGTAGCCCTCAGGTCATCTCCATATCTGCTGGCGGATGTCTGCATCTCCTCAAACTAAAGGGACAAAAACAAGGGTGGCTCTGGATGAGTGTGGTTGACCAAACACACCCTTTGTTAATTCATATACTAATGAAATATGATGAAAATGGCCAAAACGTAATTTTTTACCTTGCTCTTGTACCATGTCTCTGCCTCAGCCTGGGTGCGGTTGGCGATGTCCTCGTACTGAGCCTTCACCTCTGCTACGATGGCGTCCATGTCCAGGTTACGGCTGTTGTCCATTTCCACAATGACTGATGTGTCCTTGATCTGGCTCTGGAGCTCACGCAGCTCCTAGATAAGGACAACAACAAAAATAAATGTTTAGCGATACCATCCTGAGGAATGGCATCTAACGCTGCAGATGTAAGAAAAGCAATGCAGTAAGTAGAAATATCAGCAAATGGCAAGCGCATAAAGATGCAGCACTCTTTTTGTATCCATACCTCCTCATAGATGGACCTGAGGAAGTTGATCTCATCCGTCAGACTTTCCAGCTTGGCCTCCAGCTCAACCTTATTCATGTAGGCCTCATCAACATCCTAGAAAAAATACAAGACTGTATTCAGTTTGGACACTGAAGCAACATTTCAAACAATCCATTGTTATGGGAGAATTGCAGGAAGGGATTTCATGACAAAAAAAAGACTAACAGTGGAATTAAATGAAAGACAATGAATGTTGCATATTTTTACACAATTACCATACTAGTCCTGCATATAATTAAATGCATTTTAAAAAAAAATTATACACTTATTTGAATTTGATGACAAGGAAAAATATATTATTTTCAATTGACAACAATGGCTCCATTATAGTCATTTGAAAAGGGCCTCAAGTCAACTTTTGTTGCTGTGTGATACAAAAAATGTAAATGAATTGAATCCAACTGACCTTCTTGATGAGGACGAAGTCGTTCTCACACTCTGTACGCTTGTTGATCTCATCTTCGTACCTGCCAGACAAAAGGAGCGCTTAGTATGCCACGTGGTTCACGGGTTATACACAAGTATAACACTAGGAGGTGCAAGTAATCTATCCCACCAGCTCCTGGAGAAGTCCGCTGAATTAGTCTGATTTGTGAAAACAAATGAATACCAGCAACACATTGTGTTGGCATTGGAGAATTGTACAGGCCTGCACGCTGCGGCTGTGCAATATACAGCCATGTAGAAATGAATGCTTTATTGATTTATCTGTGGAGGCACTCACTTGTTCTTGAAGTCCTCTACCAGGCCCTGCATGTTGTGCAGGTCAGCCTCTAGCTTCATCTTGTCGTTGCCCAGGCTGTCAAGCTGTCTGCGCAGATTGGTGATGTAGGCCTCAAACATGGCGTCGATGTTGGAGCGCGTGGTGGTCTGGCCCTGCAGCAGGTTCCACTTGGTCTCTAGCATTTTGTTCTGCTGCTCCAGGAAGCGCACCTGAGGGAGAGGTGGTGGTGGGGCGGGGGGCCCAAGACATGATGAATGAGGCAACATGAGCTAACAATTAATGACAACGTGCATGCACTGTTTGTTTGTATAGACACACATACTGTTTTGTTTCTTCTTTCTCCTCTATTTATTTTTATGGGTGAGACAGGCTTAGTAAAATATATATGTTCGAAAAATGTGACAACAAAATGTGATTGAGTAGCCTTAAAATAGTTTACAGTCCTAAATAATGACAACTGCTTTCAATGTCTTTTTTTTTCTATGAATAAAAATGGGACTCAGGTTTGAATAGTATATTTTTACAGATACCACTAATATTATGAAGACTCCTGTCACCTTTTAACATCCATCAAACTCGCCATGCCTCCTGTTCCCCTTCTATAGTCTTTGTTGATCTTATCTGTCTCGAGAGCTTTGCAGGTTGCCTTTTTAGAGAGGAAGGCCTGACGTAGTGCATACATCCCGACAGGGGATGAGGGGAGGGGGGAAGAGTGGGGATTGGGGTGATGTTAATCTGTCTGGAAAAATATGGTGATGGTGGAATACAGTGAGTTAACCTATCACCCCTGTGCTTTCCTGTTTTTGTAAATGAAGCCTTTTGCAGGCAAATGAAAGGAGAGGCAACGGATGGTGAGTTTGAGCAAAATGTCATCTGTAGTTAGAGAGAAAGAGACAGAGAGACAGAGAGAGAGAGAGAGAGAGAGAGAGAGAGAGAGAGAGAGAGAGAGAGTGAGAGAGATGAGTGTTAGGGTTTTCCAGGTTATCTTTATCATAGGATTATGTTGGAATGCAACAGGTAATAAATACCTTACCTTGTCCTCCTTATCACAAGATCGTAAAACATCCCCTGCGATGTTTAGACTAGAGGACAAGGGCTTTCTATTCAGCCCACTCATACCCCCACTCTGTTTCTCTTAATAAATATTCTCTTGCAGGAAGGAGAGTCCAGAGGTCTATTCGAACATTGCTGCACGCACAGCGACGAATGGACTCTCCACCTGCAGGTGTCTAAAAGAACTTGCTTGTCTACCGTGTGGTTCTTGCAAAATAAGTTGGAGTGAGCAAATCTCTAACAATGAGTAAATATTTAACTAAACTAAAGGTGTGCCCGAACTGGTTGGGATTAGGGTCCATACGATATCTAATTCATAGACATGAGAGTTTTAGGCCTTCATTTTAACTTTTTTGACTGACTAATAAAGATGGTAAATTGTTTTGTTGCATTATGCAGTTTCACAGCTGCTGTTGATCAGAACATGAAACCAGCAGGGCTTTTTAAATATTAACCCACTGCTGTGGCTTTAAGTGAGCACGCGGTTCTTAGAGTTACACGCATTCTGTAGATAAAATGGTGTGTGGAGGGGAGGGGGGTAGTTCCACTCTCCGTTCTAAAGTCCAGTGGTGGAGGGCCAGTGGGAGGTAAGAAAGGGCCCCACCCCAGCTAAAGGGAGGAAACCAATCCCAAGGTAACTTATGCTGCTGCTGCTGCCTGACACGCCCTTTGCTAGCTGCCTTGCTGTCTTTTGTGTTAGGGAGCCTGTTTCTATGAGTGGATCACTGTGTTAAATGAATGCACGTGCAGACAGAAGGTTTAGATGAGTGTGCGCTACTCTGTTTCTGCTTACCTTGTCAATGAAAGAGGCAAAGCGATTGTTGAGGGTCTTGATTTGCTCTTTCTCCTGGGTGCGGACAGCCTGGATGGTGGGGTCAATGGCCAAGTTGAGCGGGGCCAGCAGACTCTTGTTGACAGTCACAGCAGAGATTTGGGCCTGACCCAGTCCCATGCTACCCCCAAAAGCCAAGCCTGATCCACCCATGGTGGAGCCGAGACCGGAGTTGCTGGTGCTGGTGATGATGCCTGGCCCTGCATAGCTGGTACTGCCTCCGTAGGAACACCCGACACTGTGGCTCTTGCGGGCGGTCAGCCCTCCTGCTCCGGTGTGGGAGTGGCTGCTGAAGTTCAGAGAACTCAGAGGAAGAGAGTGGCTCTTACAAGTGTTCTTGTTATTGGCTGCCATTGTGAGCTTGAGTTTCTTTGCTTTTTGCATGAAAGTTGTTGAGGCAGGCAATCCAGCCGAGGGAAGAGAGACCAGAGTGGATAGGAAGAGATGAGACTCGCGAGGACTTTTAAAGCGCCTGTTGCTGTGGGAGGGGACTGGGGTCGACTGCCATTGGCTGCAAGTCTGGGCAAGGGCCTGGAGGCAGGACTGTAATATTACACTCGCATGACATCGTCATACGCACACGTCGTGTGCGCTTCAACCTCTCCGGTGGCCACGGGGACCAACCACCGGATGATTGCTCGGGGTCCCCAACCGGCCTGTAGTCACTTCTACAGGCCACGGCTGCGAAAACTCCTTTGGTTCGGAAGTCCGTATACACAGCTGCACAGGTCGGGGTCACAGTCAGTCTGGCCGTAGGAGCGGGTGGATCCAGGCTGGCGAAGCTTCTGATAACTCCTCAGTGGACCATGAGTCCGCCCTCTCGTAATGAGGGTAGGGTCGGCGGGCGTCGGATATGGGCCACAGCTCGTTGGGAGAGCCGGGTATACAGTGCCCCAAGGCCAGTTTGATGCGGTGTGGACCGCACGCGGTCGAAGGTGGCACGGTGCATATGCTTAATGAGGGTAAGAGCATGTAGGGTAAAACGAGTGAGGAAGAATGGGAGGTCCCTGTGTATTACACAACTTCCCACTTACCAAAAATCCCAAATTTGAAATTCAACCAAATTCTCCAAAATTTCGTTTTTCTACTCTCATTTCTACATTTCTCTACCGATTCAACCCATTCCAACTTTCAACTCTTTATCTTTTGCTTACTTATTCCACAACTTCCCCTTACAAAAAATTCCAAATTTTGAAATTTGAAATTCAACCGAATTCTCCAAAAATTTGTTTTTCTACTCTAATTTTCATATTGTTCGTTTCAGCATAATTCGCCAGCATTCCCCAAGAAGTGATTCAAAGTCTTCGCCTTCACACGCAATTTCTCCAGAAATTGCATTTTCTAGTTGTGTGAAGGCGATGGCCTTCACACATATGTTATTCTACACCATTCTCTATTATTGTGTGAAGGCGATGGCCTTCACACATATGTTATTCTACACCATTCTCTATTATTGTGTGAAGGCGATGGCCTTCACACATATGTTATTCTACACCATTCTCTATTATTATTATTGTGTGAAGGCGATGGCCTTCACACATATGTTATTCTACACCATTCTCTATTATTATTATTGTGTGAAGGCGATGGCCTTCACACATATGTTATTCTACACCATTCTCTATTATTATTATTATTATTGTGTGAAGGCGATGGCCTTCACACATATGTTATTCTACACCATTCTCTATTATTATTATTGTGTGAAGGCGATGGCCTTCACACATATGTTATTCTACACCATTCTCTATTATTGTGTGAAGGCGATGGCCTTCACACATATGTTATTCTACACCATTCTCTATTATTGTGTGAAGGCGATGGCCTTCACACATATGTTATTCTACACCATTCTCTATTATTGTGTGAAGGCGATGGCCTTCACACATATGTTATTCTACACCATTCTCTATTATTATTATTATTATTATATTTTATTCTCCACACTTTTTTGTCCCGCTTCTTCTTCCACATAATTCATCCGATTCACTCCGTTCCACTTTTGACGTATTCCAAATATTCACGAGATGAGCGCTTCCATTTTTCTCGTTCCGAAAATTTTCCGATTTCGCAAAATTCGCGAATTTACGACAAATTTTTCCCCATTCATTCTCAATGGCAGATTCGACATTTCACATTTACGTCATTCCCCTTTTAAATTCACCTCATTCAGCACATTCAAACCACATTCGGAATGATTCTCGACATTCCCAAAATTCCCAAATTCAAAAATTTCACGTTTTCACGTTAAAAATTTCGACAAAATTTCACAAAATTCCGTTTTTCACCTCTAATTTCTACAATTTTTGACCGATTCAACCCATTCCAACTTTCAACTGTTCATCTTTTTCCTACCTATTCCACACCTTCCCACTTACCAAAATTTCCAAATTTTCAATTTTGAAATTCACACCAAATTCTACAAAATTTCGTTTTTCCACTCTAATTTCTACATTTTTCAACCGATTCAACCCATTCCAACTTTATTCACTTTGGTCACCTCATCCTTACCATATTCACCCCTTCACCCCCACTTCCACTATGCTTACACAATTCAACCCTTGACCCCCACTTCCAGTATGGCGGCCATCTTGGATTGACCCTGAAGTGCTCCCAATGAACCTAGAATGAACCGGAAGTGCCCCAAATAAAACCGGAAGTGACCTTAGGTAAACAGGAAGTGACCTCAGGTAAACCGGAAGTGACCCCAAATCAAACCGGAAGTGACCTTTTTAAACCGGAAGTGACCTTTTTAAACCGGAAGTGACCCCAAATAAACCGGAAGTGACCTCAGCTAGACCGGAAGTGCCTCTAATCAGACCGGAAGTGACCCAAATAGACCGTAATGACCCAAATCAACCCGGAAGTGAACTTATTTCAACATTAACTGCCATAAATAGCTACATTAGGCGCTAACTTTTGCATTTTTTGTCCGATTGAACCCGTTTCAACATTTTAACCCCAAAAGCGAACCTCCTGAAGCTGTTTTTTTACGTTTTGTTCCAAATTTCAAAATATTTTGGCGCAATTGCTTTTTCTTTTAATTCCCATTCATTCTCTATGGGGATTCAACATTTGCTCTCACTTCTACATTTTTTAACCGATTCAACCCGTTCCAACATTCAACTGTTCATCCTTTGCCTGCCTATTCCACAACTTTCCACTTACCAAAAATTCTCTACAATTTCGTTTTTCTACTCTTTTTTCCACATTTTTCAACCGATTCAACCCATTCCAACTTTATTCACTTTGTTTACCTTATGCTTACCATATTCACCTCCTTCACCCACACTTCCAGTGTGGCGGCCATCTTGGATTGACCCGGAAGTGCCCCCAATGAACCCAGAATGTACCGGAAGTGCCCCATATCAAACCGCAAGTGACCTTAGGTAAACAGGAAGTGACCTTAGGTAAACCGGAAGTGACCCCAAATCAAACCGGAAGTGACCTTTTTAAACCGGAAGTGACTTTTTTAAACCGGAAGTGACCCCAAATAAACCGGAAGTGACCTCGGCTAGACCGGAAGTGCCTCTACTCAAACCGGAAGTGACCCAAATAGACCGGAAGTGACCCAAATCACCCCGGAAGTGACCTTATTTCAACATTAACTGCCCTAAATAGCTACATTAGTCGCTAACTTTTGCATTTTTTGTCCGATTGAACCCATTTCAACATTTTAACTCCAAAAGTGAACCTCCTGAAGCTATTTATTTTCGTTTTGTTCCAAATTTCAAAATATTTTGGCGCAATTGCTTTTTCTTTTGATTCCCATTCATTCTCTATGGAGATTCAACATTTGCTCTCACGTCTACATTTTTTAACCGATTCAACCCGTTCCAACATTCAACTGTTCATCTTTTGCCTACCTATTCCACAACCTCCCACTTACCACAAATTCCAAACTTCAAATTTGAAATTCAACCAAATTCTCCAAAATTTAGTATTACACTTCTATTTTCCACATTTCTCAAGAAATTCAACTCATTTCAACATCATTCGCCATCATTCCCCAAGAAGTGATTCAAAGTCTTCGCCTTCACACGCAATTTCTCCAGAAATTGCATTTTCTAGTTATTATTATTCTTCTATTTTATTCCCGCCACTTTTTTGTCCCGCTTCTTCTTCCACATAATTCATCCGATTCACTCCGTTCCACTGTTGATGTATTCCAAATATTCACGAGATGAGCGCTTCCATTTTTCTCGTTCCGAAAATTTTCCGATTTCGCGAAATTCGCGAATTTACGACAAATTTTTCCCCATTCATTCTCAATGGCAGATTCGACAATTCACATTTACGTCATTCCCCTTTTAAATTCACCTCATTCAGCACATTCAAACCACATTCGGAATGATTCTCGACATTCCCAAAATTCCCAAATTCAAAAATTTCACGTTTTCACGTTAAACATTTCGACAAAATTTCACAAAATTCCGTTTTTCACCTCTAATTTCTACATTTTTTGACCGATTCAACCCATTCCAACTTTCAACTGTTCATCTTTTCATTCAGCATCATTCCCCAAGAAGTGATTCAAAGTCTTCGCCTTCACACGCAATTTCTCCAGAAATTGCATTTTCTAGTTATTATTATTATTATATTTTATTCTCCACACTTTTTTGTCCCGCTTCTTCTTCCACATAATTCATCCGATTCACTCCGTTCCACTTTTGACGTGTTCCAAATATTCACGAGATGAGCGCTTCCATTTTTCTCGTTCCGAAAATTTTCCGATTTCGCAAAATTCGCGAACTTACGACAAGTTTTTCCCCATTCATTCTTAATGGCAGATTCGACATTTCACATTTACATCATTCCACTTTTTACTACATTGTTCAACCGATTCAACTCATTCCAACTTTCAACTGTTCATCTTTTGCCTACCTATTCCACAACTTCCCACTTACCAAAAATTCAAAATTTGAAATTCAACCAAATTCTCCAAAATTTCGTTTTTCCACTCTAACTTTTACGTTTTTCAACCGATTCAACCCATTCCAACTTTCAACTGTTCATCTTTTTCTAACTATTCCACAACTTCCAACTTATGAAAAATTCCAAATTTTCAAATTTGGAATTCAACCAAATTCTCAAAAATTTTGTTTTTCTACTCTAATTTCTACATTTTTCAACCGATTCAACTCATTCCAACTTTCAAATGTTCATGTTTTGCCTACCTATTCCACAACTTCCCACTTACCAAAAATTCCATATTTGAAATTCAACCAAATTCTCCAACATTTTGTTTTTCTACTCTAATTTCTACATTTTTTAACCGATTCAACTCATTCCAACTTTCAACTGTTCATGTTTTGCCTACCTATTCCACAACTTCCCGTTTACCAAAAATTCCAAATTTGAAATTCAACCAAATTCTCCAAAATTTCGTTTTTCTAATCTAATTTCTACATTGTTCAACCGATTCAACCCATTCCAACTTTCAACTCTTCATCTTTTGCCTACCTATTCCACAACTTCCCACTTACCAAAAAATTCCATATTTGAAATTAGACCAAATTCTCCAACATTTTGTTTTTCTACTCTAATTTCTACATTGTTCAACCGATTCAACCCATTCCAACTTTCAACTCTTCAACTTTTGCCTACCTATTCCACAACTTCCGGCTTACCAAAAATTCCAAATTTGGAATTCAACCAAATTCTCAAAAATGTTGTTTTTCTACTCTAATTTCTACATTTTTTAACCGATTCAACTCATTCCAACTTTCAACTGTTCATGTTTTGCCTACCTATTCCACAACTTCCCGTTTACCAAAAATTCCAAATTTGAAATTCAACCAAATTCTCCAAAATTTCGTTTTTCTAATCTAATTTCTACATTGTTCAACCGATTCAACCCATTCCAACTTTCAACTCTTCATCTTTTGCCTACCTATTCCACAACTTCCCACTTACCAAAAATTCCAAATTTGAAATTCAACCAAATTCTCCAACATTTTGTTTTTCTACTCTAATTTCTACATTGTTCAACCGATTCAACCCATTCCAACTTTCAACTCTTCATCTTTGGCCTACCTATTCCACAACTTCCGACTTACCAAAAATTCCAAATTTGAAATTCAACCAAAATCTCCAAAATTTCGTTTTTCTACTGTAATTTCTACATTGTTCAACCGATTCAACCCATTCCAACTTTCAACTCTTCATCTTTTGCCTACCTATTCCACAATTTCCCACTTACCAAAAATTAAAAATTAAAAATTTGAAATTCAACCAAATTCTCAAACATTTTGTTTTTCTACTCTAATCTTTACATTGTGCAACCGATTCAATCCATTCCAACTTTCAACTTTTCATCTTTTGCTTACCTATTTCACAACTTCCCACTTACCAAAAATTCCAAATTTGAAATTCAACCAAATTCTGCAAAATTTCGTTTTTCGACTCTAATTTGTACATTTTTCAACCGATTCAACCCATTCCAACTTTCAACTCTTCATCTTTTGCCTACGTATTACACAACTTCCCACTTACCAAAAATCCCAAATTTGAAATTAAAACCAAATTCTCCAAAATTTCGTTTTTCTACTCTCATTTCTACATTTCTCTACCGATTCAACCCATTCCAACTTTCAACTCTTCATCTTTTGCTTACCTATTCCACAACTTCCCCTTACAAAAAATTCCAAATTTTGAAATTCAACCAAATTCTCCAAAAATGTGTTTTTCTACTCTAATTTTCACATTGTTCAACCGATTCAACTCATTCCAACTTCCAACTCTTCATCTTTTTCCTACCTATTCCCCAAATTTCCACTTGCCATAAATTCCACATTTTAAGATTTTAAACTCAACCAAATTCTCCAAAATTCTGAAATTCCACCAAATTCTCCAAAATTCCGTTTTTCACCTCTATTTTCTACATTTCTCAAGTAATTCAACTCGTTTCAGCATAATTCGCCAGCATTCGCCAAGAAGTGATTCAAAGTCTTCGCCTTCACACGCAATTTCTCCAGAAATTGCATTTTCTAGTTATTATTATTATTCTATTTTATTCCCGCCACTTTTTTGTCCCGCTTCTTCTTCCACATAATTCATCCGATTCACTCCGTTCCACTTTTGACGTATTCCAAATATTCACGAGATGAGCGCTTCCATTTTTCTCGTTCCGAAAATTTTCCGATTTCGCAAAATTCGCGAATTTACGACAAATTTTTCCCCATTCATTCTCAATGGCAGATTCGACATTTCACATTTACGTCATTCCCCTTTTAAATTCACCTCATTCAGCATATTCAAACCACATTCGGAATGATTCTCGACATTCCCAAAATTCCCAAATTCAAAAATTTCACGTTTTCACGTTAAAAATTCCGACAAAATTTCACGAAATTTCGTTTTTCACCTCTAGTTTCTACATTTTTCAACCGATTCAACCCATTCCAATTTTCAACTGTTCATCTTTTGCCTGCCTATTCCACAACTTCTCACCTACCAAAAATTCCAAAATTTCAAATTTGAAATTCAACCAAATTCTCCAAAATTTCGTTTTTCTACTCTAACTTCTACGTTTTTCAACCGATTCAACCCATTCCAACTTTCAACTGTTCATCTTTTGCCTACCTATTCCACACCTTCCCACTTACCAAAATTTCCAAATTTTCAATTTTGAAATTCAACCAAATTCTACAAAATTTGGTTTTTCTACTCTAATTTCTACATTTTTCAACCGATTCAACCCATTCCAACTTTATTCACTTTGGTCACCTCATCCTTACCATATTCACCCCCTTCACCCCCACTTCCACTATGCTTACACAATTCAACCCTTGACCCCCACTTCCAGTGTGGCGGCCATCTTGGATTGACCCTGAAGTGCTCCCAATGACCCTAGAATGAACCGGAAGTGCCCCAAATCGAACCGGAAGTGACCTTAGGTAAACAGGAAGTGACCATAGGTAAACCGGAAGTGACCCCAAATCAAACCGGAAGTTACCTTTTTAAACCGGAAGTGACCTTTTTAAACCGGAAGTGACCCCAAATAAACCGGAAGTGACCTCAGCTGGACCGGAAGTGCCTCTAATCAGACCGGAAGTGACCCAAATAGACCGGAAGTGACCCAAATCAACCCGGAAGTGAACTTATTTCAACATTAACTGCCATAAATAGCTACATTAGGTGCTAACTTTTGCATTTTTTGTCCGATTGAACCCGTTTCAACATTTTAACCCCAAAAGTGAACCTCCTGAAGCTGTTTTTTTACGTTTTGTTCCAAATTTCAAAATATTTTGGCGCAATTGCTTTTTCTTTTAATTCCCATTCATTCTCTATGGGGATTCAACATTTGCTCTCACTTCTACATTTTTTAACCGATTCAACCCGTTCCAACATTCAACTGTTCATCCTTTGCCTGCCTATTCCACAACTTTCCACTTACCAAAAATTCCAAAAATCAAATTTGAAATTCAACCATATTCTCAAAAATTTAGTATTACACTTCTATTTTCCACATTTCTCAAGAAATTCAACTCATTTCAACATCATTCGGCATCATTCCCCAAGAAGTGATTCAAAGTCTTCGCCTTCACACGCAATTTCTCCAGAAATTGCATTTTCTAGTTGTGTGAAGGCGATGGCCTTCACACATATGTTATTCTACACCATTCTCTATTATTATTATTATTATTATATTTTATTCTCCACACTTTTTTGTCCCGCTTCTTCTTCCACATAATTCATCCGATTCACTCCGTTCCACTTTTGACGTATTCCAAATATTCACGAGATGAGCGCTTCCATTTTTCTCGTTCCGAAAATTTTCCGATTTCGCAAAATTCGCCAATTTACGACAAATTTTTCCCCATTCATTCTCAATGGCAAATTCTACATTTCACATTTACGTCATTCCCCTTTTAAATTCACCTCATTCAGCACATTCAAACCACATTCGGAATGATTCTCGACATTCCCAAAATTCCCAAATTCAAAAATTTCACGTTTTCACGTTAAAAGTTCCGACAAATTTTCACGAAATTTCGTTTTTCACCTCTAGTTTCTACATTTTTCAACCGATTCAACCCATTCCAATTTTCAACTGTTCATCTTTTGCCTGCCTATTCCACAACTTCTCACCTACCAAAAATTCCAAAATTTCAAATTTGAAATTCAACCAAATTCTCCAAAATTTCGTTTTTCTACTCTAACTTCTACGTTTTTCAACCGATTCAACCCATTCCAACTTTCAACTGTTCATCTTTTGCCTACCTATTCCACACCTTCCCACTTACCAAAATTTCAAAATTTTCAATTTTGAAATTCAACCAAATTCTACAAAATTTGGTTTTTCTACTCTAATTTCTACATTTTTCAACCGATTCAACCCATTCCAACTTTATTCACTTTGGTCACCTCATCCTTACCATATTCACCCCCTTCACCCCCACTTCCACTATGCTTACACAATTCAACCCTTGACCCCCACTTCCAGTGTGGCGGCCATCTTGGATTGACCCTGAAGTGCTCCCAATGACCCTAGAATGAACCGGAAGTGCCCCAAATCGAACCGGAAGTGACCTTAGGTAAACAGGAAGTGACCTCAGGTAAACCGGAAGTGACCCCAAATCAAACCGGAAGTGACCTTTTTAAACCGGAAGTGACCTTTTTAAACCGGAAGTGACCCCAAATAAACCGGAAGCGACCTCAGCTAGACCGGAAGTGCCTCTATTCAAACCGGAAGTGACCCAAATAGACCGGAAGTGACCCAAATCAACCCGGAAGTGACCTTATTTCAACATTAACTGCCCTAAATAGCTACATTAGGCGCTAACTTTTGCTTTTTTTGTCCGATTGAACCCGTTTCAACATTTTAACCCCAAAAGTGAACCTCCTGAAGCTGTTTTTTTACATTTTGTTCCAAATTTAAAAATATTTTGGCGCAATTGCTTTTTCTTTTAATTCCCATTCATTCTCTATGGGGATTGAACATTTGCTCTCACTTCTACATTTTTTAACCGATTCAACCCGTTCCAACATTCAACTGTTCATCCTTTGCCTGCCTATTCCACAACTTTCCACTTACCAAAAATTCTCTACAATTTCGTTTTTCTACTCTTTTTTCGACATTTTTCAACCGATTCAACCCATTCCAACTTTATTCACTTTGTTTATCTTATGCTTACCATATTCACCTCCTTCACCCACACTTCCAGTGTGGCGGCCATCTTGGATTGACCCTGAAGTTCCCCCAATAAACCCAGAATGTACCGGAAGTGCCCCATATCAAACCGCAAGTGACCTTACGTAAACAGGAAGTGACCTTAGGTAAACCGGAAGTGACCCCAAATCAAACCGGAAGTGACCTTTTTAAACCGGAAGTGACCTTTTTAAACCGGAAGTGACCCCAAATAAACCGGAAGTGACCTCAGCTGGACCGGAAGTGCCTCTAATCAAACCGGAAGTGACCCAAATCAAACCGGAAGTGATCTTATTTCAACATTAAGTGCCCTAAATAGCTACATTTTAGCTAACTTTTGCAATTTTTGTCCGATTAAACCCGTTTCAACATTTTAACCCCAAAAGGGAACCTCCTGAAGCCGTTTTTTGTCCCTTTGTTCCAAATTTCAAAATATTTTGGCGCAATTGCTTTTTCTTTTAATTCCCATTCATTCTCTATGGGGATTCAATATTTGCTCTAACTTCTACATTTTTTAAACGTTTCAACCCATTCCAACTTTCAACTGTTCATCTTTTGCCTACCTATTCCACAACCTCCCACTTACCAAAAATTCCAAAATTCAAATTTGAAATTCAACCACATTCTCCAAAATTTAGTATTACACTTCTATTTTCCACATTTCTCAAGAAATTCAACTCATTTCAACATCATTCGGCATCATTCCCCAAGAAGTGATTCAAAGTCTTCGCCTTCACACGCAATTTCTCCAGAAATTGCATTTTCTAGTTATTATTATTATTCTTCTATTTTATTCCCGCCACTTTTTTGTCCCGCTTCTTCTTCCACATAATTCATCCGATTCACTCCGTTCCACTTTTGACGTATTCCAAATATTCACGAGATGAGCGCTTCCATTTTTCTCGTTCCGAAAATTTTCCGATTTCGCAAAATTCGCGAATTTACGACAAATTTTTCCCCATTCATTCTCAATGGCAGATTCGACATTTCACATTTACGTCATTCCCCTTTTAAATTCACCTCATTCAGCACATTCAAACCACATTCGGAATGATTCTCGACATTCCCAAAATTCCCAAATTCAAAAATTTCACGTTTTCTCGTTAAAAATTCCGACAAAATTTCACGAAATTTCGTTTTTCACCTCTAATTTCTACATTTTTCGACCGATTCAACCCGTTCCAACTTCCAACTGTTCATCTTTTGCCTACCTATTCCACAACTTCCCACTTACAAAAAAATTCCAAATTTTCAAATTTGAAATTCAACCAAATTCTTCGTAATTTCGTTTTTCTACTCTAACTTCTACATTTTTCAACCGATTCAACCCATTCCAACTTTCAACTGTTCATCTTTTGCCTGCCTATTCCACAACTTCTCACCTACCAAAAATTCCAAAATTTCAAATTTGAAATTCAACCAAATTCTCCAAAATTTCGTTTTTCTACTCTAACTTCTACGTTTTTCAACCGATTCAACCCATTCCAACTTTCAACTGTTCATCTTTTGCCTACCTATTCCACACCTTCCCACTTACCAAAATTTCCAAATTTTCAATTTTGAAATTCAACCAAATTCTACAAAATTTGGTTTTTCTACTCTAATTTCTACATTTTTCAACCGATTCAACCCATTCCAACTTTATTCACTTTGGTCACCTCATCCTTACCATATTCACCACCTTCACCCCCACTTCCACTATGCTTACAAAATTCAACCCTTGACCCCCACTTCCAGTGTGGCGGCCATCTTGGATTGACCCTGAAGTGCTCCCAATGAACCTAGAATGAACCGGAAGTGCCCCAAATCGAACCGGAAGTGACCTTAGGTAAACAGGAAGTGACCTCAGGTAAACCGGAAGTGACCCCAAATCAAACCGGAAGTGACCTTTTTAAACCGGAAGTGACCTTTTTAAACCGGAAGTGACCCCAAATTAACCGGAAGTGACCTCAGCTAGACCGGAAGTGCCTCTAGTCAAACCGGAAGTGACCCAAATAGACCGGAAGTGCCCCAAATCAACCCGGAAGTGAACTTATTTCAAAATTAACTGCCCTAAATAGCTACATTAGGCGCTAACTTTTGCATTTTTTGTCCGATTGAACCCGTTTCAACATTTTAACCCCAAAAGTGAACCTCCTGAAGCTTTTTTTTTACGTTTTGTTCCAAATTTCAAAATATTTTGGCGCAATTGCTTTTTCTTTTGATTCCCATTCATTCTCTATGGGGATTCAACATTTGCTCTCACTTCTACATTTTTTAACCGATTCAACCCGTTCCAACATTCAACTGTTCATCCTTTGCCTGCCTATTCCACAACTTTCCACTTACCAAAATTCTCTACAATTTCGTTTTTCTACTCTTTTTTCCACATTTTTCAACCGATTCAACCCATTCCAACTTTATTCACTTTGTTTACCTTATGCTTACCATATTCACCTCCTTCACCCACACTTCCAGTGTGGCGGCCATCTTGGATTGACCCTGAAGTGCCCCCAATGAACCCAGAATGTACCGGAAGTGCCCCATATCAAGCCGCAAGTGACCTTAGGTAAACAGGAAGTGACCTTAGGTAAACCGGAAGTGACCCCAAATCAAACCGGAAGTGACCTTTTTAAACCGGAAGTGACCTTTTAAAACCGGAAGTGACCCCAAATAAACCGGAAGTGACCTCAGCTGGACCGGAAGTGCCTCTAATCAAACCGGAAGTGACCCAAATCAAACCGGAAGTGACCTTATTTCAACATTAACTGCCCTAAATAGCTACATTAGTCGCTAACTTTTGCATTTTTTGTCCGATTGAACCCGTTTCAACATTTTAACCCCAAAGGTGAACCTCCTGAAGCTGTTTTTTTTCGTTTTGTTCCAAATTTTACAATATTTTGGCGCAATTATTTTTTCTTTTAATTCCCATTAATTCTCTATGGGGATTCAATATTTGCTCTAACTTCTACATTTTTTAACCAATTCAACCCGTTCCAACATTTGACTGTTCATCTTTTGCCTACCTATTCCACAACCTCCCACTTACCAAAAATTCCAAACTTCAAATTTGAAATTCAACCAAATTCTCCAAAATTTAGTATTACACTTCTATTTTCCACATTTCTCAAGAAATTCAACTCATTTCAACATCATTCGGCATCATTCCCAAAGAAGTGATTCAAAGTCTTCGCCTTCACACGCAATTTCTCCAGAAATTGCATTTTCTAGTTATTATTATTATTCTTCTATTTTATTCTCCACACTTTTTTGTCCCGCTTCTTCTTCCACATAGTTCATCCGATTCACTCCGTTCCACTTTTGATGTATTCCAAATATTCACGAGATGAGCGCTTCCATTTTTCTCGTTCCGAAAATTTTCCGATTTCGCAAAATTCGCGAATTTACGACAAATTTTTCCCCATTCATTCTCAATGGCAGATTCGACATTTCACATTTACGTCATTCCCCTTTTAAATTCACCTCATTCAGCACATTCAAACCACATTCGGAATGATTCTCGACATTCCCAAAATTCCCAAATTCAAAAATTTCACGTTTTCACGTTAAAAATTCCGACAAAATTTCACGAAATTTCGTTTTTCACCTCTAATTTCTACATTTTTCAACCGATTCAACCCGTTCCAACTTCCAACTGTTCATCTTTTGCCTACCTATTCCACAACTTCCCACTTACAAAAAAATTCCAAATTTTCAAATTTGAAATTCAACCAAATTCTCCAAAATTTCGTTTTTCTACTCTAATTTCTACATTTTTCAACCGATTCAACCCATTCCAACTTTCAACTGTTCATCTTTTGCCTGCCTATTCCACACCTTCCCACTTACCAAAATTTCCAAATTTTCAATTTTGAAATTCAACCAAATTCTACAAAATTTGGTTTTTCTACTCTAATTTCTACATTTTTCAACCGATTCAACCCATTCCAACTTTATTCACTTTGGTCACCTCATCCTTACCATATTCACCCCCTTCACCCCCACTTCCACTATGCTTACACAATTCAACCCTTGACCCCCACTTCCAGTGTGGCGGCCATCTTGGATTGACCCTGAAGTGCTCCCAATGACCCTAGAATGAACCGGCAGTGCCCCAAATCGAACCGGAAGTGACCTTAGGTAAACAGGAAGTGACCTTAGGTAAACCGGAAGTGACCCCAAATCAAACCGGAAGTGACCTTTTTAAACCGGAAGTGACCTTTTTAAACCGGAAGTGACCCCAAATAAACCGGAAGTGACCTCAGCTGGACCGGAAGTGCCTCTAATCAGACCGGAAGTGACCCAAATAGACCGGAAGTGACCCAAATCAACCCGGAAGTGAACTTATTTCAACATTAACTGTCATAAATAGCTACATTAGGCGCTAACTTTTGCATTTTTTGTCCGATTGAACCCGTTTCAACATTTTAACCCCAAAAGTGAACCTCCTGAAGCTGTTTTTTTACGTTTTGTTCCAAATTTCAAAATATTTTGGCGCAATTGCTTTTTCTTTTAATTCCCATTCATTCTCTATGGGGATTCAACATTTGCTCTCACTTCTACATTTTTTAACCGATTCAACCCGTTCCAACATTCAACTGTTCATCCTTTGCCTGCCTATTCCACAAATTTCCACTTACCAAAAATTCCAAAAATCAAATTTGAAATTCAACCATATTCTCAAAAATTTAGTATTACACTTCTATTTTCCACATTTCTCAAGAAATTCAACTCATTTCAACATCATTCGGCATCATTCCCCAAGAAGTGATTCAAAGTCTTCGCCTTCACACGCAATTTCTCCAGAAATTGCATTTTCTAGTTATTATTATTATTCTATTTTATTCTCCACACTTTTTTGTCCCGCTTCTTCTTCCACATAGTTCATCCGATTCACTCCGTTCCACTTTTGACGTGTTCCAAATATTCACGAGATGAGCGCTTCCATTTTTCTCGTTCCGAAAATTTTCCGATTTCGCAAAATTCGCGAACTTACGACAAATTTTTCCCCATTCATTCTTAATGGCAGATTCGACATTTCACATTTACATCATTCCACTTTTTTCTACATTGTTCAACCGATTCAACTCATTCCAACTTTCAACTGTTCATCTTTTGCCTACCTATTCCACAACTTCCCACTTACCAAAAATTCCAAATTTGAAATTCAACCAAATTCTCCAAAATTTCGTTTTTCCACTCTAACTTTTACGTTTTTCAACCGATTCAACCCATTCCAACTTTCAACTGTTCATCTTTTTCTAACTATTCCACAACTTCCAACTTATGAAAAATTCCAAATTTTCAAATTTGGAATTCAACCAAATTCTCAAAAATTTTGTTTTTCTACTCTAATTTCTACATTTTTCAACCGATTCAACTCATTCCAACTTTCAACTGTTCATGTTGTGCCTACCTATTCCACAACTTCCCACTTACCAAAAATTCCATATTTGAAATTCAACCAAATTCTCCAACATTTTGTTTTTCTACTCTAATTTCTACATTGTTCAACCGATTCAACCCATTCCAACTTTCAACTCTTCATCTTTTGCCTACCTATTCCACAACTTCCGACTTACCAAAAATTCCAAATTTGGAATTCAACCAAATTCTCGAAAATTTTTTCTACTCTAATTTCTACATTTTTTAACCGATTCAACTCATTCCAACTTTCAACTGTTCATGTTTTGCCTACCTATTCCACAACTTCCCGTTTACCAAAAATTCCAAATTTGAAATTCAACCAAATTCTCCAAAATTTCGTTTTTCTAATCTAATTTCTACATTGTTCAACCAATTCAACCCATTCCAACTTTCAACTCTTCATCTTTTGCCTACCTATTCCACAACTTCCCACTTACCAAAAATTCCATATTTGAAATTCAACCAAATTCTCCAACATTTTGTTTTTCTACTCTAATTTCTACATTGTTCAACCGATTCAACCCATTCCAACTTTCAACTCTTCATCTTTGGCCTACCTATTCCACAACTTCCGACTTACCAAAAATTCCAAATTTGAAATTCAACCAAAATCTCCAAAATTTCGTTTTTCTACTGTAATTTCTACATTGTTCAACCGATTCAACCCATTCCAACTTTCAACTCTTCATCTTTTGCCTACCTATTCCACAATTTCCCACTTACCAAAAATTAAAAATTAAAAATTTGAATTTCAACCAAATTCTCAAACATTTTGTTTTTCTACTCTAATCTTTACATTGTGCAACCGATTCAATCCATTCCAACTTTCAACTTTTCATCTTTTGCTTACCTATTTCACAACTTTCCACTTACCAAAAATTCCAAATTTGAAATTCAACCAAATTCTGCAAAATTTCGTTTTTCGACTCTAATTTGTACATTTTTCAACCCATTCAACCCATTCCAACTTTCAACTCTTCATCTTTTGCCTACGTATTACACAACTTCCCACTTACCAAAAATCCCAAATTTGAAATTCAACCAAATTCTCCAAAATTTCGTTTTTCTACTCTCATTTCTACATTTCTCTACCGATTCAACCCATTCCAACTTTCAACTCTTCATCTTTTGCTTACCTATTCCACAACTTCCCCTTACAAAAAATTCCAAATTTTGAAATTTGAAATTCAACCAAATTCTCCAAAAATGTGTTTTTCTACTCTAATTTTCACATTGTTCAACCGATTCAACTCATTCCAACTTTCAACTCTTCATCTTTTTCCTACCTATTCCCCAAATTTCCACTTGCCATAAATGCCACATTTTAAGATTTTAAACTCAACCAAATTCTCCAAAATTCTGAAATTCCACCAAATTCTCCAAAATTCCGTTTTTCACCTCTATTTTCTACATTTCTCAAGTAATTCAACTCGTTTCAGCATAATTCGCCAGCATTCCCCAAGAAGTGATTCAAAGTCTTCGCCTTCACACGCAATTTCTCCAGAAATTGCATTTTCTAGTTATTGTGTGAAGGCGATGGCCTTCTCACATATGTTATTCTACACCATTCTCTATTATTATTATTATTATATTTTATTCTCCACACTTTTTTGTCCCGCTTCTTCTTCCACATAATTCATCCGATTCACTCCGTTCCACTTTTGACGTATTCCAAATATTCACGAGATGAGCGCTTCAATTTTTCTCGTTCCGAAAATTTTCCGATTTTGCAAAATTCGCGAATTTACGACAAATTTTTCCCCATTCATTCTCAATGGCAGATTCTACATTTCACATTTACGTCATTCCCCTTTTAAATTCACCTCATTCAGCACATTCAAACCACATTCGGAATGATTCTCGACATTCCCAAAATTCCCAAATTCAAAAATTTCACGTTTTCACATTAAAAATTCCGACAACATTTCACGAAATTTCGTTTTTCACCTCTAGTTTCTACATTTTTCAACCGATTCAACCCATTCCAATTTTCAACTGTTCATCTTTTGCCTGCCTATTCCACAACTTCTCACCTACCAAAAATTCCAAAATTTCAAATTTGAAATTCAACCAAATTCTCCAAAATTTCGTTTTTCTACTCTAACTTCTACGTTTTTCAACCGATTCAACCCATTCCAACTTTCAACTGTTCATCTTTTGCCTACCTATTCCACACCTTCCCACTTACCAAAATTTCCAAATTTTCAATTTTGAAATTCAACCAAATTCTACAAAATTTGGTTTTTCTACTCTAATTTCTACATTTTTCAACCGATTCAACCCATTCCAACTTTATTCACTTTGGTCACCTCATCCTTACCATATTCACCCCCTTCACCCCCACTTCCACTATGCTTACACAATTCAACCCTTGACCCCCACTTCCAGTGTGGCGGCCATCTTGGATTGACCCTGAAGTGCTCCCAATGACCCTAGAATGAACCGGAAGTGCCCCAAATTGAACCGGAAGTGACCTTAGGTAAACAGGAAGTGACCTTAGGTAAACCGGAAGTGACCCCAAATCAAACCGGAAGTGACCTTTTTAAACCGGAAGTGACCTTTTTAAACCGGAAGTGACCCCAAATAAACCGGAAGTGACCTCGGCTAGACCGGAAGTGCCTCTACTCAAACCGGAAGTGACCCAAATAGACCGGAAGTGACCCAAATCACCCCGGAAGTGACCTTATTTCAACATTAACTGCCCTAAATAGCTACATTAGTTGCTAACTTTTGCATTTTTTGTCCGATTGAACCCATTTCAACATTTTAACTCCAAAAGTGAACCTCCTGAAGCTATTTATTTTCGTTTTGTTCCAAATTTCAAAATATTTTGGCGCAATTGCTTTTTCTTTTAATTCCCATTCATTCTCTATGGAGATTCAACATTTGCTCTCACGTCTACATTTTTTAACCGATTCAACCCGTTCCAACATTCAACTGTTCATCTTTTGCCTACCTATTCCACAACCTCCCACTTACCACAAATTCCAAACTTCAAATTTGAAATTCAACCAAATTCTCCAAAATTTAGTATTACACTTCTATTTTCCACATTTCTCAAGAAATTCAACTCATTTCAACATCATTCGCCATCATTCCCCAAGAAGTGATTCAAAGTCTTCGCCTTCACACGCAATTTCTCCAGAAATTGCATTTTCTAGTTGTGTGAAGGCGATGGCCTTCACACATATGTTATTCTACACCATTCTCTATTATTATTATTATTCTTCTATTTTATTCCCGCCACTTTTTTGTCCCGCTTCTTCTTCCACATAATTCATCCGATTCACTCCGTTCCACTGTTGATGTATTCCAAATATTCACGAGATGAGCGCTTCCATTTTTCTCGTTCCGAAAATTTTCCGATTTCGCGAAATTCGCGAATTTACGACAAATTTTTCCCCATTCATTCTCAATGGCAGATTCGACAATTCACATTTACGTCATTCCCCTTTTAAATTCACCTCATTCAGCACATTCAAACCACATTCGGAATGATTCTCGACATTCCCAAAATTCCCAAATTCAAAAATTTCACGTTTTCACGTTAAACATTTCGACAAAATTTCACAAAATTCCGTTTTTCACCTCTAATTTCTACATTTTTTGACCGATTCAACCCATTCCAACTTTCAACTGTTCATCTTTTCATTCAGCATCATTCCCCAAGAAGTGATTCAAAGTCTTCGCCTTCACACGCAATTTCTCCAGAAATTGCATTTTCTAGTTATTATTATTATTATTATATTTTATTCTCCACACTTTTTTGTCCCGCTTCTTCTTCCACATAATTCATCCGATTCACTCCGTTCCACTTTTGACGTGTTCCAAATATTCACGAGATGAGCGCTTCCATTTTTCTCGTTCCGAAAATTTTCCGATTTCGCAAAATTCGCGAACTTACGACAAATTTTTCCCCATTCATTCTTAATGGCAGATTCGACATTTCACATTTACATCATTCCACTTTTTTCTACATTGTTCAACCGATTCAACTCATTCCAACTTTCAACTGTTCATCTTTTTCCTACCTATTCCACAACTTCCCACTTACCAAAAATTCCAAATTTGAAATTCAACCAAATTCTCCAAAATTTCGTTTTTCCACTCTAACTTTTACGTTTTTCAACCGATTCAACCCATTCCAACTTTCAACTGTTCATCTTTTTCTAACTATTCCACAACTTCCAACTTATGAAAAATTCAAAACTTTCAAATTTGGAATTCAACCAAATTCTCAAAAATTTTGTTTTTCTACTCTAATTTATAAATTTTTCAACCGATTCAACTCATTCCAACTTTCAACTGTTCATGTTTTGCCTACCTATTCCACAACTTCCCGTTTACCAAAAATTCCAAATTTGAAATTCAACCAAATCTTTCTAAATTTCGTTTTTCTACTCTAATTTCTACATTGTTCAACCGATTCAACTCATTCCAACTTTCAACTGTTCATCTTTTGCTTATCTATTCCACAACTTCCCACTTACCAAAAATTCCATATTTGAAATTCAACCAAATTCTCCAACATTTTGTTTTTCTACTCTAATTTCTACATTGTTCAACCGATTCAACCCATTCCAACTTTCAACTCTTCATCTTTTGCCTACCTATTCCACAACTTCCCACTTACCAAAAATTCCAAATTTGAAATTCAACCAAAATCTCCAAAATTTCGTTTTCTACTCTAATTTCTACATTGTTCAACCGATTCAACCCGTTCCAACTTTCAACTCTTCATCTTTTGCCTACCTATTCCACAACTTCCCACTTACCAAAAATTCAAAATTTGAAATTCAACCAAATTCTCAAACATTTTGTTTTTCTTCTCTAATCTTTACATTGTGAAACCGATTCAATCCATTCCAACTTTCAACTTTTCATCTTTTGCTTACCTATTTCACAACTTCCCACTTACCAAAAATTCCAAATTTGGAATTCAACCAAATTCTCAAAAATTGTGTTTTTCTACTCTAATTTCTACATTTTGTAACCGATTCAACTCATTCCAACTTTCAACTGTTCATGTTTTGCCTACCTATTCCACAACTTCCCGTTTACCAAAAATTCCAAATTTGAAATTCAACCAAATTCTCCAAAATTTCGTTTTTCTAATCTAATTTCTACATTGTTCAACCGATTCAACCCATTCCAACTTTCAACTCTTCATCTTTTGCCTACCTATTCCACAACTTCCCACTTACCAAAAATTCCATATTTGAAATTCAACCAAATTCTCCAACATTTTGTTTTTCTACTCTAATTTCTACATTGTTCAACCGATTCAACCCATTCCAACTTTCAACTCTTCATCTTTTGCCTACCTATTCCACAACTTCCGACTTACCAAAAATTCCAAATTTGAAATTCAACCAAAATCTCCAAAATTTCGTTTTTCTACTGTAATTTCTACATTGTTCAACCGATTCAACCCATTCCAACTTTCAACTCTTCATCTTTTGCCTACCTATTCCACAACTTCCCACTTACCAAAAATTAAAAATTTGAAATTCAACCAAATTCTCAAACATTTTGTTTTTCTACTCTAATCTTTACATTGTGCAACCGATTCAATCCATACCAACTTTCAACTTTTCATCTTTTGCTTACCTATTTCACAACTTCCCACTTACCAAAAATTCCAAATTTGAAATTCAACCAAATTCTGAAAAATTTCGTTTTTCGACTCTACTTTGTACATTTTTCAACCGATTCAACCCATTCCAACATTCAACTGTTCATCTTTTCCCTACCTATTCCACAACCTCCCACTTACCAAAAATTCCAAACTTCAAATTTGAAATTCAACCAAATTCTCCAAAATTTAGTATTACACTTCTATTTTCCACATTTCTCAAGAAATTCAACTCGTTTCAACATCATTCGGCATCATTCGCAAAGAAGTGATTCAAAGTCTTCGCCTTCACACGCAATTTCTCCAGAAATTGCATTTTCTAGTTATTATATTTTATTCTCCACACTTTTTTGTCCCGCTTCTTCTTCCACATAATTCATCCGATTCACTCCGTTCCACTTTTGACGTATTCCAAATATTCACGAGATGAGCGCTTCCATTTTTCTCGTTCCGAAAATTTTCCGATTTCGCAAAATTCGCGAATTTACGACAAATTTTTCCCCATTCATTCTCAATGGCAGATTCGACATTTCACTTTTACGTCATTCCCCTTTTAAATTCACCTCATTCAGCACATTCAAACCACATTCGGAATGATTCTCGACATTCCCAAAATTCCCAAATTCAAAAACTTCACGTTTTCACGTTAAAAATTTCGACAAAATTTCACAAAATTTCGTTTTTCACCTCTAATTTCTACATTTTTTGACCGATTCAACCCATTCCAACTTTCAACTGTTCATCTTTTCATTCAGCATCATTCCCCAAGAAGTGATTCAAAGTCTTCGCCTTCACACGCAATTTCTCCAGAAATTGCATTTTCTAGTTAGTGTGAAGGTGAAGACCTTCACACTATTGTTATTGCTGTCCTTTATTATTATTATTATTAGTGTGAAGGTGAAGACCTTCACACTATTGTTATTGCTGTCCTTTATTATTATTAGTGTGAAGGTGAAGACCTTCACACTATTGTTATTGCTGTCCTTTATTATTATTAGTGTGAAGGTGAAGACCTTCACACTATTGTTATTGCTGTCCTTTATTATTATTATTAGTGTGAAGGTGAAGACCTTCACACTATTGTTATTGCTGTCCTTTATTATTATTATTATTATTATTATTATTATTATTCTACTTATTCCGCTCACTTTTTTGACGCTTAACTCCTTCCACATACTTCAACCGATTCACTCCGTTCCACTTTTCACTTATTCCAAATATTCATGACACGGCTGCTTACATTTTTTTTGTTCGAAAAATTTTCCGTTTTCACAAAATTCACGATTTTGTGGCATTTTTTTCCCCATTCATTCTTAATGGCAGATTCAACATTTCACATTTTTGTTGTTCCAGTTTGAAATTCACTTATTTCAACACATTCAAATCACATTGGGGACATTCCCAAACTTGCCAAATTCAAAAATTTCACGTTTTCACTTTTAAAATTTGCACAAAATTTTGCAAAATTTCACAAAATTTAGTTTTTCACTTCTAGTTTCTACATTTTTCCACCGATTCAACTCGTTCCAACTTTCAACTGTTCATCTTTTGCCTACCTATTCCACACCTTCCCACTTAGCAAAATTTCCAAATTTTCAATTTTGAAATTCACACCAAATTTTCCCAAAATTTAGTTTTTTCCCTTCTAATTTCTACATTTTTCAACCGATTCAACCCATTCCAACTTTATTCACTTTGTTCACCTTATGCTTACCATATTCACCCCCTTCACCCCCACTTCCACAATTCAACCCTTGACCCCCACTTCCAGAGTGGCGGCCATCTTGGATTGACCCTGAAGTGCCCCAATGAACCCGGAATGAACTGGAAGTGCCCCAAATCAAACCGGAATTGACCCCAAATGAACCGGAAGTGACCTCAGGTAAACCGGAAGTGACCCCAAATCAAACCGGAAGTGACCCCAAATCAAACCGGAAGTGACCTTTTTCAACCGGAAGTGACCTTTTTAAACCGGAAGTGACCCCAAATAAACCGGAAGTGACCTGAGCTAGACCGGAAGTGCCTCTAATCAAACCGGAAGTGACCCAAATCAAACCGGAAATGACCATATTTCAACATTAAGTGCCCTAATTACCTACATTTGCGCTAACTTTTGCAAATTTTGCCCGATTAAACCCATTTCAACATTTTAACCCCAAAAGTGAACCTCCTGAAGCCGTTTCTTTCCTTTTGTTCCAAATTTCAGAAACTTTTGGTGCAATTTTTTTTTCTTTTAATTCCCATTCATTCTCTATTAGGATTCAAGATTTGCTCTAACTTCTACATTTTTTAACCGATTCAACTCGTTCCAACTTTCAACTGTTCCTCTTTTGCCTTCCCATTCCACAACTTCCCACTTACCAAAAATTCTCTACAATTTTGTTTTTCTACTCTAATTTCTACATTTTCAACTTATTCAACCCATTCCACCTTTCAACTGTTCATCATTTTCCTACCTATTCCACAACTTCCCACTTACCCAAAATTCCAAATTTTCAATTTTGAAATTCACACCCAATTTTCCCAAATTTCCTTTTTCCCTTGTAATTTCTACATTTTTCAACCGATTCAACTCTTTTCAACATCATTCTGCAACATTCCCCAAGTATTTATTCAACCTCTTCACCTTCACACGCAATTTCTTCAGGAATTGCAAATTCTAGTTATTATTATTATTATTCTACTTATTCCGCTCACTTTTTTGACGCTTAACTCCTTCCACATACTTCAACCGATTCACTCCGTTCCACTTTTCACTTATTCCAAATATTCATGACACGGCTGCTTACATTTTTTTTGTTCGAAAAATTTTCCGTTTTCACAAAATTCACGATTTTGTGGCATTTTTTTCCCCATTCATTCTTAATGGCAGATTCAACATTTCACATTTTTGTTGTTCCAGTTTGAAATTCACTTATTTCAACACATTCAAATCACATTGGGGACATTCCCAAACTTGCCAAATTCAAAACTTTCACGTTTTCACTTTTAAAATTTGCACAAAATTTTGCAAAATTTCACAAAATTTAGTTTTTCACTTCTAGTTTCTACATTTTTCCACCGATTCAACTCGTTCCAACTTTCAACTGTTCATCTTTTGCCTACCTATTCCACACCTTCCCACTTAGCAAAATTTCCAAATTTTCAATTTTGAAATTCACACCAAATTTTCCCAAAATTTAGTTTTTCCCTTCTAATTTCTACATTTTTCAACCGATTCAACCCATTCCAACTTTATTCACTTTGTTCACCTTATGCTTACCATATTCACCCCCTTCACCCCCACTTCCACAATTCAACCCTTGACCCCCACTTCCAGAGTGGCGGCCATCTTGGATTGACCCTGAAGTGCCCCAATGAACCCGGAATGAACTGGAAGTGCCCCAAATCAAACCGAAATTGACCCCAAATGAACCGGAAGTGACCTCAGGTAAACCGGAAGTGACCCCAAATCAAACCGGAAGTGACCCCAAATCAAACCGGAAGTGACCTTTTTCAACCGGAAGTGACCCCAAATAAACCGGAAGTGACCTCAGCTAGACCGGAAGTGCCTCTAATCAAACCGGAAGTTACCCAAATCAAACCGGAAATGACCATATTTCAACATTAAGTGCCCTAAATACCTACATTTGCGCTAACTTTTGCAAATTTTGCCCGATTAAACCCATTTCAACATTTTAACCCCAAAAGTGAACCTCCTGAAGCCGTTTTTTTCCTTTAGTTCCAAATTTCAGAAACTTTTGGTGCAATTTTTTTTTCTTTTAATTCCCATTCATTCTCTATTAGGATTCAAGATTTGCTCTAACTTCTACATTTTTTAACCGACTCAACTCGTTCCAACTTTCAACTGTTCCTTTTTTGCCTTCCTATTCCACAACTTCCCACTTACCAAAAATTCTCTACAATTTTGTTTTTCTACTCTAATTTCTACATTTTCAACTTATTCAACCCATTCCACCTTTCAACTGTTCATCATTTTCCTACCTATTCCACAACTTCCCACTTACCCAAAATTCCAAATTTTCAATTTTGAAATTCACACCCAATTTTCCCAAATTTCCTTTTTCCCTTGTAATTTCTACATTTTTCAACCGATTCAACTCTTTTCAACATCATTCTGCAACATTCCCCAAGTATTTATTCAACCTCTTCACCTTCACACGCAATTTCTTCAGGAATTGCAAATTCTAGTTATTATTATTATTATTCAACTTATTCCTCCCCATTTTTTGGCACCTAACTAGTCCTACATGCTTCAACCGATTCACCCCGTTCAAACTTTCACACATTCCAAATATTCATGTCATGCTTGCTACCATTTTTTTTGTTGATAACATTTACCGTTTTTGTGTAATTAGCAAATTTGTGACTTTTAAATCCCCATTCATTCTTAATGGGGATTTCAACACGAGCCATTTTCCCGCGTGGGTTCGAATTTTACATGTGTCACATTGGGCGTCTCACCATTACACAAACTCACACGACACTGGCTGCAGTTTTTTTCGTTATAAACATTTGTCATTCTTGCATAATTAGTACATTTGTGGTATAAAATTACGCATTCATTCTTAATGGCGCATTCAACATGAACATTCATCACATTAAGCAAATTCTACCGTTCCACAAAAGGAAACTGATTAGCTCAGTTTGTAACGCGGGCACTTCTTAACTCTAGCCGCATCCCCGAGTGAGTTCGATTCCAACTATGGGTAATGTTTTTTTTCCTTTTTATTCACTGCTTCATATTTTTTACGCTTATGATTTGTAACTTGTCATTTTACCATTTATTTTAATATTAATTTATTTTCCTTTTTATTCTTCCCGCTTATCATTTATAACGTTTATCATTTGTAACTTTTGTCATTTTCCCATTTATTTTATAATAATTTAATTTCCTTTATATTCTTCCCGATTATCATTTTTAACGTTTATCATTTGTAACTTTTGTCATTTTCCCATTTATTTTATAATAATTTAATTTCCTTTTTATTCTTCCCGCTTATTATTAATGTTTATCATTTGTAACTCTCATCGTTTTCCCATTTATTTTATTCATCATTTATTTCCCTTTTTCATTTTTCCTTTCTTTCATTTCGAAAAAAGTAGAATAACAATAGTGCGAAGGTCTTCGCCTTCACACGCAATTTCTCCAGAAATTGCAATTCTAGTTGTGTGAAGGCGAAGGCCTTCACACATTGTTATTCTACTTTATTATTGTGTGAAGGCGATGGCCTTCACACATATGTTATTCTACACCATTCTCTATTATTGTGTGAAGGCGATGGCCTTCACACATATGTTATTCTACACCATTCTCTATTATTGTGTGAAGGCGATGGCCTTCACACATATGTTATTCTACACCATTCTCTATTATTGTGTGAAGGCGATGGCCTTCACACATATGTTATTCTACACCATTCTCTATTATTATTGTGTGAAGGCGATGGCCTTCACACATATGTTATTCTACACCATTCTCTATTATTATTATTGTGTGAAGGCGATGGCCTTCACACATATGTTATTCTACACCATTCTCTATTATTATTATTATTATTATTCTTCTATTTTATTCTCCACACTTTTTTGTCCCGCTTCTTCTTCCACATAATTCATCCGATTCACTCCGTTCCACTTTTCACGTATTCCAAATATTCACGAGATGAGCGCTTCCATTTTTCTCGTTCCGAAAATTTTCCGATTTCGCAAAATTCGCGAATTTACGACAAATTTTTCCCCATTCATTCTCAATGGCAGATTCTACATTTCACATTTACGTCATTCCCCGTTTAAATTCACCTCATTCAGCACATTCAATCCACATTCGGAATGATTCTCGACATTCCCAAAATTCCCAAATTCAAAAATTTCACGTTTTCACGTTAAAAATTCCGACAAAATTTCACGAAATTTCGTTTTTCACCTCTAGTTTCTACATTTTTCAACCGATTCAACCCATTCCAATTTTCAACTGTTCATCTTTTGCCTGCCTATTCCACAACTTCTCACCTACCAAAAATTCCAAAATTTCAAATTTGAAATTCAACCAAATTCTCCAAAATTTCGTTTTTCTACTCTAACTTCTACGTTTTTCAACCGATTCAACCCATTCCAACTTTCAACTGTTCATCTTTTGCCTACCTATTCCACACCTTCCCACTTACCAAAATTTCCAAATTTTCAATTTTGGAATTCAACCAAATTCTACAAAATTTGGTTTTTCTACTCTAATTTCTACATTTTTCAACCGATTCAACCCATTCCAACTTTATTCACTTTGGTCACCTCATCCTTACCATATTCACCCCCTTCACCCCCACTTCCACTATGCTTACACAATTCAACCCTTGACCCCCACTTCCAGTGTGGCGGCCATCTTGGATTGACCCTGAAGTGCTCCCAATGACCCTAGAATGAACCGGAAGTGCCCCAAATCGAACCGGAAGTGACCTTAGGTAAACAGGAAGTGACCTTAGGTAAACCGGAAGTGACCCCAAATCAAACCGGAAGTGACCTTTTTAAACCGGAAGTGACCTTTTTAAACCGGAAGTGACCCCAAATAAACCGGAAGTGACCTCAGCTGGACCGGAAGTGCCTCTAATCAGACCGGAAGTGACCCAAATAGACCGGAAGTGACCCAAATCAACCCGGAAGTGAACTTATTTCAACATTAACTGTCATAAATAGCTACATTAGGCGCTAACTTTTGCATTTTTTGTCCGATTGAACCCGTTTCAACATTTTAACCCCAAAAGTGAACCTCCTGAAGCTGTTTTTTTACGTTTTGTTCCAAATTTCAAAATATTTTGGCGCAATTGCTTTTTCTTTTAATTCCCATTCATTCTCTATGGGGATTCAACAATTGCTCTCACTTCTACATTTTTTAACCGATTCAACCCGTTCCAACATTCAACTGTTCATCCTTTGCCTGCCTATTCCACAACTTTCCACTTACCAAAAATTCCAAAAATCAAATTTGAAATTCAACCATATTCTCAAAAATTTAGTATTACACTTCTATTTTCCACATTTCTCAAGAAATTCAACTCATTTCAACATCATTCGGCATCATTCCCCAAGAAGTGATTCAAAGTCTTCGCCTTCACACGCAATTTCTCCAGAAATTGCATTTTCTAGTTATTGTGTGAAGGCGATGGCCTTCACACATATGTTATTCTACACCATTCTCTATTATTATTATTATTCTTCTATTTTATTCCCGCCACTTTTTTGTCCCGCTTCTTCTTCCACATAATTCATCCGATTCACTCCGTTCCACTTTTGATGTATTCCAAATATTCACGAGATGAGCGCTTCCATTTTTCTCGTTCCGAAAATTTTCCGATTTCGCAAAATTCGCGAATTTACGACAAATTTTTCCCCATTCATTCTCAATGGCAGATTCGACAATTCACATATACGTCATTCCCCTTTTAAATTCACCTCATTCAGCACATTCAAACCACATTCGGAATGATTCTCGACATTCCCAAAATTCCCAAATTCAAAAATTTCACGTTTTCACGTTAAAAATTTCGACAAAATTTCACAAAATTCCGTTTTTCACCTCTAATTTCTACATTTTTTGACCGATTCAACCCATTCCAACTTTCAACTGTTCATCTTTTCATTCAGCATCATTCCCCAAGAAGTGAATCAAAGTCTTCGCCTTCACACGCAATTTCTCCAGAAATTGCATTTTCTAGTTATTATTATTATTCTTCTATTTTATTCTCCACACTTTTTTGTCCCGCTTCTTCTTCCACATAGTTCATCCGATTCACTCCGTTCCACTTTTGACGTGTTCCAAATATTCACGAGATGAGCGCTTCCATTTTTCTCGTTCCGAAAATTTTCCGATTTCGCAAAATTCGCGAACTTACGACAAATTTTTCCCCATTCATTCTTAATGGCAGATTCGACATTTCACATTTACATCATTCCACTTTTTTCTACATTGTTCAACCGATTCAACTCATTCCAACTTTCAACTGTTCATCTTTTGCCTACCTATTCCACAACTTCCCACTTACCAAAAATTCCAAATTTGAAATTCAACCAAATTCTCCAAAATTTCGTTTTTCCACTCTAACTTTTATGTTTTTCAACCGATTCAACCCATTCCAACTTTCAACTGTTCATCTTTTTCTAACTATTCCACAACTTCCAACTTATGAAAAATTCCAAATTTTCACATTTGGAATTCAACCAAATTCTCCAAAATTTCGTTTTTCTAATTTTATTTCTACATTGTTCAACCGATTCAACCCATTCCAACTTTCAACTGTTCATGTTTTGCCTACCTATTCCACAACTTCCGACTTACCAAAAATTCCAAATTTGGAATTCAACCAAATTCTCAAAAATTTTGTTTTTCTACTCTAATTTCTACATTTTTTAACCGATTCAACCCATTCCAACTTTCAACTCTTCATCTTTTGCCTACCTATTCCACAACTTCCCACTTACCAAAAATTCCATATTTGAAATTCAACCAAATTCTCCAACATTTTGTTTTTTTACTCTAATTTCTACATTGTTCAACCGATTCAACCCATTCCAACTTTCAACTCTTCATCTTTTGCCTACCTATTCCACAACTTCCGACTTACCAAAAATTCCAAATTTGGAATTCAACCAAATTCTCAAAAATTTTGTTTTTCTACTCTAATTTCTACATTTTTTAACCGATTCAACTCATTCCAACTTTCAACTGTTCATGTTTTGCCTACCTATTCCACAACTTCCCGTTTACCAAAAATTCCAAATTTGAAATTCAACAAAATTCTCCAAAATTTCGTTTTTCTAATCTAATTTCTACATTGTTCAACCGATTCAACCCATTCCAACTTTCAACTCTTCATCTTTTGCCTACCTATTCCACAACTTCCCACTTACCAAAAATTCCATATTTGAAATTCAACCAAATTCTCCAACATTTTGTTTTTCTACTCTAATTTCTACATTGTTCAACCGATTCAACCCATTCCAACTTTCAACTCTTCATCTTTGGCCTACCTATTCCACAACTTCCGACTTACCAAAAATTCCAAATTTGAAATTCAACCAAAATCTCCAAAATTTCGTTTTTCTACTGTAATTTCTACATTGTTCAACCGATTCAACCCATTCCAACTTTCAACTCTTCATCTTTTGCCTACCTATTCCACAATTTCCCACTTCCCAAAAATTAAAAATTTGAAATTCAACCAAATTCTCAAACATTTTGTTTTTCTACTCTAATCTTTACATTGTGCAACCGATTCAATCCATTCCAACTTTCAACTTTTCATCTTTTGCTTACCTATTTCACAACTTCCCACTTACCAAAAATTCCAAATTTGAAATTCAACCAAATTCTGCAAAATTTCGTTTTTCGACTCTAATTTGTACATTTTTCAACCGATTCAACCCATTCCAACTTTCAACTCTTCATCTTTTGCCTACGTATTACACAACTTCCCACTTACCAAAAATCCCAAATTTGAAATTCAACCAAATTCTCCAAAATTTCGTTTTTCTACTCTCATTTCTACATTTCTCTACCGATTCAACCCATTCCAACTTTCAACTCTTCATCTTTTGCTTACCTATTCCACAACTTCCCCTTACAAAAAATTCCAAATTTTGAAATTTGAAATTCAACCAAATTCTCCAAAAATGTGTTTTTCTACTCTAATTTTCACATTGTTCAACCGATTCAACTCATTCCAACTTTCAACTCTTCATCGTTTTCCTACCTATTCCCCAAATTTCCACTTGCCATAAATTCCACATTTTAAGATTTTAAACTCAACCAAATTCTCCAAAATTCTGAAATTCCACCAAATTCTCCAAAATTCCGTTTTTCACCTCTATTTTCTACATTTCTCAAGTAATTCAACTCGTTTCAGCATAATTCGCCAGCATTCCCCAAGAAGTGATTCAAAGTCTTCGCCTTCACACGCAATTTCTCCAGAAATTGCATTTTCTAGTTATTATTGTGTGAAGGCGATGGCCTTCACACATATGTTATTCTACACCATTCTCTATTATTGTGTGAAGGCGATGGCCTTCACACATATGTTATTCTACACCATTCTCTATTATTATTATTATTCTTCTATTTTATTCCCGCCACTTTTTTGTCCCGCTTCTTCTTCCACATAATTCATCCGATTCACTCCGTTCCACTTTTGACGTATTCCAAATATTCACGAGATGAGCGCTTCCATTTTTCTCGTTCCGAAAATTTTCCGATTTCGCAAAATTCGCGAATTTACGACAAATTTTTCCCCATTCATTCTCAATGGCAGATTCGACATTTCACATTTACGTCATTCCCATTTTAAATTCACCTCATTCAGCACATTCAAACCACATTCGGAATGATTCTCGACATTCCCAAAATTCCCAAATTCAAAAATTTCACGTTTTCACGTTAAAAATTTCGACAAAATTTCACAAAATTCCGTTTTTCACTTCTAATTTCTACATTTTTTGACCGATTCAACCCATTCCAACTTTCAACTGTTCATCTTTTCATTCGGCATCATTCCCCAAGAAGTGATTCAAAGTCTTCGCCTTCACACGCAATTTCTCCAGAAATTGCATTTTCTAGTTATTGTGTGAAGGCGATGGCCTTCACACATATGTTATTCTACACCATTCTCTATTATTATTATTATTATTATTATTCTTCTATTTTATTCTCCACACTTTTTTGTCCCGCTTCTTCTTCCACATAGTTCATCCGATTCACTCCGTTCCACTTTTGATGTATTCCAAATATTCACGAGATGAGCGCTTCCATTTTTCTCGTTCCGAAAATTTTCCGATTTCGCAAAATTCGCGAATTTACGACAAATTTTTCCCCATTCATTCTCAATGGCAGATTCGACATTTCACATTTACGTCATTCCCCTTTTAAATTCACCTCATTCAGCACATTCAAACCACATTCGGAATGATTCTCGACATTCCCAAAATTCCCAAATTCAAAAATTTCACGTTTTCACGTTAAAAATTCCGACAAAATTTCACGAAATTTCGTTTTTCACCTCTAATTTCTACATTTTTCGACCGATTCAACCCGTTCCAACTTCCAACTGTTCATCTTTTGCCTACCTATTCCACAACTTCCCACTTACAAAAAAATTCCAAATTTTCAAATTTGAAATTCAACCAAATTCTTCGTAATTTCGTTTTTCTACTCTAATTTCTACATTTTTCAACCGATTCAACCCATTCCAACTTTCAACTGTTCATCTTTTGCCTGCCTATTCCACAATTTCTCACCTATCAAAAATTCCAAAATTTCAAATTTGAAATTCAACCGAATTCTCCAAAATTTCGTTTTTCTACTCTAACTTCTACGTTTTTCAACCGATTCAACCCATTCCAACTTTCAACTGTTCATCTTTTGCCTACCTATTCCACACCTTCCCACTTACCAAAATTTCCAAATTTTCAATTTTGAAATTCAACCAAATTCTACAAAATTTGGTTTTTCTACTCTAATTTCTACATTTTTCAACCGATTCAACCCATTCCAACTTTATTCACTTTGGTCACCTCATCCTTACCATATTCACCCCCTTCACCCCCACTTCCACTATGCTTACAAAATTCAACCCTTGACCCCCACTTCCAGTGTGGCGGCCATCTTGGATTGACCCTGAAGTGCTCCCAATGAACCTAGAATGAACCGGAAGTGGCCCAAATCAAACCGGAAGTGACCTTAGGTAAACAGGAAGTGACCTCAGGTAAACCGGAAGTGACCCCAAATCAAACCGGAAGTGACCTTTTTAAACCGGAAGTGGCCTTTTTAAACCGGAAGTGACCCCAAATAAACCGGAAGTGACCTCAGCTGGACCGGAAGTGCCTCTAATCAGACCGGAAGTGACCCAAATGGACCGGAAGTGACCCAAATCAACCCGGAAGTGAACTTATTTCAACATTAACTGCCATAAATAGCTACATTAGGCGCTAACTTTTGCATTTTTTGTCCGATTGAACCCGTTTCAACATTTTAACCCCAAAAGTGAACCTCCTGAAGCTGTTTTTTTTACGTTTTGTTCCAAATTTCAAAATATTTTGGCGCAATTGCTTTTTCTTTTAATTCCCATTCATTCTCTATGGGGATTCAACATTTGCTCTCACTTCTACATTTTTTAACCGATTCAACCCGTTCCAACATTCAACTGTTCATCCTTTGCCTGCCTATTCCACAACTTTCCACTTACCAAAAATTCCAAAAATCAAATTTGAAATTCAACCATATTCTCAAAAATTTAGTATTACACTTCTATTTTCCACATTTCTCAAGAAATTCAACTCATTTCAACATCATTCGGCATCATTCCCCAAGAAGTGATTCAAAGTCTTCGCCTTCACACGCAATTTCTCCAGAAATTGCATTTTCTAGTTATTATTATTATATTTTATTCTCCACACTTTTTTGTCCCGCTTCTTCTTCCACATAATTCATCCGATTCACTCCGTTCCACTTTTGACGTATTCCAAATATTCACGAGATGAGCGCTTCCATTTTTCTCGTTCCGAAAATTTTCCGATTTCGCAAAATTCGCGAATTTACGACAAATTTTTCCCCATTCATTCTCAATGGCAGATTCTACATTTCACATTTACGTCATTCCCCTTTTAAATTCACCTCATTCAGCACATTCAAACCACATTCGGAATGATTCTCGACATTCCCAAAATTCCCAAATTCAAAAATTTCACGTTTTCACGTTAAAAATTCCGACAAAATTTCCCGAAATTTCGTTTTTCACCTCTAGTTTCTACATTTTTCAACCGATTCAATCCATTCCAATTTTCAACTGTTCATCTTTTGCCTGCCTATTCCACAACTTCTCACCTACCAAAAATTCCAAAATTTCAAATTTGAAATTCAACCAAATTCTCCAAAGTTTCGTTTTTCTACTCTAACTTCTACGTTTTTCAACCGATTCAACCCATTCGAACTTTCAACTGTTCATCTTTTGCCTACCTATTCCACACCTTCCCACTTACCAAAATTTCCAAATTTTCAATTTTGAAATTCAACCAAATTCTACAAAATTTGGTTTTTCTACTCTAATTTCTACATTTTTCAACCGATTCAACCCATTCCAACTTTATTCACTTTGGTCACCTCATCCTTACCATATTCACCCCCTTCACCCCCACTTCCACTATGCTTACACAATTCAACCCTTGACCCCCACTTCCAGTGTGGCGGCCATCTTGGATTGACCCTGAAGTGCTCCCAATGACCCTAGAATGAACCGGAAGTGCCCCAAATCGAACCGGAAGTGACCTTAGGTAAACAGGAAGTGACCTTAGGTAAACCGGAAGTGACCCCAAATCAAACCGGAAGTGACCTTTTTAAACCGGAAGTGACCTTTTTAAACCGGAAGTGACCCCAAATAAACCGGAAGTGACCTCAGCTAGACCGGAAGTGCCTCTAATCAAACCGGAAGTGACCCAAATAGACCGGAAGTGACCCAAATCAAACCGGAAGTGACCCCAAATGAACCGGAAGTGACCTCAAGTAAACCGGAAGTGACCCCAAATCAAACCGGAAGTGACCTTTTTAAACCGGAAGTGACCTTCTTAAACCGGAAGTGACCCCAAATAAACCGGAAGTGACCTCTTCTAGACCGGAAGTGCCTCTAATGAAACCGGAAGTGACCCAAATACACCGGAAGTTACCCAAATCACCCCGGAAGCGACCTTATTTCAACATTAACTGCCCTAAATAGCTACATTAGTCGCTAACTTTTGCATTTTTTGTCCGATTGAACCCATTTCAACATTTTAATTATTATATTTTATTCTCCACACTTTTTTGTCCCGCTTCTTCTTCCACATAATTCATCCGATTCACTCCGTTCCACTTTTGACGTATTCCAAATATTCACGAGATGAGCGCTTCCATTTTTCTCGTTCCGAAAATTTTCCGATTTCGCAAAATTCGCGAATTTACGACAAATTTTTCCCCATTCATTCTCAATGGCAGATTCTACATTTCACATTTACGTCATTCCCCTTTTAAATTCACCTCATTCAGCACATTCAAACCACATTCGGAATGATTCTCGACATTCCCAAAATTCCCAAATTCAAAAATTTCACGTTTTCACGTTAAAAATTCCGACAAAATTTCACGAAATTTCGTTTTTCACCTCTAGTTTCTACATTTTTCAACCGATTCAACCCATTCCAATTTTCAACTGTTCATCTTTTGCCTGCCTATTCCACAACTTCTCACCTACCAAAAATTCCAAAATTTCAAATTTGAAATTCAACCAAATTCTCCAAAATTTCGTTTTTCTACTCTAACTTCTACGTTTTTCAACCGATTCAACCCATTCCAACTTTCAACTGTTCATCTTTTGCCTACCTATTCCACACCTTCCCACTTACCAAAATTTCCAAATTTTCAATTTTGAAATTCAACCAAATTCTACAAAATTTGGTTTTTCTACTCTAATTTCTACATTTTTCAACCGATTCAACCCATTCCAACTTTATTCACTTTGGTCACCTCATCCTTACCATATTCACCCCCTTCACCCCCACTTCCACTATGCTTACACAATTCAACCCTTGACCCCCACTTCCAGTGTGGCGGCCATCTTGGATTGACCCTGAAGTGCTCCCAATGACCCTAGAATGAACCGGAAGTGCCCCAAATCGAACCGGAAGTGACCTTAGGTAAACAGGAAGTGACCTTAGGTAAACCGGAAGTGACCCCAAATCAAACCGGAAGTGACCTTTTTAAACCGGAAGTGACCTTTTTAAACCGGAAGTGACCCCAAATAAACCGGAAGTGACCTCAGCTAGACCGGAAGTGCCTCTATTCAAACCGGAAGTGACCCAAATAGACCGGAAGTGACCCAAATCAACCCGGAAGTGAACTTATTTCAACATTAACTGCCCTAAATAGCTACATTAGGCGCTAACATTTGCTTTTTTTGTCCGATTGAACTCGTTTCAACATTTTAACCCCAAAAGTGAACCTCCTGAAGCTGTTTTTTTACATTTTGTTCCAAATTTCAAAATATTTTGGCGCAATTGCTTTTTCTTTTAATTCCCATTCATTCTCTATGGGGATTCAACATTTGCTCTCACTTCTACATTTTTTAACCGATTCAACCCGTTCCAACATTCAACTGTTCATCTTTTGCCTACCTATTCCACAACCTCCCACTTACCACAAATTCCAAACTTCAAATTTGAAATTCAACCAAATTCTCCAAAATTTAGTATTACACTTCTATTTTCCACATTTCTCAAGAAATTCAACTCATTTAGACATCATTCGCCATCATTCCCCAAGAAGTGATTCAAAGTCTTCGCCTTCACACGCAATTTCTCCAGAAATTGCATTTTCTAGTTATTATTATTCTTCTATTTTATTCTCCACACTTTTTTGTCCCGCTTCTTCTTCCACATAGTTCATCCGATTCACTCCGTTCCACTTTTGACGTGTTCCAAATATTCACGAGATGAGCGCTTCCATTTTTCTCGTTCCGAAAATTTTCCGATTTCGCAAAATTCGCGAACTTACGACAAATTTTTCCCCATTCATTCTTAATGGCAGATTCGACATTTCACATTTACATCATTCCACTTTTTTCTACATTGTTCAACCGATTCAACTCATTCCAACTTTCAACTGTTCATCTTTTGCCTACCTATTCCACAACTTCCCACTTACCAAAAATTCCAAATTTGAAATTCAACCAAATTCTCCAAAAATTCGTTTTTCCACTCTAACTTTTACGTTTTTCAACCGATTCAACCCATTCCAACTTTCAACTGTTCATCTTTTTCTAACTATTCCACAACTTCCAACTTATGAAAAATTCCAAATTTTCAAATTTGGAATTCAACCAAATTCTCAAAAATTTTGTTTTTCTACTCTAATTTCTACATTTTTCAACCGATTCAACTCATTCCAACTTTCAACTCTTCATCTTTTGCCTACCTATTCCACAACTTACCACTTACCAAAAATTCCATATTTGAAATTCAACCAAATTCTCCAACATTTTGTTTTTCTACTCTAATTTCTACATTGTTCAACCGATTCAACCCATTCCAACTTTCAACTCTTCATCTTTTGCCTACCTATTCCACAACTTCCGACTTACCAAAAATTCCAAATTTGGAATTCAACCAAATTCTCAAAAATTTTGTTTTTCTACTCTAATTTCTACATTTTTTAACCGATTCAACTCATTCCAACTTTCAACTGTTCATGTTTTGCCTACCTATTCCACAACTTCCCGTTTACCAAAAATTCCAAATTTGAAATTCAACCAAATTCTCCAAAAATTTCGTTTTTCTAATCTAATTTCTACATTGTTCAACCGATTCAACCCATTCCAACTTTCAACTCTTCATCTTTTGCCTACCTATTCCACAACTTCCCACTTACCAAAAATTCCATATTTGAAATTCAACCAAATTCTCCAACATTTTGTTTTTCTACTCTAATTTCTACATTGTTCAACCGATTCAACCCATTCCAACTTTCAACTCTTCATCTTTGGCCTACCTATTCCACAACTTCCGACTTACCAAAAATTCCAAATTTGAAATTCAACCAAAATCTCCAAAATTTCGTTTTTCTACTGTAATTTCTACATTGTTCAACCGATTCAACCCATTCCAACTTTCAACTCTTCATCTTTTGCCTACCTATTCCACAATTTCCCACTTCCCAAAAATTAAAAATTTGAAATTCAACCAAATTCTCAAACATTTTGTTTTTCTACTCTAATCTTTACATTGTGCAACCGATTCAATCCATTCCAACTTTCAACTTTTCATCTTTTGCTTACCTATTTCACAACTTCCCACTTACCAAAAATTCCAAATTTGAAATTCAACCAAATTCTGCAAAATTTCGTTTTTCGACTCTAATTTGTACATTTTTCAACCGATTCAACCCATTCCAACTTTCAACTCTTCATCTTTTGCCTACGTATTACACAACTTCCCACTTACCAAAAATCCCAAATTTGAAATTCAACCAAATTCTCCAAAATTTCGTTTTTCTACTCTCATTTCTACATTTCTCTACCGATTCAACCCATTCCAACTTTCAACTCTTCATCTTTTGCTTACCTATTCCACAACTTCCCCTTACAAAAAATTCCAAATTTTGAAATTTGAAATTCAACCAAATTCTCCAAAAATGTGTTTTTCTACTCTAATTTTCACATTGTTCAACCGATTCAACTCATTCCAACTTTCAACTCTTCATCGTTTTCCTACCTATTCCCCAAATTTCCACTTGCCATAAATTCCACATTTTAAGATTTTAAACTCAACCAAATTCTCCAAAATTCTGAAATTCCACCAAATTCTCCAAAATTCCGTTTTTCACCTCTATTTTCTACATTTCTCAAGTAATTCAACTCGTTTCAGCATAATTCGCCAGCATTCCCCAAGAAGTGATTCAAAGTCTTCGCCTTCACACGCAATTTCTCCAGAAATTGCATTTTCTAGTTATTATTGTGTGAAGGCGATGGCCTTCACACATATGTTATTCTACACCATTCTCTATTATTGTGTGAAGGCGATGGCCTTCACACATATGTTATTCTACACCATTCTCTATTATTATTATTATTCTTCTATTTTATTCCCGCCACTTTTTTGTCCCGCTTCTTCTTCCACATAATTCATCCGATTCACTCCGTTCCACTTTTGACGTATTCCAAATATTCACGAGATGAGCGCTTCCATTTTTCTCGTTCCGAAAATTTTCCGATTTCGCAAAATTCGCGAATTTACGACAAATTTTTCCCCATTCATTCTCAATGGCAGATTCGACATTTCACATTTACGTCATTCCCATTTTAAATTCACCTCATTCAGCACATTCAAACCACATTCGGAATGATTCTCGACATTCCCAAAATTCCCAAATTCAAAAATTTCACGTTTTCACGTTAAAAATTTCGACAAAATTTCACAAAATTCCGTTTTTCACTTCTAATTTCTACATTTTTTGACCGATTCAACCCATTCCAACTTTCAACTGTTCATCTTTTCATTCGGCATCATTCCCCAAGAAGTGATTCAAAGTCTTCGCCTTCACACGCAATTTCTCCAGAAATTGCATTTTCTAGTTATTATTATTATTATATTTTATTCTCCACACTTTTTTGTCCCGCTTCTTCTTCCACATAATTCATCCGATTCACTCCGTTCCACTTTTGACGTATTCCAAATATTCACGAGATGAGCGCTTCCATTTTTCTCGTTCCGAAAATTTTCCGATTTCGCAAAATTCGCGAATTTACGACAAATTTTTCCCCATTCATTCTCAATGGCAGATTCTACATTTCACATTTACGTCATTCCCCTTTTAAATTCACCTCATTCAGCACATTCAAACCACATTCGGAATGATTCTCGACATTCCCAAAATTCCCAAATTCAAAAATTTCACGTTTTCACGTTAAAAATTCCGACAAAATTTCCCGAAATTTCGTTTTTCACCTCTAGTTTCTACATTTTTCAACCGATTCAATCCATTCCAATTTTCAACTGTTCATCTTTTGCCTGCCTATTCCACAACTTCTCACCTACCAAAAATTCCAAAATTTCAAATTTGAAATTCAACCAAATTCTCCAAAGTTTCGTTTTTCTACTCTAACTTCTACGTTTTTCAACCGATTCAACCCATTCGAACTTTCAACTGTTCATCTTTTGCCTACCTATTCCACACCTTCCCACTTACCAAAATTTCCAAATTTTCAATTTTGAAATTCAACCAAATTCTACAAAATTTGGTTTTTCTACTCTAATTTCTACATTTTTCAACCGATTCAACCCATTCCAACTTTATTCACTTTGGTCACCTCATCCTTACCATATTCACCCCCTTCACCCCCACTTCCACTATGCTTACACAATTCAACCCTTGACCCCCACTTCCAGTGTGGCGGCCATCTTGGATTGACCCTGAAGTGCTCCCAATGACCCTAGAATGAACCGGAAGTGCCCCAAATCGAACCGGAAGTGACCTTAGGTAAACAGGAAGTGACCTTAGGTAAACCGGAAGTGACCCCAAATCAAACCGGAAGTGACCTTTTTAAACCGGAAGTGACCTTTTTAAACCGGAAGTGACCCCAAATAAACCGGAAGTGACCTCAGCTAGACCGGAAGTGCCTCTAATCAAACCGGAAGTGACCCAAATAGACCGGAAGTGACCCAAATCAAACCGGAAGTGACCCCAAATGAACCGGAAGTGACCTCAAGTAAACCGGAAGTGACCCCAAATCAAACCGGAAGTGACCTTTTTAAACCGGAAGTGACCTTCTTAAACCGGAAGTGACCCCAAATAAACCGGAAGTGACCTCTTCTAGACCGGAAGTGCCTCTAATGAAACCGGAAGTGACCCAAATACACCGGAAGTTACCCAAATCACCCCGGAAGCGACCTTATTTCAACATTAACTGCCCTAAATAGCTACATTAGTCGCTAACTTTTGCATTTTTTGTCCGATTGAACCCATTTCAACATTTTAATTATTATATTTTATTCTCCACACTTTTTTGTCCCGCTTCTTCTTCCACATAATTCATCCGATTCACTCCGTTCCACTTTTGACGTATTCCAAATATTCACGAGATGAGCGCTTCCATTTTTCTCGTTCCGAAAATTTTCCGATTTCGCAAAATTCGCGAATTTACGACAAATTTTTCCCCATTCATTCTCAATGGCAGATTCTACATTTCACATTTACGTCATTCCCCTTTTAAATTCACCTCATTCAGCACATTCAAACCACATTCGGAATGATTCTCGACATTCCCAAAATTCCCAAATTCAAAAATTTCACGTTTTCACGTTAAAAATTCCGACAAAATTTCACGAAATTTCGTTTTTCACCTCTAGTTTCTACATTTTTCAACCGATTCAACCCATTCCAATTTTCAACTGTTCATCTTTTGCCTGCCTATTCCACAACTTCTCACCTACCAAAAATTCCAAAATTTCAAATTTGAAATTCAACCAAATTCTCCAAAATTTCGTTTTTCTACTCTAACTTCTACGTTTTTCAACCGATTCAACCCATTCCAACTTTCAACTGTTCATCTTTTGCCTACCTATTCCACACCTTCCCACTTACCAAAATTTCCAAATTTTCAATTTTGAAATTCAACCAAATTCTACAAAATTTGGTTTTTCTACTCTAATTTCTACATTTTTCAACCGATTCAACCCATTCCAACTTTATTCACTTTGGTCACCTCATCCTTACCATATTCACCCCCTTCACCCCCACTTCCACTATGCTTACACAATTCAACCCTTGACCCCCACTTCCAGTGTGGCGGCCATCTTGGATTGACCCTGAAGTGCTCCCAATGACCCTAGAATGAACCGGAAGTGCCCCAAATCGAACCGGAAGTGACCTTAGGTAAACAGGAAGTGACCTTAGGTAAACCGGAAGTGACCCCAAATCAAACCGGAAGTGACCTTTTTAAACCGGAAGTGACCTTTTTAAACCGGAAGTGACCCCAAATAAACCGGAAGTGACCTCAGCTAGACCGGAAGTGCCTCTATTCAAACCGGAAGTGACCCAAATAGACCGGAAGTGACCCAAATCAACCCGGAAGTGAACTTATTTCAACATTAACTGCCCTAAATAGCTACATTAGGCGCTAACATTTGCTTTTTTTGTCCGATTGAACTCGTTTCAACATTTTAACCCCAAAAGTGAACCTCCTGAAGCTGTTTTTTTACATTTTGTTCCAAATTTCAAAATATTTTGGCGCAATTGCTTTTTCTTTTAATTCCCATTCATTCTCTATGGGGATTCAACATTTGCTCTCACTTCTACATTTTTTAACCGATTCAACCCGTTCCAACATTCAACTGTTCATCTTTTGCCTACCTATTCCACAACCTCCCACTTACCACAAATTCCAAACTTCAAATTTGAAATTCAACCAAATTCTCCAAAATTTAGTATTACACTTCTATTTTCCACATTTCTCAAGAAATTCAACTCATTTAGACATCATTCGCCATCATTCCCCAAGAAGTGATTCAAAGTCTTCGCCTTCACACGCAATTTCTCCAGAAATTGCATTTTCTAGTTATTATTATTCTTCTATTTTATTCTCCACACTTTTTTGTCCCGCTTCTTCTTCCACATAGTTCATCCGATTCACTCCGTTCCACTTTTGACGTGTTCCAAATATTCACGAGATGAGCGCTTCCATTTTTCTCGTTCCGAAAATTTTCCGATTTCGCAAAATTCGCGAACTTACGACAAATTTTTCCCCATTCATTCTTAATGGCAGATTCGACATTTCACATTTACATCATTCCACTTTTTTCTACATTGTTCAACCGATTCAACTCATTCCAACTTTCAACTGTTCATCTTTTGCCTACCTATTCCACAACTTCCCACTTACCAAAAATTCCAAATTTGAAATTCAACCAAATTCTCCAAAAATTCGTTTTTCCACTCTAACTTTTACGTTTTTCAACCGATTCAACCCATTCCAACTTTCAACTGTTCATCTTTTTCTAACTATTCCACAACTTCCAACTTATGAAAAATTCCAAATTTTCAAATTTGGAATTCAACCAAATTCTCAAAAATTTTGTTTTTCTACTCTAATTTCTACATTTTTCAACCGATTCAACTCATTCCAACTTTCAACTCTTCATCTTTTGCCTACCTATTCCACAACTTACCACTTACCAAAAATTCCATATTTGAAATTCAACCAAATTCTCCAACATTTTGTTTTTCTACTCTAATTTCTACATTGTTCAACCGATTCAACCCATTCCAACTTTCAACTCTTCATCTTTTGCCTACCTATTCCACAACTTCCGACTTACCAAAAATTCCAAATTTGGAATTCAACCAAATTCTCAAAAATTTTGTTTTTCTACTCTAATTTCTACATTTTTTAACCGATTCAACTCATTCCAACTTTCAACTGTTCATGTTTTGCCTACCTATTCCACAACTTCCCGTTTACCAAAAATTCCAAATTTGAAATTCAACCAAATTCTCCAAAAATTTCGTTTTTCTAATCTAATTTCTACATTGTTCAACCGATTCAACCCATTCCAACTTTCAACTCTTCATCTTTTGCCTACCTATTCCACAACTTCCCACTTACCAAAAATTCCATATTTGAAATTCAACCAAATTCTCCAACATTTTGTTTTTCTACTCTAATTTCTACATTGTTCAACCGATTCAACCCATTCCAACTTTCAACTCTTCATCTTTGGCCTACCTATTCCACAACTTCCGACTTACCAAAAATTCCAAATTTGAAATTCAACCAAAATCTCCAAAATTTCGTTTTTCTACTGTAATTTCTACATTGTTCAACCGATTCAACCCATTCCAACTTTCAACTCTTCATCTTTTGCCTACCTATTCCACAATTTCCCACTTACCAAAAATTAAAAATTTGAAATTCAACCAAATTCTCAAACATTTTGTTTTTCTACTCTAATCTTTACATTGTGCAACCGATTCAATCCATTCCAACTTTCAACTTTTCATCTTTTGCTTACCTATTTCACAACTTCCCACTTACCAAAAATTCCAAATTTGAAATTCAACCAAATTCTGCAAAATTTCGTTTTTCGACTCTAATTTGTACATTTTTCAACCGATTCAACCCATTCCAACTTTCAACTCTTCATCTTTTGCCTACGTATTACACAACTTCCCACTTACCAAAAATCCCAAATTTGAAATTCAACCAAATTCTCCAAAATTTCGTTTTTCTACTCTCATTTCTACATTTCTCTACCGATTCAACCCATTCCAACTTTCAACTCTTCATCTTTTGCTTACCTATTCCACAACTTCCCCTTACAAAAAATTCCAAATTTTGAAATTTGAAATTCAACCAAATTCTCCAAAAATGTGTTTTTCTACTCTAATTTTCACGTTATTCAACCGATTCAACTCATTCCAACTTTCAACTCTTCATCTTTTTCCTACCTATTCCCCAAATTTCCACTTGCCATAAATTCCACATTTTAAGATTTTAAACTCAACCAAATTCTCCAAAATTCTGAAATTCCACCAAATTCTCCAAAATTCCGTTTTTCACCTCTATTTTCTACATTTCTCAAGTAATTCAACTCGTTTCAGCATAATTCGCCAGCATTCCCCAAGAAGTGATTCAAAGTCTTCGCCTTCACACGCAATTTCTCCAGAAATTGCATTTTCTAGTTATTATTATTATTCAACTTATTCCTCCCACGTTTTTGGCACCTAACTAGTCCTACATGCTTCAACCGATTCACCCCGTTCAAACTTTCACACATTACAAAAATTCATGGCATGCTTGCTACCATTTTTTTTGTTGATAACATTTACCGTTTTTGTGTAATTAGCAAATTTGTGACTTTTAAATCTCCATTCATTCTTAATGGAGATTTCAACACGAGCCATTTTCCCGCGTGGGTTCGAATTTTACAGTGGGCGGAATTTATTTTCGAAAAAAGTAGAATAACAATAGTGTGAAGGTCTTCGCCTTCACACACGCAATTTCTCCAGGAATTGCAGATTGCTAGTTATTATTCAACTTATTCCTCCCACTTTTTTGGCACCTAACTAGTCCTACATGCTTCAACCGATTCACCCCGTTCAAACTTTCACACATTCCAAATATTCATGTCTTGCTTGCTACCATTTTTTTTGTTGATAACATTTACCGTTTTTGTGTAATTAGCAAATTTGTGACTTTTAAATCCCCATTCATTCTTAATGGCAATTCCAACACGAGCCATTTCCCTGCGTGGGTTCGAATTTTACATGTGTCACATTGGGCGTCTCACCATTACACAAACTCACACGACACTGGCTGCAGTTTTTTTCGTCATAAACATTTATCGTGTTTGCATAATTAGTACATTTGTGGTGTAAAATTACGCATTCATTCTTAATGGCGTATTCAACATGAACATTCATCACATTAAGCGAATTCCACCACCTTAAAAGAGAAAACCAATTAGCTCAGGTGGTAACGTGGGCACTTCTTAACTCTAGCCATGTCAATGTGTGAGTTCGATTCCAACTGTGGGTACTGTTTTTTTTTCCTTTTTATTCACTGCTTCTTATTTTTTACGCTTATGATTTGTAACTTGTCATTTTACCATTTATTTTAATAATAACCTTTTTATTCTTCCCGCTTATCATTTGTAACTCTCGTCATTTTCCCATTTATTGTATAAATAATTTAATTTCCTTTATATTCTTCCCGCTTATCATTTTTATCATTTATCATTTATAACTTTTGTCATTTTCCCATTTATTTTATAATAATTTAATTTCCTTTTTATTCTTCCCGCTTAAAGTAGAATAACAATAGTGCGAAGGTCTTCGCCTTCACACACAATTTCTCCAGAAATTGCAATTCTAGTTGTGTGAAGGCGAAGGCCTTCACACATTGTTATTCTACTTTATTATTATTATTATTATTATTATTATTATTATTATTATTATTATTATTATTATTATTCAACTTATTCCTCTCACTTTTTTGGCACCTAACTAGTCCTACATGCTTCAACCGATTCACCCCGTTCAAACTTTCACACATTCCAAAAATTCATGGCATGCTTGCTACCATTTTTTTTGTTCTTAACATTTACCGTTTTTGTGTAATTAGCAAATTTGTGACTTATAATTCCCCATTCATTCTTAATGGCAGTTTCAACACGAGCCATTTCCCTGCGTGGGTTCGAATTTTACATGTGTCACATTGTGCGTCTCACCATTACACAAACTCATACGACACTGGCTGCAGTTTTTTTCGTCATAAACATTTATCGTTTTTGCGCAATTAGTACATTTGTGGTGTAAAATTACGCATCCATTCTCAATGGCGCATTCAACATGAACATTAATCACATTAAGCGAATTCCACCACTTTAAAAAAGAAAACCAATTAGCTCAGGTGGTAACGCGGGCACTTCTTGACTCTAGCCGGTTCCCCGCATGAGTTCGATTCCAACTGTGGGTACCGTTTTTTTTACTTTTTATTCACTGCTTCATATTTTTTACGCTTATGATTTTACCATTTATTTTAATAATAATTTATTTTCCTTTTTATTCTTCCCGCTTATCATTTATAACGTTTATCATTTGTAACTTTTGTCATTTTCCCATTTATTTTATAATAATTTTATTTCCTTTATATTCTTCCCGATTATCATTTTTAACGTTTATCATTTGTAACTTTTGTCATTTTCCCATTTATTTTATAATAATTTAATTTCCTTTATATTCTTCCCGATTATCATTTTTAACGTTTATCATTTGTAACTTTTGTCATTTTCCCATTTATTTTATAATAATTTAATTTCCTTTTTATTCTTTCCGCTTATTATTAACGTTTATCATTTGTAACTCTCGTCATTTTCCCATTTATTTTATTCATCATTTATCATCATTTATTTCCCTTTTTCATTTTTCCTTTCTTTCATTTCGAATAAAGTAGAATAACAATAGTGCGAAGGTCTTCGCCTTCACACGCAATTTCTCCAGAAATTGCAATTCTAGTTATTATTATTATTAAACAACTTATTCCGCCCACTTTTTTGGCACCTAACTAGTCCTACATGCTTCAACCGATTCACCCCGTTCAAACTTTCATACATTCCAAAAATTCATGGCATGCTTGCTACCATTTTTTTTGTTCTTAACATTTACCGTTTTTGTGTAATTAGCAAATTTGTGACTTATAATTCCCCATTCATTCTTAATGGCAGTTTCAACACGAGCCATTTCCCTGCGTGGGTTCGAATTTTACATGTGTCACATTGTGCGTCTCACCATTACACAAACTCACACGACACTGGCTGCAGTTTTTTTCGTCATAAACATTTATCGTTTTTGCATAATTAGTACATTTGTGGTGTAAAATTACGCATTCATTCTTAATGGCGTATTCAACATGAACATTCATCACATTAAGCGAATTCCACCACTTTAAAAAAGAGAACCAATTAGCTCAGGTGGTAACGTGGGCACTTCTTAACTCTAGCCATGTCCCCGTGTGAGTTCGATTCCAACTGTTGGTACTGTTTTTTTTCCTTTTTATTCACTGCTTATTTTTTACGCTTATGATTTGTATCTTGTCATTTTACCATTTATTTTAATAATAACCTTTTTATTCTTCCCGCTTATCATTTGTAACTCTCGTCATTTTCCCATTTATTGTGTAAATAATTTTATTTCCTTTATATTCTTCCCGCTTATCATTTTTATCATTTATCATTTGTAACTTTTGTCATTTTCCCATTTATTTTATAATAATTTAATTTTCTTTTTATTCTTCCCGCTTATCATTTTTATCATTTATCATTTGTAACTTTTGTCACTTTCCCATTTATTTCATAATAATTTAATTTCCTTTTTATTCTTCCCGCTTAAAGTAGAATAACAATAGTGCGAAGGTCTTCGCCTTCACACGCAATTTCTCCAGAAATTGCAATTCTAGTTATTATTATTATTCAACTTATTCCTCCCACGTTTTTGGCACCTAACTAGTCCTACATGCTTCAACCGATTCACCCCGTTCAAACTTTCACACATTACAAAAATTCATGGCATGCTTGCTACCATTTTTTTTGTTGATAACATTTACCGTTTTTGTGTAATTAGCAAATTTGTGACTTTTAAATCTCCATTCATTCTTAATGGAGATTTCAACACGAGCCATTTTCCCGCGTGGGTTCGAATTTTACAGTGGGCGGAATTTATTTTCGAAAAAAGTAGAATAACAATAGTGTGAAGGTCTTCGCCTTCACACACGCAATTTCTCCAGGAATTGCAGATTGCTAGTTATTATTCAACTTATTCCTCCCACTTTTTTGGCACCTAACTAGTCCTACATGCTTCAACCGATTCACCCCGTTCAAACTTTCACACATTCCAAAAATTTATGGCATGCTTGCTACCATTTTTTTTTGTTGATAACATTTACCGTTTTTGTGTAATTAGCAAATTTGTGACTTTTAAATCCCCATTCATTCTTAATGGCGATTTCAACACGAGCCATTTTCCCGCGTGGGTTCGAATTTTACAGTGGGCGGAATTTATTTTCGAAAAAAGTAGAATAACAATAAGGCGAAGACCTTCACACGCAATTTCTCCAGGAATTACAGAATGCTAGTATTGTTAGTGACTATAGAAACACGACCTGTTCTGAATTACGCATATCAACACACAATTTTGGATTATTTTATATTATTTTGTTTTGCTATGATATACTTTGAAACTTAAGTATTTTAATCTGCTAACTAGGAGAACCTATGATCATCGTTACGATTATGTGCTAAGGTGACTATTGTGAAAACATGGTTTATTGTTGCAATGTTTAATCGATATCAAACATTTATTTAACATTGATGTTCCATTTACACATGAATGTATAAATGTGAGCAAAGACAGAGAGGAGGCAAGGGTTAATAGGTAATGAACCTAAAACAATTTGTTTCATATAAAAGAAACCAGGGAAGTGATTAAAAAGGAAAAACAAGATGAACTTAGTACAGCTACTACGAAGAAGTTATGGAGAGAACTGCGTCAAGGAATTTCGCCTCCTCGAAAAACTGACGAAAAAACGAGCCCGCTACAGGAACCACCTGAGGTTCAATCTACGCAGCCGAGACGAAGAGGTAACGCCGGCCAGCCTGACAATCAAGAACCCAATCCCGACCAGGAATGCGGAAAGGATTATCAGAAGAGTGCGGATGACTCTGGTCAAAGAACGGATACGCTGCACAACTAACAAACTCAACAACATCAACGATGAACGACAGCAACTGACGGAACAATTCAAACACCGGTATGCCCTGGACAATAACACAGAAACAACACTACACGGACATTAGATAATATACACGAACAGGAATTTGCCGCCAAAAAAAACGACACATCGGGAAATTGGACAGACTCATCGCACAAAAGAAGGCACAACCGGACCACACACATATCAATGATAAATGGATTCACAATATGTCACGCCACAAACTCACTCAAACCACTACTCATTGAAAATAAAATAAACAAACAGGCATACAATCACTTAATACCCACAGTAAACATCATCCCCAGAATTTATGGCACACCAAAAATCCATAAACTAGGTACACCTCTCCGCCCCATCGTAGACAGCATAGGGTCAGTCACATACAACCTTTCAAAAGTACTCACAGAAAAGATAAAACCACTACTAGGACTCACGGATCGACACTGCAAAAACTCGAAACAACTCGCCACAGAACTCACACACATAAAAGTACAGAAAGATGAAATGTTCATATCACACGACGTCATTTCACTCTTCACAAAAACACCCACACAGGCCACCATACACATAGTACATGACAGACTATCAGCAGACAGGACACTCAAGAAACGCACAAATCTAACAGCACAGGACATCACCCAACTACTCCACTTCATCGCCACCTCAACATACTTCCAATACAGAAACACAATCTACAGGCAAAAAGAGGGATTCCCCATGGGAGACCCTCTTTCTGCCATCATGTGCAATTTTTTTATGGAAGATCTAGAACAAAAGGCACTCTTAACAGCTCCGGACACATACAAACCCACATTATGGAGACGCTACGTCGATGACATTCTAGAAAAAACAAAAACAGGACATACACAACACCTCACAGACCATCTTAACACCATAGACACCACCGGTAACATCAAATTCACCCATGAAGAAGAAACAGATCGATCCATACCCTTTCTAGACATCAACATACACCACACAGACAACGGAGACATAAAAGTAAAAGTACACAGAAAACCCACACACCACATACCTCCTCTGGACATCAGAACATCCCACTATACATAAACTGTCAGTAGTCAGAACACTATACGAACGCACAACAATAATCACGGATCCGGAGGACATAACACAGGAAGAACAATACATACAACACGCACTCAAAAAATGTCAGTATCCACAAAGGGCAATAACCAAAGGTGCAGAACAGGTAAAAAACAAAAAAATACAAAACACAGGGGAAAAGAAAGAAACAAACACGGAAACAAGAACCCAGCGGAATGGTGATTTTGCCGTATGTGAGAGGAATTACGGAACACATCTAAAGAGCCATGAAAAAATACAACATAAACACACCTATCAAACCACATACAACACTCCGTCAAATACTGGTCCACCTAAAAGACAAAGTTAACCCAGAAAATAAATGCAATTCTATATACGAAATTCCATGCAAATCATGCAATAAATCGTACATCGGGGAGATAGGAAGGAACTTCATCACAAGAAAAATAGAACACAAGAAGGAGTGTGAGAAGGAGACAGTAACAAGACAAACAAGAGCAATAAAACTACAAGCAGAACAGGAGTAGTGTTCCTAGTCAGCCATAACTGATCACTGTAAAAGAGAAAACCACAACATGGACTGGGAAAAGGCCAGAGTCATCCGCACTGAAGAAAACAAATATCAGCGTTGGATCGGGGAGGCCATTGAGATCCGCAAGCGAGGCCCGAGGACCATCAACAGGGATGAGGGAGCCTATATGCTCTCTACAACCTGGAACAGCATTCTGGAGAGGTGAATGGACAGCAGAAGGCGTGACTCACCTGTCAAATCTGACAGGTGAGCCACACCTTCATCCATCAGCTGATAAAGACGCGTCACTATCACATCGGTGACACTCTGATGAAGGCGGAAGAAACCGCCGAAACATGTCAGGTAATGAACCTAAAACAATTTGTTTGATATAAAAGAAACCAGTGAAGTGATTAAAAAGGAAAAACAAGATGAACTTAGTACAGTGGTTAATAGTGATACTTTGTGGTGGAAGACTGCAATCCCACGCATGAGCCTGACCCGGAGGTCACCTCATCCGGTCAAGGATGGGGCTGCAGTCTATTTTAGAATGAGTCATGGAAAAAAAGACAGGTATAGGACCTAGTGGAAAAACTGGTACGTGACTAAGCTGGCGTACGACCTACGTAGAGCCTATAAAAGGTTCGTTCCGAACGAGAACAGGGCTCTCCCTGTCAGGGCTTTGCCCCTGTGGGTTGCCCGTGGGACAAGAACACCGATGAGACGAAGATAGATTTTTTTATTATTTTTTAGATTAGACCAAAATCTACTAAAATGAATCTCTAGTGTCTTCGAATTGGCCTTTGTCAAATTTTAAGCTTAGGGATAGTCGAGGAGCAAGGACCTCGGTGCAGCAGAAAGGGAGATGCCATTTTTAAGGAGGAGTCCTCTCCCTCCTCAAGGCCGACTTATCTTTTTAAACAAAATTCAGACTTTTGGACTCGACTTTTCCACCAAACAGCATTTGATACCTCTTGCCTCCTACCCTTTTTTTACTATTTGAGAGTTTTACAATCGAGAGAACTTCGAGTCTGAATACTCTTTGCTCTATTGAGATTGGTGAATGGAATTATTGTTCTTTGTTCGAACAATTGAGAATTGTAATTATTTTGCTTGCTTATTCATTACATTTCTTCTTAATCCTTAATTCGGTTATTATTTTGTATTAACTATGTTGAGCATGGTTTTATATGCAATAATTAGAACTTTAGCCCATTGGTCTAGTGGTAGAGCGTCCGCCCTGAGACTGGAAGGTTGTGAATTAAAACCCCGGCCGGGTCATACCAAAGACTATAAAAATTGTCTCCCTGTTTGGCACTCAGCATCAAGGGTTGGAATTGGGGGGTTAGATCACCAAATGATTCCTGAGCGCGGCACCGCTGCTGCTCACTGTTCCCCTCTCCCCCAGGGGATGTATCAAAATCACACGGGGATGGGTTAGATGCAGAGGACAAATTTCACCACACCCAGATGTGTGTGTGTGATGATCATTGGGACTTTAACTTTAAATCTCTTTTGTTTCTCTATCATAGTCATACTGTAAACCGTTCAGTTCTTTTTAAAGTGAAGACAGCTTTTATCCTTGACATCAGGAAGTGTCAGATCTGGTTCGAAATAGTTAACTTAAGACTCAGCTAGTGCGGGAGCGCGTTAGTGTAAATAAACGAATCCCCGCGGTCTTCACAAAGACAGCTAAATATATCCGAGATTTTACAAGTGCAACAAATAGCCGCCAGAAGAAAAAGGGCGCGGTCATTCTGACGCTGTGTCTCAACAGTTACTCTACACGAGCGTCGCTTGACTGTAGAGGAATTCGCGTCCTGAAAAGATTAAATTGATTCCTTCAGAATTAATTTCATAGAGGCGGTCAGCAACTCGGACGAATATTTTCCAAACTCCGGCTTATTTAACTCTCATCTCCCCATGAGAGCTGCGTTAGAGCAGCGGGGCCGAAGGAGAGTTTTAACCCTTTAAACCATAAGTGTCAAAGTCAAGGCCCGGGGGCCAGATACGGCCCGCCACATCATTTTATATGGCCCGGGGAGACAAATTGTGCATTGACTTCATGTGTCAATACTAAAATTGCAAATTGTCTTCACTTAAAAAAAAAATAGAGATATTGCTCAGTTTCTATTACCATGCATCTTTTTAAAATATTTGAACAGTTTTTACTCATCTCTGATTTCAAAACTTGTTTGTTGTGTAGCCTATACTGCAGGCATGTCAAACATACGGCCCGCGGGCTGGATCCGGCCCATTGGATCATTTAATCCGGCCCGGCATAAATTTCTGAGTATGTCAAAAAAAGAAGCAAGTCTCTAGCTCATTTCTATCAAAAGTTATGATTTTTTAAAATAAATACAAACCAAGTGCTCCCTCCGGCCACGGGAGGGCAGTAAATGTGTAAAAGAGCTCACGTCCAGCGGCATTGACACGAGTTAGTACTAAAACCAAACTGTCAATCTTGCTTCACAATTCACCACAAGTTATCGGTCAACACACCCTTCCCAAAATGGCACTGTCAAAAAAAAGAAAAGTGGACACGGAGTGCAGAGTTTTCAAGGAAAAATGGACTGAGCATTATTTATTCACAGAAGTTACTCTGCGCATTTCTCTTGTCTCACAGCTGTTCGTCCGGAGGCACCGGACCGTCCCGATAATGATTTGAAAAAATATAAAGACAACATAACAGATTTTCTGCGAGAGTTTGAGCAGAGGTTTCAGGTATTCAGTGAACTTGAGAACAAATTTGGCTTTTTTCGCTCGCCATTTACAGTGAAGCCTTCTGATATGCCAGCTGACATTCAACTCGAGCTTATTGACTTGCAGTGCGATTCCGCTAAGAAGGATAAATTTGGGTCCGTGGGATTGGATACGTTTTATCAATATCTCGTGCCGGGTTACCCCGAATTAACAGCCATGGCTGCAAACGTTCTATCCATGTTTGGGACTACTTATCTTTGTGAGCAGGTTTTCTCCGTAATGAACAATAATAAAACAAAGCAGCGCTCAGGGTTAACAAATAAACACTTGAATGATACTGTTAAATGTGCTGCTACTCAGGATTTGACACCCATTATTGATACACTTGTGAAGGCAAAAAGATCCCAAGTTTCAGGAGCCAGCAGCAGCAACTAGACTGCATGAGTGCAGTGAAAGAGAAAAAAAGTGTGATGGCACGAAATTTGTTTGCACTCATTAATACAGATCATTAAAAATAAGATTAATCTGGTTTCATATTAAGGGCGGCTCGGTGGCGCACTGGGTAGCACGTCCGCCTCACAGTTAGGAGGGTGCGGGTTCGATTCCACCTCCGGCCCTCCCTGTGCGGAGTTTGCATGTTCTCCCCGAGCCCGCGTGGGTTTTCTCCGGGCACTCCGGTTTCCTCCCACATCCCAAAAACATGCCTGGTAGGCCGATTGATCACTCCAAATTGTCCCTAGGTGTGAGTGCGAGTGCGAATGGTTGTTTGTCTCTGTGTGCCCTGCGATTGGCTGGCAACCGGTTCAGGGTGTCCCCCGCCTACTGCCCGATGACGGCTGGGATAGGCTCCAGCACGCCCGCGACCCCCGTGGGGACCAAGCGGTTCAGAAAATGGATGGATGGATGGATGGTTTCATATTAAAGACAGTTAATATTGTGCAGTATATTCTCAGCTTCAGTAGGCCCAGCCTAGTAGTTTGATCGGATGTAGTATAAGCATGCACTGCTATAACTTTTATTTTGTATTTCTTTTTTATTTATTTCAAAGAAGTATGACAATTAAGGCGAGAATATTTTTTCATAGCTCCCACTAGAGTTTGTTAAGTGTGGTGAGTTGGTTCAGGTGTAAAACTGCATTCACTTCATTGTTAAAATAAACCAGTGAACCATGAAATCATTTTTTTTCATTGTTTGTGAAAAAAATGTGTTGTGCTTAGAAAAGATTCCTTGTCATCCGTGATTATAATATGTAGGGTAGGCTACAAATATAGGCTGAATGATAAAGCATAGTACTGAATAACAAAGCAAAATATTTGGAGTTGACATTCTTTTACTGATCCGGCCCACCTGAGAACAGAAAGTCTGGATCCGGCCCCAGAGCCAAACTGAGTTTGACATGCCTGCTTTAAACGGAGAGCCGGTCGCTTACATAAGATGAGTGCGGATTTGACAGCTGCCATACAAATAAATCTTTTGTTGTGTCACTGACGCGATAGACGAGTGCGTGTTAATTCCTGCACCCACTCAATGAGCACCTTGGAACTCCATAAAGGTACAAGACTATTTAGAGTGGATTATTTCAGTTGGTGACCCTAATGTGGGGGGGAGAAGAATGGTATTAACATGTCGTTTGCGATCACAAAGGTCGGTTGAGACGCAATCTCCTGAGTCACTGGAGACGCATTGATTGTTCTCTTCACTTTCCATGCCAGGGACTATAATAAGGTAAGCAGAAGCCCATGAAGTTCTACAAATTGACCATACTTATTTAAGGTGTGATTTGAGGTAGATCAATTGATGTTAGGAGGTTCTGGGTTTGCCTCGCTGGCGTTCACTCGGACGCAGGAGAACATTGCGACGTTTCGCTGCACATGAGGGAGTTTTGGGGCCCTCTAAAACCGATTCCTCACTGGATCTGACTCAGCCCTCTGTAAGATTGGTTGACTATGACTAATGTAGAGAAGTTCACAGACATTTTGTCTCAAATCTTGGGTAATCTGAGGGAAAAATATAGAAAAACTACAAGGAACACTTGCAGAAAGAATGGGTTGAGTTGCAAGAAAGAAACAGTAACAAAAAAAGGAGGTAACATGTAAGCAAATAAGTGATGAATTGCGTCGTGAAAAGAAGGCAATATGGAAACAGGTAGAGAACAAGAGAATAATGATGAAAGAGGGAACTTGGCGAGAGAAAAGAGTAGCAAAGAAACAGGTTGAAAAATCTGAACAAGCCAGACGTTATATGCACACAAACTTACCGAAAATCCAGGTGGGGCAAAACTCTGTCACCAGTATGAGTATCCCTGTAAATGCAAGAATGCGGGTAAGTGAAAAAACATCATTGTATCCAACTTTGCCAGTTGACAACAAATTAACAGACATTCAAAGTCAAAAGTCAAAGTCAGCTTTATTGTCAATTTCTCCACATGCCAAAGACACACAAAGAAACCGAAATTTCGTTCCCCCCTATCCCACGGTGACAAGACATGGCTCACAACAGACAAACAAGTAAACAAGTATAACAAAAGTGTGCTGAATAAATAATGAATAAATAACACAACAATAAATAAATAAATAAGAGGAGCAGAAAAAAAAAGGAGCAAGTGCGCGTACAGCAGACATTCCCGAAAATAGCGCAACAGTGCCGCACGCTACGCAGAAGGGGGTAGCGAGTTCAGGGCCCTAACAGCCTGGAGAAAGAAGCTGTTGGCGAGTCTGGTGGTGCGGGAGCGCAGGCTCCTGTACCTCTTCCCAGAGGGCAGAAGGTCAAACAAAGTGTGAGCCGGGTGACTCACATCTCTGGCAATCGAGGTTGCCTTGCGGGTGAGATGGGATGTGTAAATGTCTTCTCAGAGGCACCTGATATGACAGCACCAATGATACAAGTTGTGGGACAACTGCACACTGACAATCAGAAAACAACCAACATGGACCAGACAGTAGGGTGCAAACTCATTCATCCCTGCACAACTTGCAAAGAGGTAGGTGGTGTGGGGATGAGGCCCTTTCCAACACAACAGACCCTTCCAGAAGGGTCACACAAAACACCTGCCGCTGATCATCGACGGTGCTGTGGTGGAGAGGGTGAGCTGCACCAAGTTCCTGGGGGTGCACATCAGTGAGGACCTCTCCTGGTCCGCAAACACCTCGTCACTGGCAAAGAAAGCTCAGCGCCGCCTGTACTTCCTGCGGAAGCTCAGGCGTGCATGTGCTCCTCAGGCAGTCCTGTCTACATTCTACCGTGGCACCATTGAGAGCGTCCTCACCAGTTGCATCGCTGTCTGGGGTGGTAACTGCACTGAACAGAACTTGAAGGCCCTGCAGCGCATAGTGAATACGACTGGTAAGATTTTTGGTGCTTCGCTCCCCTCCCTGAAGGACATTTACACCTCCCATCTCGCCCGCAAGGCAACCTCGATTGTGAGAGATGTGAGTCACCCGGCTCACTCTTTGTTTGACCTTCTGCCCTCTGCGAAGAGGTACAGGAGCCTGCGCTCCCGCACCACCAGACTCGCCAACAGCTTCTTTCTCCGGGCTGTTAGGACCCTGAACTCGCTACCCCCTTCTGCGTAGCGTGCGGCACTGTTGCGCTATTTTCTGGTATGTCTGCTGTACGCTCACTTGCTCCTTTTTTTTTTTCTCCTCTTATTTATTTATTTGTTGTGTTATTTATTCATTATTTATTCAGCACGCTGTTGTTATACTTGTTTACTTGTTTGTCTGTTGTGGGCCATGTCTTGTCACCGTGGGATAGGGGGGAACGAAATTTTGGTTTCTTTGTGCATGTGGAGAAATTGACAATAAAGCTGACTTTGACTTTGAAAAAAAAAAAAAAAAAAGAAAAAAAACAGAAGTCTACTCCAGGATTCAACAATACAAAAATTGACCAAAAATGGCAGACGAGTGAAAAAGTGTGCAAATGTAACCCATGAGTATAAAGTAAGTTATAAAAAACAAAGTTTTACAAATGCCTCTGCATAAATTGGTCAGGAGACCTTTGGGGTTCGGGACTCACCATCAATGGTGGACATATGACCTAAATTGAATAAATTCTCATGTTTTGCAGCTCAATCCAACATGGTAGTTCGTAATGACCCCGGTGCTCTGGCAGTACAAGAGCTGGATGGGCAACGTGCAACAACACCCAGCCCAACCAGGCATGTATCCCCTTGGGGTGGGGTACGGACAATAGGGCTGTCGAGGGAAGGCCGAGGAGGTGGAATTGGCAGAACCCCTGCTTATAATTACGGAGGATGGACCCGCGTGTGATTATTCTGGACACTGAGCCAACACATACAATTAACTTCCCATTGCTGTCTTTGTCGTTGACGACAAACACAGTGACCCTCATGGACTTCTCTGGGCGCCTCCACCATACTGCCATGGATAAAACCGCTTCAAGTTGAGCTGCTGGAACAGATGTTACCACGCCAGTTTGTCCACGCTCCACAAACAACAACTGGAAAGAGTGGAGTCGTCCCCTTCTTTCTGATCTAGAAGCCCTGCTCCAACCTTTCACTCCACCTCTCGACCCACTCCACTGCATCCTGATAGAAATCATGACGACAAGTACAAAGGAGTATTTGATGACATTGAAGGTGATTTGTGCTCAGCCATTTATATTGGAAAGCAAGGCCTCACTGCTAATGCAGCCTGATTTGCACGCAGCTTCAATGGTATAAAATGAACAAAGAAGTTTAGGTGTCTCACATTTCATTGGCCTGATGCCCTGGTCACAAGACCATGTCTTTGAGGCCAATGGTAGCTGAATTACAGGGGAGACTAGACACATTGGTGGCGTGGTGGGAGGCTGGCGTACCGTATTTTTCGGACTATAAGTCGCGTTTTTTTTTCATAGTTTGGGTGGGGGGGCGACTTATACTGAGGAGCGACTTATATGTGAATTTTTTCACACATTTTCTAAATAAAATTTAAAAAAAGTGAAACCACGAAAAAACGAACCGCGATGTAGCAAGGGATTACTGTAATTTGAATTTCAAGTGACGCCAGCGACGCGGCGGTTGTTTACATAAAGGACAAAGATTCGATCACGGGATGACGCCGATGACGAAGGGCCCCACGTACTACCGGCATCATTAGCGGCTTTGTTTGTAAGTGACACGGAGGACGTAGAGTTTGATGGATTTAATGATTTGGAGTGACACAGAAGGTTTGAAAAACTATTATGGCTTTTACGGACGCCCGGTCCTACTCTACGGAGCTCTCTTTCACCTCCGTGGATGGAAGTCGGGGGTCGGCGCTCGGCCGGGTGGCTGCCCGGGGACGGTGGATGGGGCTTGGACATGGCTTTTACGCACGCCCGGTCCTATTCGATGGAGCTCTCTTCCACCTCCGTAACTGGAAGTGCCACCTTCGGCGATGGAAGTCCACGCCGCCACACGCCTGGAAGTCGACGGCGGTGCTTGGGGCCGTGTGGCGGTGAACTATTTATGTTATAGTTATTTGATATATTTTATTTCGTGTAGCATCTTGTATGTTTTTATCGTTACAGTTCAGTAGTTGTTGGCTCGTTGAACTCTTGTTTTGTTAAATAAAGAGCCGTTTACCAAACACACGTCTTTCTTTGAACTTTGTTAACGCTCCAATATAGTTATATTCTAGATCTGTGGAATAACGACGAGGAATAACGCGCGGCGTTGTTGACAAAGGACGATGAAATTGATCAATGGATTTAATGAATTGGAGTGGTTTTATAAACGTGTTATTCATGTAATAGTTGTTTGAATAACTCTGAATGTTACGTCAGGCCCGTTCTCAGCTCTTCGTTTGTGTTTATGTCACGTTAGCAATACCTATCGTTTAGCCTGTTGTTGTTCGTTCATGTCTGTTCTTGGTGTTGGATTTTGTCGAATAAATTTCCCCCAAAATGCGACTTATACTCCGGAGCGACTTATATATTTTTTTGCACGTTATTGTGCATTTTATGGCTAATGCGACCTATATTCCGGAGCGACTTTTAGTCCGAAAAATACAGTAATTGAACCATCAATCTCACCTTTCTACACACATTTGCTACCAGTATTGAAAACTGACAAAAATCAATTACAGAATTGCTCATGACTTACGCACGATCGACGCAATCACCACCGCTACCTGCCTGTCGGTGCCTGACCCACACAGATTGCTGTCTTCCTTACATCCAAGTTATGAATGCTTTATTAGTGACTGATTTGGCAAAACAAATTTTGTCCACCACTGGTCAAGGAGTATCAACAATATCTTGCTTTTACACACAAATACACATTGCAATACACATATTTGCCGCAAGGGTTCAATCACAGCCCTGGACTTTTCAATAGATCCTGAAAACACATTTGGCTGACCTCAATATACATAGCTAAGCTGGTGTGGAAATAGATCCTGTTGGCCGGAGAGACTTCTGACATTGTCTCACCTTCTCGCGGCTGTCACACACCTTGATTCACCTTACAATGATACCTTTTCATATTGACGTGTCAATCATCGGTCGCAAATGGCATTCTTATCAAAAAATAAGATGTACAATGACAGGTGCTAATGTACACTTGCGTGCCACTCGACGCCATTGATTCCAAACAACCATCAAATAACTGCTACCGCCCCGATCCTGTTGGCCGGAGAGACTTCTGACATTGTTTCACCTTCTCGCGGCCGTCTCACACACCTTGATTCATCTGACGATGATACCTTTCCATCTTGACGTGTCAATCATCGGTCGCAAATGGCATTCCTATAAAAAAATAAGATGTACAATGACAGATGCTAAAGTACACTAGCGTATCACATTGATTCCAAACACTTGTCAAAAAAGTGCTACCGCCCCGACCTCACCACGTGCCCCCTGAATCAGGCTCGTAATGCTGTCAGGACAGCCACATGCCACAATCAGGACTGGCTCACTGTAGCCATGCCACTGATCCAGTCAGCATCGCCCGGAGCGTACCTCTTGCACCTTGGCACGTGACTATAGCCCTTCCGGTGTGGGTACCAGATCTCCTCGGGTGGTCAGATCGGCTTGTGGACCTGCGACTGTTGATGACATCATGCTACGGCAAATCCAATTGGACAAACTATACTAAACCCATTAAAATAGAGTCAGGATGTGCTCATGTTTTCTGTATACTCGCCATTCACATAAAAATACAGAGAATAACATTACTATAATAACCATCCATCCATTTTCAACACAGCTCATCCTGTTTTGGGTCTCGGTGTACTATAATTTCGACAGCAATATTTATTGATAACTGTAATGTAATATTGTGTCCCAATAAATAAGAGTCTGAATGTGTTTTTGTTTTCTTTATTAGCATGTTCTCATTCAATTCACATTGAGGCTTGAATATAACCGTACATTTGTAATAGAGATTCACCACTAACTGTACTGTAATAATGAGGTAAAACATTTACTTGCTAATAGTTGAAACACATAGTGGAAATATAAATTTATTTTTATCTTAAGTTATTTGAGTGGGGCAGCACAGTGGGGGCACTGGTTAGCATGTCCGCCTCACAGTTCAGAGCGTGCGGGTTTGATTCCATCTGCTCCCTGTGTGGAGTTTGCATGTTCTCCTCATGCCTGCGTAGGTTTTCTCTGGGCACTCCGGTTTCCTCCCACATCCCAAAACCATATATGGGAGACTGATTGAGGACTCCAAATTGGCCGTGGGTGCGAAGGCGGATGATTGTTTGTCTCTGTGTGCCCTGCAACCAGTTCAGAGTGTACCCCGCCTGCTGCCCGATCACTGCTGGGAGAGGCTCCAGCTTGCCCGTGACCCCCGTGGGGATGGATGGATGGATGGATGGATGGATGGATGGATGGATGGATGGATGGATGGATGGATGGATGGATGGATGGATTTAATATTGGCCTCAGGTTACAGAAATAAACACACTTCACACGGATCAATGGTTGTTTAAAACAAACCATCACAAGTTCTGTACATTATGTATACAACTTATAGAATCGTTTTGGGTTTAATATTTCATACTTGATGGATTTGATTTTGTCATCTATTTTAGGTCTATGTGTGGACCTAACGGGCAAACGGGTCCTAGGTGAGGGGCCAGACAAAGCACGGCTCACAAGCTCCTTATGATGAATAAAATAAACGGATTGCGTTTTCCCTCGCCCGGACGCAGGTCACCGGGGCCCCCCTCTGGAGCCAGGCCTGGAGGCGGGGCTCGAAGGCTAGCGTCTGGTGGCCGGGCCTTCACCCATGGGGCCGGCCGGCACAGCCCGAAAAGGAAACGTGGGTCCCCCTTCCCATGGGCTCACCATCTGTGGGAGGGGCCAAAGGGGTCGGGTGCAGTGTAAGCTGGGCGGCGGCCAAAGGCAGGGACCTTGGCGGTCTGATCCCCGGCTGCAGAAGCTGGCTCTTGGGACATGGAATGTCACCTCTCTGGCTGGAAAGGAGCCCGAGCTGGTGTGCGAGGCAGAACAGTTCCGACTAGACATAGTCCCACTTGCCTCCACGCACAGTTTGGGTTCCGGTACAAGCCCTCTCGAGAGGAGCTGGACTCTCTGATTATTCTGATTAATTTGCCAGTAGTTTTTTGTGTTGAGTTTTTTTTGGGATTGATAATTAACTAGAGGAAAAACTGGAGAACCAGTAACAAATGCAGAAGATGTGTGAACTGGGAAATTTAGAAACATTTTGGAAAGAAAGTCAAATGATGATAGAATCATATGTAGGAAAGAACACACAAAAAGTTTGTCAAGGTGTGAGGCATGGGCATTGCCAAGCCTCAGAAGGAGTGAGTGAGTAGGACAGCTAGTGGAAGATAGTAATAATACAACACTTTACGACATGAATTTTCTAATACATTTGGTGTTATACTGTGGTAAATTTTTTGTTCTGGTATGGATGGATGGATAATGCAATGTATATCTCACTAGTAAGCCTAAGTGTGACCGGGTCATGTTTCGGGTCAGGTTCGTGCGGGATTGTTTGGGCCTTGGTACATGAACGTAGACTAATTGGCATGAGACACACCTGGTTTCCATTAACAACTGACAAGATATGCACTGTGTAGAGTTGGGGAGGCTGACTGTGGGGTCATAGATCGTCCAGCAGGCCCGTGTGCGCGCACCCAAGTGAGGAAAGAAGTGCTGACTCGTAAATAATGAGGAGATTTTGGGAGTAATCTGTTGGTCCTTTCTTTAAGACCCCTTAAATGGTTTTCTAGTGTATATAGGTTAGCAACACGAGGGATTTAGAGGTTCAAAAGAAAGACAGTCAAAAGAAGACAACATTTTTGATTTGGACAATTGCAGGCTAACAGGAACATGAGAAAGATAAGAACTAAGAAGTGGGATCCAATTTGATTGGGGACATTGAGAATTCACAGCACCATATTCCAAGTCACATTTTTGAGCAAGCATGACACAGTTAATAACATTTAAGAGGTCAGGACATATATCAGGGCTAGATGTGGAACGCAGACCTCGATGAGTTAATTTTCAATAATGATACTGAGGACAACGTACTGTCCCAATAAATTGGAACTATAGATAAAATGTAGCTCAAAAATAGGATGAGTTGCAGGATTTACAATATAAAAACGAGACTGCTGTTATTAGGAGAATTTGAAGTTTGGTAAACAAACGTTACCAGCAAATTGATGGCAGCAGCTACATTTGGAGATAGTCTTACTAGTTTGATGTCCCAGCCTGTCATTCTCAGTGTCAGGGTCCCTGAAACTCGATCCGAGACTTCGCCTGCAGCCGTGAACACCTACAAAATGGTGCCTGGCTCTGAAGCACCTTTGACCTTTGGCGAAGGACAAGAAAAGTCTGCTGTGGTGCTTGGAGGGTGACAAGTACACTCCGGAGGGAAATACAACATCCTCGGGGACAGAAAAGACAGTGAAAAGCAGTCAAGTCAAGTTTATTTGTATAGCCCTAAATCACAAACAGTCTCAAAGGGCTTCACATAGACAAAAATTGACAATTATTCTCAAAGCATCCCCTGATCTTAAGCTCCCAAAAGGGCAAGAAAAACTCAAAAAAACCCTGCCAGGGGAAAATGAGAAACCTTGAGAAGGGACCACAGATGGAAGGATCCCCCTTTCAGGATCACCAGGTTGTAATGGATGCAGAGAGGGCACAAGTAATACATAATATGAAAATCAATGAAAAAATGGATGTCGGAGGTGCCCTCGATTGTCCTGGCAGTGTCTTCAAGGAGGTTGAGCTGCAGTTTCCTCATCTTGAATTGGTCCCCGAGAATCCAGCTAGCCGCTATCAGCTTTTGCGCCACCTACCCCCCCCCCCCCCCCCCCCCCCCCCCCCCCAGCCAGGGAGGGGGTGGGCAGAGAGAACAAAACAAACTCCGGCCGAATCGGCCATTACAAGTTAGTTAAAGGCCATCTCATAGAAATGCGTCTTTAAACGTGTCTTAAATGTTTCTACTGAGGTAGTAGTTCTAATATTTATAGGTTAGTAGAAGAACCTTGAAGTCACATCTTAAATGGACCGGGAGCCAATGTAAGTTAGCTAATATTGGGGTAATGTGATCAAATTTTCTTGTCCGTGAGAGCAGCCTCGCAGCAGCATTTTGTACTAACTGTAAACTTTTGATGAGGGACTTAGGAAGACCAGAGAATAATACATTACAGTAGTCCAGGCGCGACGTGACGAACGCATGTATAATAGTTTCCGCATCCCCGGTCGAGAGGATCGGACGAATCTTAGCAATATTACGAAGGTGAAAAAACGCAATCCTGGTTATAGTCTTAATGTGTTTTTGAAAGGAGAGCGTTTGGTCAAATATTACCCCGAGATTAGTTACAGTATCACTCTGAGTGATAGTACGGTTATCTATAGTTATAGTGGTTTCCTTAAATAAGTGTTGATAACGACTAGGACCAATTATCAACATCTCAGTTTTATCTGGGTTAAGACGAAGGAAGTTGAGAGACATCCATTGCTTGATCTCCGCAAGGCACGCCTCGAGATTACAACAGTCCCGCGTATCTGTCATCGATAACGGCATATATAATTGGGTGTCATCCGCGTAGCATTGAAAACTAATATTATATTTTCGTATTATGTCCCCAAGCGGAATCATATAAATATTAAATAAAATCGGTCCGAGTACCGATCCCTGTGGGACACCACACGTAAGATTATAGAGGTCGGAGGACGTATTGCCATGGACCACTCGGTGCGTCCTGTCTGATAGGAATAGAACCAGCTTAGTGCTGACCCTGAGATACCAACACAACTTTTAAGACGCCCTAATAAAATATCAAAGTCTACAGTGTCAAAGGCAGCACTAAGATCGAGTAGTAACAATACAGACAGTATTTGAATCCATAGCTATGAGGAGATCATTAGTCACTTTAGCAAGTGCTGTCTCTGTGGAATGATTAGCTCTAAAACCAGACTAAAAAGAGTCATATCGATTATTAGCGACCATGTAATCAATAAGCTGCTGCGCTACTACTTTTTCAAGAAGTTTTGCTATGAATGGGAGGTTTGAAACTAGCCTATAATTACTGAGACAGTCCGGGTCAAGAAAGCAGAGGAACTCACAATGATGAAAATGAACTCATTTGAACAATGGACTCATTCAAGAGTGATGGATGAGTTTGCTCTGAAGCAACAACAAAAGAACACCAACTTGAGAGGGTGAAGTGAGGCAAAAAAAAAAGGACTTGGAGTGAAGCAACCAAATCGCACGCCTTGCTACGGCATTACCCACGGCACTGAGTTTGACAGAACTGAGGAGATTTGATAAAAAAATTGAATAATACGTAGAGCTACAGATAAAAGCATAATAATCAGAGATTGAACGGATTTGGATAAAACAAATAGGCTAAAATGGTAGGAAACAAGAGCAAGATCTGAGATTTTGGCTCGTCAGGCTTAAGAAGTAGAGGTCGAGTTATATAAATTTTAGAACAGAACATTTGGACTAAAGTGAATTCAGTCAGGAGGAAGCTAGTTTGCTCAATGTACCTACTCAATACAATAGTAAGGTTTTTTTTGTACCACAGTGGAGGTTGGATGGTCAGGAAGTTAGGTACGTTCAATTTTTGACTTTCACACAATCATGCATAGGAGTCGCACAAGGCGACAGTTAACAAGACAATGACTGAAATAGGGGCCACTTACGACTGCACCGACATGGAAAAGTAGAAGCAAGAGAGCAGAGTATGGGATTGTATGCTAAAAAGTCTGCTATACAGTTACCAATCGGAGATTCTATCAAAAGAGGCTACATGAGCGATTAATTAAAATCCCTTTGTCTGTTTGTTCTGTGTTCGTGCGTAATCTTTGTAAAGTTGTGACAGTCTGTTGTCGTTCGTCTGAACTTTGTATGCCGTTTTGTGTGCGTGCAGGTGTGTTTGTGTGTGTGTGTGTGTGTGTGTGTGTATGTGCACACCCTGTGTGGGTGCGGGCGTGTGAGGAGAAAGAAGGCATGGATAAGAGACTCTCTTTTAAAACAGGAGGCAATAAATGGGAAAGCCCTTGTCATGAGTAGTCTTTGGTTAGAGGGAATCATTAGGAAGTGCTCAAACTCTTCCCGCAAACACTCCTATCTGCCAGTTAAATGGGCACTACAATTGACTACAAGAGTTGCAAAGAACAGATGAAGAACAGTCCTTGGCAGATTATATGATCAAACTGTGTCAAAGACAAATTTACTGCCGCCTAATCTTTCCTCCTCACAGGTCGACAACCCCATCAATCCAGGAGACTGGGTCTACATCAAGGTCATCAAAAGACAGAACTGGGCCAGCCCACGGTGGGAGGGACTATTCCAAGTCTTGCTGACTACCCCCACCGCAGTGAAGATCGCTGCAACTGGATTCACCTCAGCCACTGCAAGTTGCAGAGAGTGCTGGACCCCTAATTCGGAGTGGTGGGGAAGGCTGACTACAAAGGGGCCTCATCGTTTAGGGTGGGGCGTCTCAATTTTGGTGAAGCAAACAACGATCCCCACTCCGCTAGGCGAGGGGATGTCCCGGTGTCTCTGCCATCCTAGTAGCAACGGGGCTCCATATGCCAGATGGATCCTCTGCTGCGTTGTGGTTGGAGTGTGCTATGGTCTATGGACTCAACTGAACAGACCAAATGACAATGTTGACCGTGGAAAACGATGGTCACATGATGAGAACTTTGAGGACTGGTCATGGGACCCCAGAAACCCATACGAAACCAACACATGGTACCAGTATGTGAAGGTCACTGTGAGAGCTCACACACAGGAGGGACGTTATGTGTGTGCGAAACTCCCCTCTTCCTCCACACAAGGTCGCTTGGAGGCCAGAGCAATGAATGTCACCGAAGCAAAATGTATGGCATCCATGGGAGGAGTTGGATATCAACACCGAGCTGTCACAATCAGTGATGCCGACCCATCCCGCTCTGGACTTGCAGACGGTGCCTATGATGAGCTCTTCTGGGCAAATCTCAATGTGACTGTTAGAGGATGAACAATACCACAAATGGCCTACACAGAGAGACCAGCTGGAATGAATTACATGTTACATCCGAGGTAACGAGACCCACAAATGCATTAACGACGACTGCTCTCCAGGAGGAAACTGGATAGGAGCTTTGGGCATCACCGCTGTGTGCCAGGATGAGAGAGAGCCGTTTTCAAGGCGTGAGGGCTCTCCTACCAACATGGCTGCACCATCGGACAGGACCTACGTCATTCAGAACGGATGATGGTTTTGTGGTCACAAGAGTTGTCCGATGCTACCGGCCAACTGGACACGAGCGTGTGCACCAGTGTGAGTGACGGACCACACCTACAGACTTGAACATCATCAGCTGACGATAGGACAAGTACATATACAACTTCTTAGACATGACAGATGTGATAATGATAATGAAACGTGGATTGCGTAGATGCTGTTGTGCTGAGCATGTTTTACAGAAACTTGTTGATTTGACCATCGAAAATGCTTCGCAAGTGATGGATACAATGATGTACTGTGTCTGTGTTTTTCTTTTTCTTTTTTATTGATAGCATTCTGGTCGCCTAAGGCAGAGGGACCGTGTGAGACTTTTCCTGCTAATAATATCTGGCCAGCAGGTTTTTCACTTACACAATAAGTTTGATCTGGGTTATTGAGGGAAAACCTCATCTTCACTGGAAATTGTTGCTATCATTGTTTGTTTTTGTTTTTTAATTTTTACTATTCTTCTTTCTTCGTTATATTTTCTAGCTTGCCTTCGTTGTTTGGGGTGGCATAATCTTATGATAAAACAGGAGGGAGATGTCAGGGTTTTCCAGATTATCTTTATCGTATGATTATGTTGGAATGCAACCTGTAATAAATAACCGAGCTTGTCCCATCCTACACAAAGTCGTAAAACACCCCTTGCTATGTTTTGACTAGAGGTCATGGGCTTTCTCTATTTAGTCCACTCTTACCCCCACTCTGTTTTTCTTAATAAATATGCTCTTGCAGGAGGGAGAGTCAGACTTCATTCGTTCATCGCTGTATACACGGCAACGAATGGACTCTCCACCTGCAGGTGTCTAAAAGGACTTACTTGTCTCCCGTGTGGTTCTTCAAAATAAGTTGGAGTGAGCACAACTCCAACAGGTTGGCTCCGATGGTGGGGGAAGATGCCGGTCCGACCTGGCAGACCCAAACGCTCTGTGAGGGTCTGCTGGGAACGTCTGGCAGAATCCCCTGTTAGGAAGAGCTTCAACTCCCACCTCCGGCAGAGCTTTTCCCACGTCCTGGGGGGGACATTGACTCCGAGTGGACCATGTTCCGCGCCTCCATTGTTGAGGCGGCCAACCGGAGCTGTGACCGTAAGGTTGTTGGTGCCTCTCGTGGGGGCAATCCCCGAACCCGCTGGTGGACACCAGCGGTAAGGGATGCCGTCAAGCTGAAGAAGGAGTCCTATCGGGCCGTTTTGGCCTGCGGGACTCCGGAGGCAGCTGACAGGTACCGGATGGCCAAGCGGAACGCGGCTTCGGCGGTTGCTGAGGCAAAAACCCGGGCGTGGGAGGAGTTTGGCGAGGCCATGGAGAATGACTTCCGGACGGCTTCGAGGAAATTCTGGTCCACCATTCGGTGTCTCGGGAGGGGGAAGCAGTGCTACGTCAACTCTGTTTACAGTGGGAATGGCGTGCTGCTGGCCTCGACTCGGGACGTCGTGAGTCGGTGGGGAGAATACTTCGAAGACCTCCTCAATTCCACATAAATGCCTTCCATTGTGGAAGCAGGGTCTGGGGACTCTGAGGCGGACTCTCCAATCTCTGGGGTCGAAGTCACTGAGGTAGTTAAAAAACTCCTTTGTGGCAAGGCCCCGGGGGTGGATGAGATCCGCCCGGAGCTCTTAAGGGCTCTGGATGTTGTGGGGCTGTCATGGCTGACATGCCTCTACAACATTGCGTGGACATCGGGGACAGTACCTCTGGATTGGCAGACTGGGGTGGTGGTTCCCCTCTTTAAGAAGGGGGACCGGAGGGTGTGTTCCAATTACAGGGGAATCACACTCCTCAGCCTCCCTGGTAAGGTCTATTCAGGGGTGCTGGAGAGGAGGGTCCGTCGGGAGGTCGTGCTACCCAGGCTCGGTGGCGCACTGGGTAGCACGTCCGCCTCGCAGTTAGGAGGGTGCGGGACCTCCAGCCCTCCCTGTGTGGAGTTTGCATGTTCTCCCCGGGCCCGCGTGGGTTTTCTCTGGGCACTCCGGTTTCCTCCCACATTCCAAAAACATGCTTGGTAGGCCGATTGAAGACTCCAAATAGTCCCCAGGTGTGAGTGTGAGTGCGATTGGTTGTCTGTCTCTGTGTGCCCTGCGATTGGCTGGCAACCAGTTCAGGGTGTCCCCCGCCTACTGCCCGATGACGGCTGGGATAGGCTCCAGCACGCCCGCGACCCCCGTGGGGACTAAGCGGTTCAGAAAATGGATGGATGGACAGTGTGGCTTTTGTCCTGGCCGTGGAACAGTGGACGAGCTCTACACCCTCAGCAGGATCCTCGAGGGGGCATGGGAGTTCGCCCAACCAGTCCACATGTGTTTTGTGGACTTGGAGAAGGCGTTCGACCGTGTCCCTCGGGAGGTTCTGTGGAGAGTGCTTCGGGAGTACAGGGTGCTGAGCCAACTGATAAGGGCAGTTTGGTCCCTGTATCGCCGATGCCAGAGTTTGGTCCGCATTTCCGGCAGTAACTCGGATTTGTCCCAGTGAGGGTTGGACTGCCCTTTGTCACCGATTCTGTTCATAATTTTTATGGACAGAATTTCTAGGCGCAACCAAGGCGTTGAGGGTGTCCGGTTTGGGGACCTCAGCATTGCGTCTCTGCTTTTTGCAGACGACGTGGTGCTGTTGGCTTCTTCAGGCCGTGATCTCCAGCTCTCACCGGAGCGGTTCGCAGCCGAGTGTGAAGCGGTCGGGATGAGGGTCAGCATCTCCAAATCCGAGTCCATGGTCCTCGAGCGGAAAAGGGTGGAATGCCCTCTCCGGATCGGGGATGAGATCCTGCCCCAAGTAGAGGAGTTTAAGTATCTTGGGGTCTTGTTCACGAGTGAGGGGAGGATGGAGCGCGAGATCGACAGGCGGATCGGCGCAGCGTCGGCAGTAATGCGGACTCTGTACCGGTCCGTCGTGGTAAAGAGAGAGCTGAGCCAAAAGGCAAAGCTCTCAATTTACCGGTCGATTTACGCTCCTACCCTCACCTATGGTCCCGAACTATGGGTCGTGACCGAAAGAACGAGATCCCGGATACAAGCGGCCGAAATGAGTTTTCTCCGCAGGATGTCCGGGCTCTCCCTTAGAGATAGGGTGAGAAGCTCGGTCATCCGGGAGAGACTCGGAATAGAGTCGCTACTCCTCCACGTTGAGAGGAGCCAGATGAGGTGGCTCGGGCATCTCATCAGGATGCCTCCTGGACGCCTCCATGGAGAGGTGTTCCGGGCATGTCCCACCGGTAGGAGACCCCGGAGACGACCCAGGACGCGCTGGAGAGACTATGTCTCTCAGCTGGTCTGGGAACGCCTTGGGATTCCCCGGGATGAGCTGGATGAAGTGGCTGGGGAGAGGGAAGTCTGGGAGTCCCTCCTGAAGCCGCTGCCCCCGCGACCCCGGATAAGCGTGTCATGTAACATGGGGGGTAGAGATGGTGCAAATGGTAAAATATGGATTGTTCACAGGAATAAATTGGCAGAGCTGAATTTCCAAATTTGTCCAAAAGATGACGCCAGACCAAAACATGAGACCAAAAAAGGGGCCAGAATAAGCTAAGCAAGTTAAAATAGAAATAAAACAGGAACACGGTGTCAGAGTGTGAGTCACGCATGGACGCGCAAATGTGATTTTTACTTTTTTGATTTCTTTGCTTGGCTAAAAATTTAGTCTGTAACCGCTTAAAGCAATATTATTAGTCAATTCGATCAAGAGACCTGTCACTATGAGAATAGTGGCGTGACATAAATTATTTGGAGAAGCACAAATGTGATTTTTATTTTTTTGATTTGTTTGCTTGGCTAAAAATGTATTCTGTAACCGCTTAAAGCAATATTATTAGTCAATTCGGTCAAGAGACCCGTCACTATGAGAATAGTGGTGTGACATAAATTGTTTAAAGAAATAGGTCAAAGGTTTGGATTTTTATTTCAGAGTTAATTGAAGCCTAACTTTAAAAAGTTATTTTCATGGAACAGGAAGAGAAGAAAAGGGGAAGTGAAAGGTTTTACCAGGGGCTAGCTGTGCATTTGGTGGAAAGTAATGCGTGGTCAGGGCGGAAACAGCTGCTGAAGGCGACAGATGTCCAAGCGTGGGAAAAAAACTGGGCACTCATACCCTATAGTAGGCGTGGGAAAACTGACCAGTTTATTCTATAGGCGTGGGAAAACTGGGCAGTCTTACCCTATAGGGAAGGTATAGAAGAAAGAAAGGGGGGGGGGGGTAACAGAGAAGTCTATAAAAAGTCTTGCAGGGGCAGCTTCAGGGCTTTTTCCCCCAAAGAGCGCTCATACATGAAGGAGCCCGAAGGAGTTTCAAGATTTTTTCCAGAGTCCCGAGATCTTTGTGTGAGACGCAGGATCGCTGGTCTGAAATTAACTTGGATTTACTCCAAAAAATTGGACTGGACAACTTTACAGGAGAAATAGGTGAGAGAAAACTACTTTTATGTATTTTAGCGAGAGTGGGGAATAGTCATCGGGCCGCCGGCTCCCTCGAGGCCAGCCTGTTTCTCTAATTTGGATTTTAGAAGTAAGATCGAATTGATCACTCGACTTTGCTTCCACCAAAAATAGCACGCAGCTGGTATCTACCTTTTCCCTCTTTCATGAACTGTGTTTTGCAATCGAATTGTTCTGGGATCGAATGATTTTATTAACACGGGTATCAGTGAGTGAAATTGTTCGGTTTCTGGAGTAATTGAGATTTGTAATTCTATTCCATGTTTCTTCAATAAATGTGTTTTGCATATTACTTACTTCGTTGTGCGCGGATTTGTACTGAATATGCAATCGATGGTCTGGGGTTGATTTGACGATTTGATTAATGTGCGGGGGGTTATTATGGTATAACATAGGACCGTAATAAATAAAAGTAACATCAGACAACTTTAGAGAATTGAATAACTTCCGTAGTTATTTGAGCCACGAGTGAATTTCAATCCGTTCGAAAGTTTGCTTCGTCTGAATAAATTAACGGAAGTGTTTAAATCGGATTATTGGTTTGGTGTAGAACGGAAAGTAATTTAAATATTTGAAGGGCGCAGGCCCGTTTCCCCTTTTGACGGGCCGCGTAAAAAGTAACTCCGAACAAGTTAGAGAATTAAATAACTTTCGTAGATATTTAAGGGAAGAGTGAATTTCGTTCAAAGTGAATTCGTTTGAAAATTTACTTCTTCCAAATAAAATAACGACGATGGTTAAAATAGATTATTAGAGTTGGTGGAGGATAAAAGTATTTCGATTGTCCGTCGGGCGCGGCCCAGTTCCTAAATTTGTCAGGCCGCGTCAAAAGTTAAACGGGACACGATCGAAAAATAGACTTGCCTTCCAAATTAATTACTGGGCAAATCTAAATAGAGCACAACATTTTTATTCGGTTTAAGAAAGTTGTTACTCTTTTTAAAGCAATCAAGTGGGGTGAAGCACTCCGACGGTTAAGTGCTAGATCTACGTATAAGAAGTTAGAATTAATAATATAAAGTGCATTAATTTTCTTCTTAAATGCTATTATTGTCACACTTTTATTAATTCGATTCTCTTTCTAATAAAGAAGTTGGTCGGCTCCCTGCATGAGCGACCAAGTGGAACGGACCCATATCAACATTTACTTCGGCAAAACTAGTGCTTGGGTGCGCTATACAAACAAATCCCTGAGGTCTTAACAAAGACATCTAAAAATATCCATAACATAATAAGAACTTCAAACATTAGCGGGGAGCCATCAATACGATGCGGTCACTTCGAAGTCTTGCCTCGAATTGAGTTACTCGGCTCGAGCTTCGGGTGACTTGAGAGGGATTGGCGTCGTACAGAAATTAAATTGATTCCGGTGGAGTTAATTTAACTCGGGTGGTTAGATTACGGACGAATCTCCGAACCCGGCTAAGACCAACCCGTTACCGGGAAGCCGGGGGCACCTTATTGGAAGAGGTGCGTTTGACAAGCGGAAGAAGATGGATGGATATATTTTTTATATTTTTAAAAATAAATTCTTACTCATTTTTGCGGGCTCGACTCGGAAAACATATCACGTGACCAGGACGAGCGTCTTGACCAGAATGATTTGATCGTCGATAAATAAAAAATGTTTTATGTGTTGTACGGCTTGGCGGCCCAGTACCAAGTGACCCACGGACCGGTACCGGTCTATGGACCCGGAGTTGGGGACCCCTGCTTTATATGACAATATGTACAGTGATCCCTCGCTATTTTGCATTTTGTTTATCGCGGCTTGACTGCATCGCAGATTTTTTCTAGCCAAAGGCATGAAAGTTGCCCGTACGCCAGCAGAAGGCAGGGAGTGCCCACACAATTAAAAATCCAGGTCTCTGATCAACCATCTCACCATTCAATATCGCTCCTGACTTGGGAATCTCGCGTAGACGCCACCCCCACCTTCGCTCTTTTCACTTGAGTGCTTGCGCCCTTGAAAATGGCTCCTAAACGTCCTTCATCCTCGAAATCCTCCGGCGAGCCAAAGAAAAAGAGAAAAATGATGATGATAAAAAAAAGTCAATTTATTGGACATGCTTAAGGCGGGCCATAGCTATGCCTCTGTTGCGCGCCATTACGATTTGAACAAATCGACGGTCCGCTATATAAAAAAGGAGGAAGTGAAAATTTGCAAAACTGCCTCGATGTCATTCGCCGAGGACAGGAAGCGAGTTGTGACATCGCAATAAGCAAATTGTGAAAATGGAGAGTGCCTTATCAATGTGGACTGTCAGGAAAAGGTTAGTCTCGCTACCAATATGATTGGGACCAAAGCCAAAGCCCTGTATGATAACCTCGTTACCGAAGGAGAATTGAGCGAAGATGATGATGATGACGACGACGAAAATGAACCTCAGCCTAGCACCAATGCCTCGAGTGATCCTACCCCACAAGAAAAAAGTGGTTTTGTTGCCAGCAAGGGCTGGTTTAAAAAATTCAAGAGGAGATTCAGACTTTGCAGCGCTCCTCTGTATGGGGAGGCTTCCCCGGCAGACCACCAGGCAGCTCTTCATTATGTCAAGGAAGAGTTTCCAAAGATAATTGATGAGGTTGGTTATCTCCCAGAGCAGGTATTAAACATGGATGAGACTGGCCTCTTCTGGAAGAGGATGCCGTCCCGAACGTTCCTTAATAAGGACGAATTGAAGAGGCCAGGGTTCAAGCCCCACAAAGACCGGGTGACTCATCATGTGTGGGAATGATGCAGGCTTTATGCTGAAGCCTGGCTTAATCTACAAGTCCCTAAATTCTCGAGCTTTGGAAAACAAAAACAAAGCCTTGCTGCCCGTCTACTGGATGCACAACAAAAAGGCATGGATAACAAAAGCCATCATACTCGACTGGTTCATGAACTGCTTTATCCCGCAGGTGAAGCTGTACCTCGCTGAAAAAGGTTCTGCCCTTTTAGGCTGTCCTCTTCATGGACTGTGCAGGAGGACATGCATTATTATTATCATTATCATTATCACGTGATCCAAGTGGAGTTCCTGCCCCCCAACACCACATCCCTTATACAACCCATGGATCAGGGGGTCATTCGAGCCTTCAAGGCCCTCTACACGAGGTCCACGATGGAGGGCCTCATCTCCTTCATCGACGAGAACAACGTGGGCTTCAGCCTGAAGAACTGTTGGCGCGAATACAACATTGCAACATGCCTGGTCAACATTCAGAAGGCTCTTAATGAGATGAGAGAGCAGACACTGATTGCAAGTTGGAGGAAATTGTGGCCAAAAAATGTCACCCATGACTATGAAGGATTTATGCCTGACCAAGTTCACCACTCCGCCGTAGATAATACTGTGAGGGTGGCTCGGTTGGTAGCCACTGAAGGGTTCTCGAACATGACAACGGAAGACGTGCCCACACTGATCGACTGCCACTTGAAGCCCCTAACTGACGAGGAACTCATCGAAATGACAAGATCAATGAGTAAGAAAGAGGAGGAGGTAGCTGGGGACAGTGACGACAACGAAGCTGAAGAACGTGGCCTCACCTTGGCAAACCTGCAAGAGCTCTGCAATATAGCACAGACTCTGCAACAAAGAGCCCAAGAAATCGATGACATGGTCATAGCTGTAGAATTTAGCAACCGTATTGACGGTGTAATGGAGTTGTACAAGAAGATCTTTGCTCTAAAGAAAAAAACTACACTCAACTCCCCATCACAATGTTCCTTGTACCCCGAAAACATTGTGCCGCTACGCCATCACCTAGAGCTCCAACCGAAGCTTCTTGCGACGATCCACCTGACGATGAGACGTCATCTGAGGAGCAGTAAAGCTCTCACTAACTCTAAAAGTTGTCATAATAAAAGTTCTAAAAAGATATTTACCACATGTTCACTTGTTTTAAAAAAAGTTGTTATAAGAGTTTTAAAAATATATTTGCAGTGCTGTACTGTTATAATAGAAGTTGCTATAATAAATAAAAGTTCTTTAAAGGTATTTACCGCATGTTCACTTGTTTTAAAAAAGTTGTTATAAGAGTTCTAAAAACATATTTGCAGTGTTGTACTGTTATAAAATAAGTTGTTATAATAAAAGACTTCTGAAAACATATTTACAGTATTGTACCTTGTTATAATAAGAGTCCTAAAATCGTACCTACATAGCGCATAGCGCTGCCATGATAACTTGTGATCACTAGAGATCGCTGTTTAACCAAGGTTAACAGCAACATCGCACCTACGTTACACACACCCACACACGAATAAGATTTATATTTTCAATATTCATACAATATTTTCTGTATGTGATTATACTATTAATATATTATTTACATGTTTGAAACAATTATTGAATGTTCACATATTAAAATATGCACTTAAAAGGTTTCATATACATTTATTGACACACGAAAAATGTACAGATGAGAGGGTGACCCTACTTCGCGGATTTCACTTATCGTGGTTTTTTTTGACCAATTATCCGCCATAAACGAGGGATTACTGTATGTGTCTTTTACGTTATGTGTTATGTGTTGGAGTCCCACAAAACTACAAACGTATGCATATTGTCAGGCTGGGTACAAGGCAGAGGACTCGGACGCAGAGTGTTACAAAAAAGGATTTATTCCAACTGGATACAGGTAACAACTCAAAGCGCCTCTTACCGAGGGAAACCAAGGGGCAAAAAGTACTAACAAAAGACGTCGCACCCAGGCGAGACAAAAAAGGGAGCGTCTCTACTGGTACATAGCCATGTGGCAAAAAGGACTAACAAAAGGCGTCGCCCTCAGGCGAGACAAAAAAAGGAGTACATCTACTGGTTCTCTTAACTCACGGAATCGCTGGTGGTCGGGACGGGGCAAGACACACTGGCACAAGACAAGGGGAAGACACGGACTAAATACACACAAAAGGGCGGGGACACAAGTGCAGACAATTAGGCCAAATGACACAGGTGCACACAATCGGGATCAGGGAATACAAGACAACAGAAGCACAGAGGAAGGAGCCACGAACTGAAACGAGAGAGTTGACAAAATAAAACAGGAAGTGAAACTATGGGTGTTTTCACACTTGGTCCCTTTCAGCCCTCGAAGCGAACTCAGATCGATGACTCAGCATTTTTTGCGCATATGTGAACGCGCCAACCGTACTCAGACCCCTTTAAAACGAACCGTAGAGATGGTCTCAGTACGGTTCACTAAAAAGTCAACGGTACGGTTCACCTAATCTGTGCATTGTGAACACAAAGCGCACTGGGTTCACTTCGCCTTTTCGCACTGTATTGTAACCTCCTTGGCTTGCCGTAGATTGGTCACGTGAGTGCAGGCGCAAAAACAAAACTGTAGAGAACAGAGAATCCAAAGTATGGCAGCAGCAAGTCGTGGTTGTGACCGTGGTTCTAATAGTAAACGTAGAGAAGCATGTGCCGTTCAAAGTTCTGCCACGGCACCTGGACGCGGCATAGTTTGGGGAGAAGACGAAACGGAATGTCTTTTGGAAATTTGGAACGACGACAGCATTAAATCACAACTATCTACGACCCACCGTAATGCGAAAGTATTTCAAAAATTTCTGAGAGAATGAAAGCAGCCGGTTTTGATAGAACTTCTATACAATGCAGATTAAAGGGGAAAAACTAAAGTATTTAGCTAATCGAGATAAAATGCGAAGAAGTAGGGAGTCAGGGGATATCAAAAACTACCCAAAATGCAGTGCAGTGGGAGTGTGAGAGCTCTAGAGGACCTAGTGTGAACAGAAAGAGGACTGAGGCCCCATCAAGGCTGAACTGAACCAGAAAGAGAACTCGGTCCCCTTTGAAACACACTCACAATGTGAACACAAAAAGAACTGAGTTCGTTTCCTCTTGGTCCACTTTTTGGTCCACTTAAAGAGGTCTGAGTTTGGTTCTTTTAAAAGGGTCCAGGTGTGAAAACACCCTCAGATACAAGACAAGACAACAACAACCCGAAGAATAAGCATGACTGCATGACACATATTGTGTAACAAGGTCACCTAATGGTCTTTGTTTCAGTATCTTTTTATTTATTTCCGTATTTTATTATTGTTTATATTTGTGTGCATTGTGCAATAAACCTATATAGACAGCAAGTAGTCAAATACACATTCTTGACACGCGATTGTACAAAAAAAATGCATAATCTTTTCTCAGGTAATTTGAGCTCACCCAAACGTGTGTCAGCTGGGATAGTGGCAATGCTGTCTGTCACTCACTCGTGAATCTTCGCGGACCACCAATCAGCAGTGACCGTTAGAGGGAGGAGATTCAAGATTCAAGAATTTTTATTGGCCATGTTTGAGCATGCCAAACAAGGAATTTGACTTCAGTACATCTCTGTTCAACATTTAGGTGACTAACAACACTCAGGACATGTGCGAAAATTTACAAATATTCTCAAACATCCCCTGATCTTAAACTCCCAGGAGGGCAAGGAAAAACTCAAAACTCCTACTAGGGGAAATGAGAAACCTTGAGAAGAGACCACAGATGGGAGGATCCCTCTTGTTAGAGATTCGCTCACTCAAACAATATTTTGCAAGAACCACACGGGAGACAAGCAAGTCCTTTTAGACACCTGCAGGTGGAGAGTTCACTCGCTCAAGGAATGAAAATCTGAAAGTCTCCTTCCTGCAAGGGCATATTTATTAGGAGAAACAGAGTGGGGGTGAGAGTGGACAGGTTTGGTCAACCCCCGGCCTCTGGTAAGATCAGAGCAGGGGGTGTTTTACGATGTTGTGGGAAACAGAACAACTTTGATTGCTTCCTCTGCAGCTGGTCACTCAAGCAGAGGAAGCAACCACTTTATTTTACTGCGTTGTGAGAGGAAGACAAGATTGGTTAATCATTATAGTCTACATTCCAACATAATCCTACGATAAAGATAACCTGGAAAACCCTAACACCTCTTCCAGGATGACCAGGCTGCAATGGATGCAGAGTGGACCCATAGTGCACATAATATGGACAATTCAAAGATAAAGCGTTGAGAGCAGGATGTTATTGCACAGCAATGTCTCTGAGACTCTAAGAGTGGTGTGAGTTCATCAGAGCGACAGCCTGGGGGAAGAAGCTGTCTCTGTGTGTTAGGTTCAAAATCAGAAAAAGGATCAGCAGACAAAACCAGCGAGGCAGAATGTTGAGTCTTTTCTCACGAGGAGTGCATTCAGACTTACAGCAGTCCCGAAATACACTAAAGGTCCGTTAACACTCCTCGCTCTTTTTATTTAGGAATGCCCTACCCACAATGTGAGACTAGCCCCTGAGGTGGGGGGAAGCGTGGGCTTTGTCTCATGAGAAAAGAAACGAGATTCTATAAACAAAAGAAGTCGTAGACAAGATGTCATGAGAATCGAAAAGCGTGCAAGGACAAAATGCTATGTGAAATAAGAAGTCACAGACAAGACACCATGATAAAAAGAGTGCAAGGACAAAATGCCATGTGCAGACATCAACAAAATAGTTTGAGCTATCAACAGCTTTCTTGGATTCCCAGAGATGTAGAAGGTCAGGAAGCTCCAGACAGCATCGTATGACTTGTTGTGTTCTGGTGGACGTCTGCAAGGCGAAACAGCAAGCATTCTGTGCAATAATCTTATTAATAAGTACTCATTAGGGAACGCATGATAACATATATATACAATTTATCTAACACTGTGTCTACACGTTTTGCGTACAGTGCTCTGTAACGCCGTCTGGAGGGGAGTAGTTCAAACAGACTGCAACCTGGGTGAGAAGGGTCTGCAGAGATGTTACTTGCAAGTTTCCTGGTCCTGGACAGGTACAAGTCTTGGATAGATGGGAGGTTGGTTCCGATTATCTTTTCTGCAGTCCTGATTGTCCGTTGCAGTCTGTGCTTGTCTTGTTTGGTGGCCGATCCAAACCAGACAGTGATGGAGGTGCAGAGGATAGACTGGATGATGGCAGTATAGAAGGTCCTGTGGCAGGTTGAACTTCCAGAGCTGTCTTAGTAAGTACAGCCTCTGCTGGGCCTTCTTCCGGACAGAGTCTATGTGGCTGGTCCATTTCAGGTCATGAGAGTCATCGGTCAGTCTTCTTCTGGTACTTTCTCTCCAGTTCTCTCTGATTCAGACTGTTTGTCGGAGATTTTAGCCGGAGCGGCGGTGCTATACAAGCTAGTGCGACGGCGGCGACGCGGAAAACGTGCCGGAGCCCTCGTAAAGCTGAGGCAGAGAGGGTTCCGTTCTGTCCTACCGTCAATTCATCTGGCGAATGTCCGCTCCCTGGCGAACAAGATGGACGAACTGCTGCTCCTCACTTCAAGGAACACGGACTTCAGCAGATCCGCCGCGCTGTGTTTTGTTGAAACGTGGCTTAGCGAACGAACCCCCCCACCACGCCATGGAGTTAGCTGGGTTTCGGCTAACGCGTGCAGATCGCAGCGCGGAGCTCTCCGGAAAATCAAAGGGAGGTGGTCTCTGTTTCTACATTAATGAATGTTGGTGTACCGATGTCATGGTGTTGAAAGAGTTTTGCAGCCCTCTCCTAGAAACACTTTTCACAAACTGCCGGCCGTTCTATTCACCACGGGAGTTCTCCTCGATCGTCATGGCGGCTGTTTACATCCCACCACACGCACGTGCGAGTGAAGCCACGCAGATGCTGGCTGACCAGGTGACAGACATGGAGAAACTTCTACCAAATTCACTAATCATTGTTCTGGGTGATCTTAACAGGGCGAACCTCGCACACGAACTCGCCAGATACAGACAGCACATAACGTGTCCCACCAGAGGGGCACAGACACTGGACCACTGCTACACCGTAATTAAGGATGCATACCACTCTGTGGCTCGTGCAGCTTTAGGACTCTCGGACCATTGTCTAGTTCATCTGATCCCTGCCTACAGACAGAAACTAAAAACTTCTAAGCCTGTGGTGAGGACTGTCGGGAAGTGGACAGTGGAGTCAAGGCAGGACCTCCAAGCCTGCTTTGACTGCACCGATTGGAGTGTTTTTGAAGCTGCAAATTCAGACTTGCATGAACTCACTGACACTGTCACATCATACATCAGTTTTTGTGAGGATCTGTGTGTGCAGACTAAGACCTTCTGCACGTACAACAACGACAAACCTTGGTTTACACCGAACCTTAGGAGGCTGCGCAAAGTCAAGGAGGAGGCCTACAGGAGCGGCGACCGGGACCTGTTCAAGCAGACCAGAAACACACTGAACCGAGAGGTCAGGAAAGCCAGGAGGTGTTATGGGGAGAGCCTGGAGAGACACCTCTCTGCCAATCCTGATCCCTCAACAGTGTGGAAAGGCCTGCAGAGCATCACGGGCTTCAAGAAACGAACCCCCCGTCCTGTGGAGAGCCCAAGGCTCGCTGACCAGCTAAACAGGTTCTACTGCAGGTTTGATCGGTCCTCCCACACAACGGGACCTCCTGCAGCACAATCCACATACTCACCTCCCCCCACAACTGCTCTGTCCACACCTCCATCACCGTGGTCACCGACTCTCTCTCTTGCAGAGGCCGCACCCGCACTCCAGATTCGCGAGGAGGAAGTGCGCCAGATGTTCCGGAGACAAAAGATCAGGAAGGCACCGGGCCCAGACGGCGTGTCACCTTCCTGCTTGAAAGTCTGCGCTGAGCAGCTGGCGCCCACCTTTGCACGGATCTTCAACCGTTCCCTGGAGCTGTGTGAGGTGCTTCAAGAGCGCCACCATCGTTCCAGTGGCCAAGAAGCTCGCCATCACAGGTCTGAATGACTATAGACCTGTTGCACTGACATCTGTGGTCATGAAATCTTTCGAGAGGTTAGTACTGAACCACCTGAAGGATGTCACGGGCCCCCTGCTGGACCCCCTCCAGTTTGCCTACCGGGCAAACAGGTCGGTGGATGATGCGGTCAACATGGGACTGCACTACATCCTGCAACACCTGGACACCCCAGGAAAGTACGCCAGGATCCTGTTTGTGGACTTCAGCTCAGCGTTCAACACCATCGCTCCTGACATCCTCCAACAGAAGCTCATCTAGCTCGCGGTGCCTGCCTCCACCTGTCAGTGGATCACCAGCTTCCTGACCAACAGGAGACAGCGTGTGAGGCTGGGGAGCATCACATCTGACACCCTGACCACCAACACTGGAGCCCCTCAGGGATGCGTCCTCTCCCCACTGCTCTTGTCCCTCTACACCAACGATTTCTCCGCAAGTGACTCTTCCGTGAAGCTCCGGAAGTATGCAGACGACACCACTCTCATCGGACTGCGTACAGACAGGAGGTGGAGCGGCTGGTCCACTGGTGCAGCCAAAATCACCTGGACCTGAACCCGCTCAAGACCGTGGAGATGACAGTGGACTTCAGGCGAGGCCCTTCACCACTTTCACCCCTCACTATCCGCAGTAATACTATTCTCTCATCAGACACCTTCAAGTTCCTGGGAACCACAATCTCTCGGGACCTGAAATGGACCGGCCACATAGACTCTGTCCGGAAGAATGCCCAGCAGAGGCTGTACTTCCTGAGACAGCTCAAGAAGTTCAACCTGCCGCGGGAGCTGCTGAAGACCTTCTACACTGCCATCATCCAGTCTGTCCTCTGCACCTCCATCACTGTCTGGTTTGGATCGGCCTCCAAACAAGACAAGCACAGACTGTTCTGCCCTCAGAATTGTTTTCATGATGTAATATTTTCTATGTAAAGAAGCATACACAATGGTTATTTGTCGTTCGGAAGCAAACCGGAAATGTATTTTGAAATGCACCGGAAGCTGCGCATGTTTTTGTTGAAGCGACTTGACATCTGATGAGTGGAGAGACGTTGGCGTTACTCGCATCATCTAAGCGAAACTTTCTCCTCTCCTTATGCTCACGGAATCAACGGCTGTAAGTTATCATTGTTTATTGGATAACTTTATTATTGTTTATAAGATAAGAAAAAACTTATAGAAGAAACTAAGTGTGTTTGTTGTTTCACTTGCAGTTTCACTCGTTGTGTTTAACACTGAATCGAAATAAAGGGAGCAAGACGCTCTGAATCCTGGCTCAAGTGTTCTATACATGAGTTTGGCTGGCTGATGAACTGTGACAACGTACATGAAGTACATAACGCACAGGGAGATCAGTACACAGACTGCAACGGACAATAAGGACTGCAGAAAAGATAATTGGAATCAACCTCCCATCTATCCAAGACTTGTACCTGTCCAGGACCAGGAAACGTGCAAGTAACATCTCAACAGACCCTTCGCACCCAGGTTGCAGCCTGTTTGAACTACTTCCCTCCGGACGCCGTTATAGAGCTCTGTACACTAAAACCAGCAGACACAGAGACAGCTTCTTCCCCCAGGCTGTCGCTCTGATGAACTCACACCACTCTTAGAGTCTCAGAGTCATTACTGTGCAATAACATCCCGCTTTCCACACCTTTTTTGTCTACACTGTTTGTACTATGTGTCCTCTCTGCATCCATTGCAGCCTGGTCATCCTAGAAGAGGGACCCTCCCATCTGTGGTCTCTTCTCAAGGTTTCTCATTTCCCCTAGCTGGAGTTTTGAGTTTTTCCTTGCCCTCTTGGGAGTTTAAGATCAGTTTAAGATCAGGGGGTGTTTGAGAATATCTTTCGCTCTTCACATGTCCTGAGTGTTGTTGTGAGTCACCTAAATGTTGAACAGAGCCTGTGATTTACCGAAGTCAAATTCCTTGTTTGGCACGCTCAAACATGGCGAATAAAAAACTCTTGAATCTTGAGTGCGAGTGCGGATGATTCTTCGTCTCTGTGTGCCCTGCGACTGGCTGGCAACCGGTTCAGGGTGTCCCCCGCCTACTGCCTGATGACCGCTGGGATAGGCTCCAGCACGCCCGTGACACCCTTGGGGAGAAAACGGTACAGAAAATGGATGTGTGACATTTTTATTTTTTCAAGTATGAGTTTTGTTTTTTTTGAAGTACAAAACGTTTGACCCCAATCTATCACCATACATTTTGGCGAGTTTGGCGAGCTTTTCAATAACGATCACATTTTGTGAAAGCATAAAAGACTGAATTGAGCGCCAAATCATTTCAATTTTTCTGGTAGGTGTTTGACAGTTTCAATCAGTTAATTGATTCAATCAATTTCATAATTCAGGTAGCGTAAGCTGACGCCAAATCGTCTATCTTTTCTGGTAGCTGTTTGATATTTTGAATTAGTTAATTAATTCGATCCATTTCATGACACTGTTCTTGTCTGTATTACGCGTATATAAAAAAGCGCATTCGGAATCCAATTCAATGGGTTTTAGTGTAGTTTGTCCAATTGGAGTTGCCGTTATTGACGTCATCAAAATGCTCCCCGAGCGGATCTTGTACCAACATCGGATAAAGAGTACAAATGCGGACGTACAATGTCCTCTTCTGATCTGACCCGACAGGCGTTTGATGGAGGAACTGAAGGTTGTTATTTAAGATTTGATTTTTTGTTTCCCTTTAACAAAGCCTCCCAGTCAGTCAGTGTTAGCGTTAAGACAATTTCTTTTGTTTATACGCTAAGCAATAGTTGCAGTATCTACTGTTTCACCCCCCCACCCCCCTGATTCATCTATTTTTTTAAAGCAGTTTCACTAATTTTGCACCTCTTGTACAGGAAATAGGAAGACGCTGTGTCCATTTCACGGCTGTAAACGCGTCTACACGGATGAGAGCGCTTTGGAGAGTCATGTTCGGGACCATGCAATCCCAGCGCAGTCTCTCCCTGGTAAGTGATTCCAATGACGGTGAAGTGGTCAGCATGAAACTTTAAATCAAGTTGCATATATTGTCTATCATTGACATCTGGATTTTTTTTATATATAATTGAATGTGGCCACCCGCCGATTTGTAGATTTCGCACTAGTGTCGGGCAAGTTGTATCCAAAATGTATTATTACCTATTACTAGTAGTGATGCCTGTGGGGCGTGTTTGGAGAGGCAGAGTGCACTCCGTTCCCATTCATTTTCGAATGCAGCCAGCACTGATGCACTGTGTTTCCAGTTGGCTTTTTATTGATGTAAACGCATTTACAGGCTGCGCTATACACGCACTGGTTTTTGGTGCACTCTGAATTTTGGAATGGAAAAATCAAGCAACGCACTGAATTTCTGAACGGTCACACTTGAACAAGTGCACGCCCTGTGTGAATTTCCGGACACCCTCTCGTTCTGATTGTTCTAACAGGCACAGTCTCTATTATTGTCGCTTTGTAGTTGTTCAAAAAGTAAAGTAAAAACAGCTTCCAGTATTGGCCATTGAATGCAGAGGAATCTCCGCCTTGTGTTGTCCAAACTGTAGCGATATCCGGGCTGACTCACAAAGGAGGGGGCAACAAACAGTCTGAGTCAATCTTGATGATGTATGTATACAAATACGCATGTCGAGTCTGAAAAAACGATAGTGTCCATCATAAGCCCCTATAGCAGGGGTGTCAAACTCATTTTTTTTGGCGGGCCGCATTGTAGTCATAGCTTCTTTTGGAGGGCCATTATAAATGTATCAACCCAAATAAATGTACGAGCACCTCATATTATATCCAGTAAGAGCGACAAAACAAACTGACAAATAACTCATTTTCAAATCAGACAAGTAAAAACTGGTCAAATATTCAGAAAAAATATATTGTCAAAAGTGAAGACAATTTGCAATTCCAGTAATGACACGAATTTGATGCACAATTTGTCTTCGCGGGCCACATAAAATGATGTGGCGGGTCGTATCTGGCCCCCGGGGCTTGAGTTTGACACATGTGCCCTATAGTAATTCTGGTGACAAGACTCCCAATAAGTCAATGTAAAAGTAGTATCAAACTTTTGAAAGTGAAGTTTCATATAATTGCTCCAAAATCAAATTTACTTGTATCAATATTCTTAATTAAATACTTTATTTGGTTTTATTTTATTTGTTCCCATTAAGTCTTTTTTGTGTTGTCTGTATCCCCTACAGGAAAAACTTTTCACTGCTCCAATGCTGGCTGCAGCTGCTCCTTTCTAAACATGCAGAAATTGATGGAACATATGAGACGGCATCATAAACCGAACATATTTTTCTTGTAAGTTTTTCTCCTTTGAAACTCCTTGGTTTATATTTGTTGCCAGCAAAGATTAAAGCACGTGAAGTATGAGTGTTGACAGGTCATTGCAAAACATGGGTGTTGTAACACCCCTGCCTGCATGTGTATGTTATGTGGTACATTACGTGAAAATGTTGTTTCTCTTTGGGGCTTAAAATATGTTTTGTACATGGTATAGAATTTAAAACTACTTACATGGAGAGATGGAGTATCATTCCCCCACCCCTGGGTTTCTGTTAGAGATTTGCTCACTCCAACTTATTTTGGAGTCTGAAAAGTCTCCTTCCTGCAAGGGCATATTTATTAGGAGGAACAGAGTGGGGGTGAGAGTGGGGGTCAGAGTAGACAAATGGCCGAAGCCCCTGGCTGATCAAAGCACAGCAGGGGGTCCTTCACGATGTTGTGTGAACAAAACAACTTTGATTGCTTCCTCTGCAGCTAGTCAATCAGTTCAAAAGATCTTAGCACTTTGTTCTACTACGATTTGTTAAGACAGGACAGGCGAGGGTAATTATTACAGGTTACATTCCAACATAATCATAGGATCAAACTAACCTGAAAACCCTAACAGTTTCCGTCACTGACCCACGTGGGCTGGGCCGGGCCCGTTCCTCGTGGGTGAGAGCCAAGCAGCGTTGAGAACGTAATTTCCACATCACACGTAGGCACGGAGAAGAAAAAAATAAAAACACACGGCCACAGCGTGGTAATATTAAAACAATGAAAAACCTGTCATAGTGGTCTGCGGGACCAAAAGGTATACACTTCTGTTTTCTTTTTTCTTCATTTGGTTGGATGGCCGGTGTGCGGCACTAGTGTGTGACGTGGTACTGGTCAGTCCGTTCTTGATGGCATTTGGCTGACTCAGACCAACTAAGTGAGGCTAAAAGAGGAACAAACACTCAGGGACGCTGAGCCTCTTCTTCCAGTTTTCCTGCTATGTCAACATAATTTCACTTGGCATATGCATTTACAAACCGGATTCGGTTGAAGTTGGGAAATTGTGTAAAATGTAAATAAAAACAAAATACAATGATTTAAAATCTTTTTCAACCTATATTCAATTGAATACACTACAAAGACAACATATTTAATGCTCAAACGCATAAACTTCATTTTATTTTTCAAATAATAATTAACTTAGAATGTCATGGGTGCAACACGTGCAGTAGAAGTTGCAAAAGAGCATATGAGACGGCATCATGAACATATGGGATATTGTTACATCACCTTTCCTTTTAATAACACTCAAACGTTTTGGAAGAGAGGAGACTAATTCTCTTAGCTTCTCATGTGGAATTCTTTCCCATTCTTGTTTGATGAACTGCTTCAGTTGTTCAACAGTCTGGGGTCTTCACTGTCGTATTTTATGCTTCATAATACGCCACACATTTTCAATGGGACACAGGTCTGAACTGCAAGCGGGCCAGGGGAGAACCTGGACTTTTTTACTTCAAAGCCACGCTGTTGTAACACATGCAGAATGTGGCTTGCCATTATCTTGCTGAAATAAGCAGTGGCGTCCATAAAAAAGATGTCGCTTGGATGGCAGCAGATGTTGCTCCAAAATCTGTATGTACTTTTCAGCATTTATGTTGCCTTCACAGAAATGTAAGTCACCTATGCCATGGGAACTAATGCACCCCCATACCATCACAGATGCTGGCTTTTGAACTTTGCGTTGATAACAGTCCGGATGGTCTCTTTGGTCCGGAGGACACGACGTCCAGTGTTTCCAGAAACAATTTGAAAAGTGGACTTATCAGACCACAAAACACGTTTCCATTGTGCATCAGTCCATTTTACATGAGCTCGGGCCCAGAGAACCCGGCGGCGTTTTTGGATGTTGTTCATAAACTGCTTTTGCTTTGCATGGAAGAGAGGGATCGAAGATCATGGTCAGTCAGTCTTGGTTTCCGGGCGTGGCGCTTACGTGCAGTGATTTCACCAGATTCTCTGAACCTTTTGATGATATTATGGACCGTAGATGTTGAAATCCCTAAATTCCTTGCAATTTTGCTTTGAGAAATGTTGTTCTTAAACTGTTCAACTATTTTCTCATGCAGTTGTGGACAAAGTGGTGAACCTCACTCCATCCTTTCTTGTGAATGACTGAGCATGTTTGGGGAGGCTCCTTTTATACCTAATCATGGTACCCACCTCTTCCCAATTAGTCTGATCACATATGGGATGTTCCAAATAGGTGTTTGATGAGCTTTTCTCAGCTTTCCCAACTTCTACTGGACGTGTTGCATCCATGAAATTCTACGTTAATTATTATTGGGCAAAAAACAAGTAAGTTTATCAGTTTGAACATTAAATATGTTGTCTTTGTAGTGTATTCAATTGAATATTGGTTGAGAAGGATTTTCAAATCGTTGTATTTTGTTTTTATTTACATTTTACACAATTTCCCAACTTCAACCGAATCCGGTTTGTAAATCAAAAAGTAATTTTGATTCTTTGTCCGTAGGTGTGAAAATTGCCGTACAAAGTTGCGATCATACCGCGGCCTCCTGACTCACCTTCACACCTGTTCCAAAGTTCCACGAGGGAAAACAAAGTCAACAGAACAGATGCCCCTCAACCAGCTGGTGTGAAAAACCCAAACGCAACTCCTTTGTCTACTAATCTGAACCCACCTCAGATGGATGTGTTCACCCCACACCTATTGATCCCTAAACCAGACAGTTCTTAAGTATACCTGTTCCCCATCATGTTTGTTGATGCATTAAAGCAATGTGCAAGTATAGTATAATAAAGAAAGAAAAACATATACATCGTGCATTTTTGGGAGAACTTTATTTGACAAAATCCAACACCATGAACAGGCTAAACAGTACGGTATGCTAACGTTACATGAACACAAACAAGGAACTGAGAACGTGCCTGACGTAACATTCACAATTATTCAAATAACTATAACATAAATAACATGTTTATCAAACCATCTGTGTCACTCCAAATCATTAAATCCATCGAAATCTTTTTCCTTTGTGTAAACAATGCCGCTGCTGCATGCGGCGCTGGTGTTGGCCACGTCAGTTGCGGTTCTTGTTATTCGACAGGCCAATATAACTATATATAAACTATATATCAAGCAACTATAACATAAATAACAATTTTATTGAATAATCTGCGTCACTCCAAATCATTAAATCCATCGAAATCTTCGTCTTCTGTGTCTGCTGACTCCAGAAGTACATGTGGCGCTGATGTCGACTCGCCGTCAGTTGTGGTTCCAATTATTCCACAGGCCTATATAACTCCAGTCGTATGTAAAAGTTTGGGCACCCCTGATCATTTTCATGATTTTCCTTTATAAATCATTGGTTGTTCGGATTAGCAATTTCAGTTAAATATATCATATAGCAGACAAACAGTGATATTTGAGAAGTGAAATGAAGTTTATAGGATTTACAGAAAGTGTGCAATCGTTATTTGAACAAAAGTAGGCAGTTGCATAAATTTGGGCACCCCAACAGAAAAATGGCATCAATATTTAGTAGATTCTCCTTTTGCAGAAATAACAGCCTCTAAACACTTTCTACAGCTTCCAATGAGAGTCTGGATTCTGGTTGAAGGTATTTGTGACCATTCTTGACAAAATATCGCCAGTTCAGTCAGGTTTGATGGTTTCCGAACATGGACAGCCCACTTTAAAGCACACCACAGATTTTCAATATTATTTAGGTCTGGAGACGGAGATGGCCATTCCTGAACGTTGTACTTGTTCCTCTGGATGAGTGCCTTAGTAGAATTTGAGCACTGTTTGGGGCCATGGTCTTGTTGAGGTATCCAGCCCCTCCGGAACTTCAACTTTGTCACTGATTCTTGAACATTGTTTGCAATAATTTGCTGAATCCATGCGACAAGATTGCTAGTACCTGCACCAAACCTCGCCCCATCCTTGCTTGTGAATGACTGAGCATGTTTGGGGAGGCTCATTTTATACCCAATCATGGTACCCACCTGTTCCCAATTAGCCTGATCACATGTGGGATGTTCCAAATAGGTGTTTGATGAGCTTTTCTCAGCATTTTTTGCCACCTTTCCCAACTTCTACTGGATGTGTTGCAGACATTAAATTCTAAGTTAAATATTATTTGGCAAAAAACAATTAAGTTTATCAGTTTGATCATTAAATATGTTGTCTTTGTAGTGTATTCAATTGAATATGGGTTGAGAAGGATTTTCAAATCATTGTATTTTGTTTTTATTTACATTTTACACAATTTCCCAACTTCAACCGAATGGTCTGTCCCGCCACACATAGTAAGTGAAAAAACGTTATTGTAAATTATTATGTTTTTGTTCAAAATGTGGTCTTTGGTACTTAGTACTGTAGGAGTAAATCTATTTCATTATCATGTTGGTGCGTACACAAATTTGGCTGAGCAGACGTGACACAATATTACAATGCGCCAAGCTTTGATGTCTATTCATATGCAAATGAGTTAGGGGTCATAAAATTTTATGACCTTTTTATGACTTGTTATGGTATCATAAATCACCCTCTTTTGAATTGTGGCGGGGTTGGGGGCATCAAGATGGCGCCAGTCGTGACGGCGCCATCTTTGACTGTCGCCATTTTGGTTTGCTGGCGCCATTTTTAAGATGTGGATATGTATGGGCATGTATTTTTATGAATCAAGACAGGTGCAGCACCTGAGCTTTCTTTGCTAAAAGCCCTCTGAGCTAGCTTTGCTTCCGGCCCGTACGTGTGAGATTGAAGGTGTTTGTGTCAGAGTGGAGGGTCACGAGAGGGAGGGGGGTGTTTGTGACAGAGGCGGCATTACAGGCGCCAAAAGTTATCTGAAAGGGAAAAAATCAAGGTGTTGTCGCATATAATTTGAGAAACAATAGCTCAGCCAAAGCTATCTGTAATTTGGCAAACATTACTTTAGAGGATCAAGGTTTCTTTTTTTTTTTGTTGAGAAAATCATTGAAGTGTCGTTAGCATGCTGCCACAGGTATCTGAAAGATAAAAAAAAGCAAGGTGTTGATGCATAATTTGACAAACAATAGTGGAGTCGGCATTACTGGGGCCAAGTGGAACCGTTTAACTTTGGAGGGAGACAGACGAAGGCCTCTGTTTTTTATGAAGGCTGTCTAAGTTTAAAACATATCCTGATTTAAAAAACAAAACAAAAAAACAAACAAACACGTGATACACAGAGGTGTGGTTTGGGAGAAGGGCCGGACCTGTTGTTCATATATTTACGTGAGAGTATCGTGCTGATAGTTCATAGAAAAGAGCTAAAGCTGTGGTGTTAAACTGCAAACCTGAAGCTCAAATCATGATAGCAGAGACACCGGTCAGTATCCATCTTTGCCGTAAAGGCCCTGACGGTTTGCTAGACGCGCCTAGGAAGAAACAAATGTATCTAAGACGTATGCAACAAAGGCCTACAGAAAAACTTGAGCGGAGCTGGCATCTAACACCAGAGACTCTATGGGGATTTAAATTTTTTTACGAGACTGGTGAGTTGTCTTTCTTTATGAGAAACCAAGAGAGCTCTGGATCAAACAACAGCAACTATGAGCAAGCCCATGCGTTTGGTACTCTGAACTCGAATGATTGGGGTGTTTTAAATCAACTCCTGCCAGAGGTTTTGACTGAATTTCTCAATGAATACGGGTTAGAAGGTGAGCTGAATGCAACTTGGATTTCAAAAATCACAGCCGGCGGGAGATGTTTTTTCCGGCTGAAAGTTTCTCCTCAAACTGTTGATGGGGCAGAAGATGGAGAGCTAATCGATCTAATGTTTCTAAAACTTGAAGTGTTTAACAGCGAATGTGGACTTTTCCAGACAATTTTGAATATACCATTAACAATGTGGTATGAAAAGATGCAAGCATATGGGGAGAGTATTACGGGGCTTTTTCTATCAAGCCGTGTCTGGACAAACGTCGTCGGAGTGAAACGTAAACTGGCTTTAGATTAACCCTTACTAAAAAATTAAGTTTAAACTACCCCCCTTCTCAACACACTAGACTGTTCCTCCTCCTCCTACCCCCTCTTTTTCTCACCTGCAGTTACAGAAAGGTGGAGTTATAGTCATTAGCATAACTATCTAAATTGTATAAGAGCGGGCTTGCAGACGTCTCTTTCACACACGCACGCACAAGAGAAAGAAGATGGCCCAAAAAATGCTTGCCAGAAGACTTTTACCACGTCCTGCACCTATGGGCATCACGTTCTGGTCAAGCCCTGACAACTCTGATGCAGAGTCAGATGCTGCTGACGATGGGAACACAGCTTTCGTAGCGTCGCCACGACCGACGCCAGCGGGGCCTGAAACATGGGCGGAAAGGTTTGAGATTCTTCCACTACCTACACCGGACCCGAGCGAATGCATGTCACCGATCTGCAACCCGATTCTCTCTATGGAGCTTTGCCATCAACTTTTGACGTGTTTGAAACCCCTGAAACCTCGGGGCAGCAACAGCAGGAAGAGCAGCATGAACCGTGGTCCTCGTCACGAGCCATCGAATTGTTTGATGACGCCTGTGCACGCTATCCTGAAAATGGCATGGATTTGCCATGCTTGTCTGCTGCCGACATTAGAGTCTTACTCAGAGAGACAGAAGCAGAGGTACCCTGTGATTTTGAGGAGGCTGACGACACGATCGTTGACACTCCGATGGTCCTTGAGTTTGGGGTCGTTTCTCCGATGACCTCGACGCCTGTGAGAATCAACACACAGCAGGACACGGAGGCTGACGACACGATCGTTGACACTCCGATGGTCCTTGAGTTTGGGGCCGTTCCTCCGATGACCTCGACGCCTGTGAGAATCAACACACAGCTGGACACGGAGGCTGACGACACGATCGTTGACACTCCGATGGTCCTTGAGTTTGGGGCCGTTCCTCCGATGACCTCGACGCCTGTGAGAATCAACACACAGCAGGACACAGAGTATAATATGACGATAGAGCCTCTTAAATGGTTGGTGATTGAAGACTACACACGCCTGAAGCTGATGGTGGTTCATCTTTTGTATGATGCCTTAATGAAGCATGCTAAATCTAAGTGTGACAGATGTGCTCTTGATGATCTTAGCCAAATGCACCATACTTGCCTGTATGTTGAGGATCGAAACTTTTATTTATATGCGAATTACGAAGCAGTGACGGCTGAGCTGTGCAATGCTGACTTCCTCCACACGTTGTCGACAATGTTTTTCTATTTTAAAACCTCTGCATCGCTTATAAACATTCGCAATACTGTTTCTGCCATTCTACATGACCTAGCTCATGAAGGCAAGTTCTTCACACGGCTCCGTGCGATAAAACAAGAAGCGGGTGACACTGTTCTGACTAGCAACGAAGTCGCTCTATTATTTAGAACGTTTGGAAAAACACAATGGGAGGTTTTGTGAAAAAAATGTGGAGCCAATTAATGACTTTCCTAACAGTACTTTTAGATTTAACAGGGGGGCAGCTAAAGAAGTTTAAAACTCTAATAGGGTCCAAAGTAACACCATCTATGTTATCTTCATTCATGCGTTATGTTAAACCTTAGGATTTATAGAAAAAAAAATTTTTTTACCATGTTTTACACTTGTTTCTGTTTATTAGTAATGTTTTTTTAAGAAGTAGTTTGATTTTTTCTGTAATAAACTATTGTGACCGTTTCTCTGTGTTTATTCAATGGCGAGAGATGTCTTCAGAGACTCTATTATTGTGCTAAGAATCCTGCTAGTTTTGGGGGAGGGACACGCCTACACAGAGGAAAAAAAAAGCCAAATCGAAAGCGAAAGTCCGCCCAAAGCAGCAGTGCGTTCGGACCTCTCATCTCGCGCGTTTACTAACCTCGACTTAATCCCCCGCAAAAAATTTGAAATAATGCCCAGTAAAAAGGGGCTCGTGATGGACGCGCTGGAAGACCTGTCCAAGGAAAACTTCAAAAGGTTTGTTAAGGCTCTGGTGAACCGCCGCGGTAATATAAAGGTGGCAAAAAACAAGGTGCAAGATAAGAACTTAACCGTAACGTAACCGAGGTGCTGGTGTCCACTTTCACCGAGGACAAAGCTCCAGCCGTGGTCTCCGAATTGCTCATCACCATTAAGTGCGCCGACGAGGCCGAAAAGCTCGGTAAATTCATGTGTTATGTCAAACCTTAGGATTTATAGAAAAACATTTTTTTACCATGTTTTACACTTGTTTCTGTTTATTAGTAATGTTTTTTTAAGAAGTAGTTTGATTTTTTCTGTAATAAACTATTGTGACCGTAAAAGTGACTGTTTCTCTGTGTTTATTCAATTCAAAATCGCGAGATATCATACCTGTTTGTTTTATTAACAGTGTCACAATCTGATATCCATCAGAACTTACCTAACAATGGGTGGCGACAGGTGTCTTCAGAGACTCTATTATTGTGCTAAGAATCCTGCTAGTTTTGGGGGTGAGAGACGCCTGCACAGAGCAGCGATTATTAGCTGTAAAAACACTAACATTAAAAAAGCTTTTTTATCCGATCAGGACGCGTACACTTTACACAAACCAGCCAGAATAACTTTTCCTAGAAATAAAGTTTTTGTTCGAGGTCCTATGAGACAATTCCAAGCAGATTTGTGCGATATGCAATCACTAGCACGCTAGAACGATGGATATAAATATTTACTAACCGTAATCGATATCTTCTCGAAACGTGCATATGTACGTGTTTTGAAAGCTAAAACTGCTACACAGGTCACCAAAGCATTTGAAAATATCCTGACAGTTAGCGGTTCACCATTACGCCTTCAAACAGATAAAGGGGTGGAGTTTTTTAACAAACATTTCCAGAAATTAATGAGAAAGCATAATATTACACATTTTTCCACCGCCTCGGACACTAAAGCGCAAACGATCGAAAGATTCAACAAAACGTTAAAAACGCGCATGTGGAGGTATTTCACAGCTAAAAACACACAACGATACGTGGATGTAATTCAGGATTTTATTGTCAGTTATAACGACAGTTTTCACAGCAGTATAAAAATGACACCGAACGCTGTAAACGAAGGGAATAAGGATACCGTTTTCACCAACCTGTACGCCAAAAATCCTTTCCGACGGGGGTACAAGTTCCGGTTCACACCGGGTGAAACTGTGAGAATTTCCAAAATAAAAGGCAATTTTGAAAAAGGTTATTTACAAAGTTACACGGATGAAATTTTCAGAATAAGACAACGTCTCCACCGTGTTCCTCCCGTCTATAAAATATCGGACTTGGATGGTATGCCTGTAGAAGGTAGCTTTTACGAAGAGGAATTACAAAAAGTAAAAATAAAAAAAAAAATAAAAATTTCGCATACAGAAAATTCTTAAATCACGTACTGTGGCAGGTAAACGCGAGTCCCTCGTCCACTGGGTAGGCTGGCCAGCCAAATTCGACAGTTGGGTACCCACAAAGAGTATTAAAAACATCTGACGATCTCTAAAACGGCCATTCTGTGGAAATTACAAGATGGGTGAACACCAGAGAGAATTCTACGTCACATTAGCGTCAAATGCCAGTATACACCTTTTTAGCTCAAACACACTCACAGAATTTAAAACCGAACTAGCTCAACATATCGATCTAAAAGGTTCGTGGGAGGTCGGTTTATGTGAGATTTCATACATCAACTCAATACCCACCATTCCTGAGAAAAAACGGAACTTCTATTTAAAACAACCTAAAAATCCGCCCCCTAGAGGTGATACGTTTCAAGACGACTCAGAAACTCGACATATGCTTAAAACAAAAGGAGGTGTTTATCAAAATCATGACTCGTTAGCTTTGGACATTCAAACTCTATTAACTAAAGCGAGTAACAAAAAGATTGACGTCCGATTTGATCAACACAAACAGAGGTTCATGTTTTCGGGTGAAGAAGGATTGAGAAATATGTTCAAGAGCCCCCTGGCGTACATTGTCGGAATGACCCCCGAGCATTGGCTGTCACTCAAACCGGAAGGCGTAAACGCACAACATCCTGCCGACAGACGGGCTGGATCTTATTTTATATTCATCTACACAGACGTAATACATCATCAAACAGTTGGTGACGCGTACACGCCTCTGCTTAGAACTTTACCTCTTGAAGGTAATAATGGTGATATTGTAAACAAAACTTTTAACCCGGTATACTATTTAGATGTGTGCAGAAGCCACATTGAAACCATTTCAGTTTACCTGCGAACAGACCAGAACAACCCGATAGATTTCGAATACGGGAAGGTCCTTCTCACTCTGCATTTTAGATCGAAATAATAATACATTTAAAAAAAATGAATAAAAAAATAAATAAAAATAAAATGACGTCATCGTCAATGCATCCTGATTTGTATCGTTTTGTTGATTATTATGAAACACAAGTGGGGGGCTCGTTTCAAGCCGGTTTTGCAGGGGCGCCGGTTCAGTACGGACGAGGGATAGGCTCTATTTTTGCAAAATTATTTCGTTTCGTGATGCCTATGTTCAAAAACGGGTTTAACTTGACGAAGCCGCATCTTCAAGCCGCCGCTAAAAACATAGCAACGGATGTAGCGGGGCGCGTCATTCAAAGAATCCACCAGAAACAAGGCCCCGAGCAAGAAGGTTCCGGGCTAGCTGTATTGTCACGTGGGCGATTGCAACCTGGGGGGCGGAGAAAAAGGAGCGTTAAAAGAAAAAGGCGCTCCACCGGTCTCAGGCCAGTCAGGAAAAAGCGGAGAAGACGCAAGACAGATATTTTCTCTTAAAAAATGGCCCTTCTACATTTTAAAAGTCAAGAGGCGACATTATCAAGTCTAGATCTCTTTAGTGCGCCCCTGACGCAATTCTCCATAGAAGATAGCTCATATGTCGAATTTCAACCGTTATCAGCAATCGTGGACCAAGGACCAATAGAATTCTTTATACCGGGGGACGGCTCAAAATATTTAGATTTATCCGACACCTTACTACATCTCCGTGCAAAGGTGACGCGTAGAAATGGGACAAATATTCCACCGCAGGAGCAAGTCGGCATCGTGAATTTCCCTATAAACACAATTTTTAATCAATTAGATATTTCGTTGGGTGGACGGTTAATCTCACAATCTAGTGCCACACACGCCTACAGATCCATCATCGAGCTGCTGTTAAACTTTTCAAACGATTCTTTGGAGTCACAATTCACAGCAGGAATGTTTGCAAAAGACAGTAGGGGGCGTATGGACTCCATTTCTTTCGAAGAGGGCGTGGCTAACGCCTGTTTTGTGCGGCGCACACAACAGATTGCCGGCTCACGTGAATTTCATCTTATGGGACCGCTTCATGGAGATATTTTCTTCACCGAACGCCATCTATTGAATAATGTGGATTTGCGTCTAAAGTTAACTAGAGCTTCTGATGATTTCTGTCTCATGAGCGCTCCAGACAGCGATTCGTGTCTCAAAATACTCGGAGCGTCCTTATTTGTGAAAAAAGTATCAATCTCACCGGCCGTGGCAATAGGTCACGCCGCCGCATTACAAAAAGGTAACGCCCTTTATCCTTTAACGAGAGTTAATATGAAGACCTTCAGTGTACCCCAAAACTCAAGAATTTGTCATCAGGATAATCTAATAGCGCTCGTAAACCACAACAGTTTCATGGGACGGAGAGATTTAAACCCGGTTTAATTTTTTGCATTATAACAGAGTATTTAGCTCTCAGCCACGAAGGTTGACAAATACCTGCCAAAGCTTTTCAGCCCAATTTCGAAGCTGGGATATGTACACGTGAATTTCATAATTTATACACAGCAACGGGGCGTTTTCTGAAAGATCTACCTCTCTGTATAGATCAACAGGATTTTAGTCAGGGCTACTCGCTTTTTGTTTTCAATTTAAGTCAGGTGGATGATTCCGGCGCGTTAACACCGATCAATAGCGGAGTGCTGAGACTCGATTTGCGTTTCAGAACACCGTTACCACACACAGCGACCCTCATTGTATACGCGGCTTATGATTCGCTTGTAGAGAGTAATGCTAAGAGGGAAGTATTGATGGACTATTATTAACGCTATGAACGGTCGTGAATTGGACATGATTATGACCCGGATGCAGAGAACCTTATTTGGAGGCGTTTTCGCATCGGATGAGTTAGCTGACGTCAGAGACACGCCTCCGAAATATTACATCATCAACACGCATCCAAGACATTTACCCGGAGAGCACTGGCTCGCTTTGACTTTAGAAGTGAACGGTTCGGCCACATTCTTTGATCCTTTTGGTCTGCCACCGGACAGCCCGTACTACCCGGCGAGTATATACAGATTTTTGAAGCATTCTAAACGGGTCGAATATCAGAACGGGCAGTTGCAACACGAGCTCACAGACACCTGCGGTCAACATTGTGTGTATTATTTAAGCCAACGCGGATGGGGGCTCACCTATCGTGAAGTGCTGACTCATTACAATTCCGATCGAACAGGTGCGAAAGCGGCCAGTAACGGCAATATAAAACCACCTTTCTGAACTAACACAGTTCTTTTCTTCTTCAAAGTATTTTTCTTATCAGCCAAAAAGCGGATATTTTTCTTTTGCTTTTTAAGTCTCTTGTAAAGTTTTGATTTTAAGGGTACATGTCCTTTAAGAAGATTTAGAGCAATCTCACATAATGCTTTCACCAAACTACTGGGGCCTCTGAGTAGCAAATGCTTACGTTTGGCCGGTTTGGATGTAAACAGAGATTTGAGTAACGGTGCGTTTGTTTTTAAAAGCTTCGTCATCGTTTTATTGTTTGGGTATATAAACGACAGGCCACTGGTTATATAGTACACCTGTACGTAGTCTATATTGTTCTGGGCATGAAGGTGTCAAATCTACCAGTAAATACCCATGCGGCTCTCTTGTAGCATCTTCATAGCATTCCAGGAAAAACTTCCGGTTGCTGGGAGAAATTTGATTCGCCAGGACACTCACCTGCAGTTTATCGCGGGGGTTTTTGAACAAAATCAAATAATTACTGTTTAAACTAATAGTACGGCTAAATTTGCCCTGATAGAATACATTCTGCGTTAGCATTATAACGCTTAAATTTTTATGATGTCTATATTGGGTGAATATTCGGACCACTTCAGGGTTATCCGAAGCTTGGAAGATGACGTCATCCAAAATCAGCAGATGGTGCTGCTGTGGCGGGAACAGCTTCTCGTCATCAAAAGATTCAGGCAGCCCCTTGATAAAAACAATGTCTTTATTCAGGTTTTTGAGCTCATCGTACATTGGCTGATATGAAGTATAAACCCAGACAATATTATCAGTTTTTTTTCTCAGAACATGTTCAGGATTTTGCAATACATTTTTTACAAAGAAAGTCTTGCCACAACCTGAAGGCCCTGCTACTAGAGATGAAAAAGGAAGTTCTAATCTGGGGTCGAATTCGATCTGATTAAAAGCCATTTCCACACACAGACACACGTATGGATATCAGTAGCCAAACGGTTCAGTGGTGCCTCGCTCTAGCAGCCTTCTTTTATCGTACACCACCGAAGCCGCTTGGAAAATGACATGTTTCTGAGATGAAACCCTCTCTTATCGCGAACGATATTATGTTGGGGAGCGTAAAGCACATCTGAGGTTGCACCTGCTGTATCGATGTACCCTTGAACCAAACTGAGCATGCTATCGAGATTGATGCTCTGACCGCTTTCATGACTTTGTGTGATACCCTTTACCTTCATGACCGTCTGAGATGACCCTCGTGTTTTATAAACGTATGTTTTGGGGCCGGCTGAGACAAATTCTAAAATGCTGTCGTTCGAAAGCTCATCTGTCAAATCACCCAGATAATCCCCTAGAGGGAGAACACTTTCACCTGGCTTCACAGTGTCCACGAGGCTGTCTGTATCGGTGTAAAGGACACGCCTCTGTAAAATTTCTAAATAGCTGTACATTTTTAGGCGTGCATAGGCTGTTGTGAAACACGCTGCAGCCACGTTTGATGTTTTTGAGGCGGGGATCTCATTGTTTATGTTGATACAATACTGCACAATTGAGAGCTTCTCATTGATAAAATGGAAGAATTTCACATTGTACAGACCTGAAAACAAAAGTTCAAAAAAATCCTCTGATTTTGTCACAATTTTTGTGTTTGTCATGTTGTCACGTTGCGCGAGTTTTCCCCACAGATTGTTAAGACAGAGTTTTGACACTTGCCTTTTGCCAGGGTTTACAGCAATTTTGGAAGGGTCGAGTTGGATACCCTGATGAATGGCATACCCTTCTATGTATCTTTCTCTGTCAGCCTGGTTGACCACGTGAGCCGGATAACCTGAAGATTCTTGTTTACCTTTTAAAAATGTTCGCATGTAATCACGGAAAATTGTGTCGCTCGTTCTTGTGTAATGCCACACTTCTGTAATTTCTGCAACCGTGTACCCGAGATCAAGTGCCTTAACAAATTCAGGGGTTGTCCAAACACCTGTTAACGATCTTTGCTCATCACTATGTGTACAAGCCGTCTGCTGGTTGTTACACTCGGCACATGTGCGGCACAGTGTGAAGACGAGTTTACCTTTAGCTGTTTTGAACGGTAGAACAGGAAAATACAAACCACGGGGTGGGTTGACTGTGGCGCTGATGAAACCGAAATACGATCTAGGGTCTTTAAAATCACCGTGGATAATCATTGGATGGCCGATGGGGTAGGTACCTGTACTGTTGATGAAAGGATATAATGATGTCACATCAACATACAACACGCTCGTTCGGCCCTGCCGTGTATCTTAAAACGAATGCGTTTGTTCGGCCCCCAAAAAGAGCCTGCCTCGGTTTGAGCGGTGTAGGAAATTTGTTTTTTTTTTAAGGAATTCCTTCACCTCTATGTCCATCTTTTTCATTTGCAACCATTCATGCTCCCACATAATTACAAGGTACACATCCTGTCTAAGCTGTAGATCCTGAATTTTCTTTTGTGTTTTATCAAACCTCTCCTGAAAAGGACGTTTGGTTGTCGGGCATATTTTAGAGAGGTCGAAGCATTCTGCGCAGCCGTGGTGATAACAACCAAAATACTCAAACACTATTTTTACGCCCCCAATTTCACAATAACCATCTACAAAGTAGTTGTCTATCCTAACTTCACCACCGTTCAATGCATGTCTAATATTTTGGCTGTGCATGATCCATTGCATGTACTGAATAGAATCGTGCGAGAAAGCTTTGTGCTGACGCATATAGTTGTCTGATGGTGTAATGGCTAGTGTTTGAGGGGTTAGAAAATTAGTTCGAAAAACTTTCATGCACGCCGACGCAATTGTTACCGCATTGAATGGATCTGTTCCGGTGGCCTCAAAAAACTCACTCCTGAATTTTTCACACCCTTGCATTAGGAGATCAACATCATTCCCGCAGTAGGCTATTGCCTGTTTAGCAAAATCAAACACATTGCTAGCTTCTTTGGCATACCACTCGTCAAACTTTGATCGTTGGGAGGGTGACATTCGATCGGTGCCGTAGTACGTGGGGTCAGGGTGAGACCCTACATAGTTTAGATGCTCTAAAGAGCTGAATTTGTGTGGGAAGTAACCCTTTGATTTGTCTTCAAACCCCAGGGCCTTAGGCATTGCGCTTAGAGGCATCGTCAAGAATGAGAGAGTCTATGAATCGAGATTTTGTGTCTAAATCGACAAATGATAGAACTTTACTCCCTTGCATCAGAATGTCAAGTTTGAGACCTAATTCAAGCATTCTCCTTATCAGTATGTATGAATCAAAACCTCTCGCATTATGTGCAACAAACGTAGTTTATTTAAACCGTGGCCTTCGGAAAAATCTGAAAAATTCATCAACACAATCTGTGCCATACCAATGCTTCGCCAGTCTATTTGATTCGCAACAGATGAGAAAAGGTTTGTGTAAACCGTCTGAATCTACATAAGTTTCGAAATCGTAGTAGACTACATTTTTGCACGGTGGTTGTGGTTTGATGGGCTGAATGTAGCACATGTGGGGGTTCAACAAGGCGTCATCTTGATTTAAGATCTCATCACACACTGTGCATTTTTTAACGGGGCAACGATGTTTAGCACCGGTACCATCAGCTCTCACATAATATTGAAGACCACACTCCAAGCATTTTTTGTATGAAGTGCAGCTGCTCACATGATTCATTGATCGAGACTCTTTATGTTTGGTAAAGCATTCCTCATTACGACAAGATTTGTTACAGTCGGGGCAGATGACAGGTTTAAACCGTCGCTGTTTACAGCAAGGATCAAGACAAACGCCACAGTGTCCTTCACACTGGTGCTGTTGCCAATTCTCATGCCCTTTGTAACAATGCCTGCAAAAGAATGCATGGCCAACAAATGCCTCAATTGCTTTCACGCAGTAAAAATGACCCTCAAGGTTTAAGACAAATAAGGTATCGTTATCTGTTTTGGGGTAACGCGTGTCGAAGAAGGTCATGGGGCGGCAGTCCTCTTTTCGATACATTACAGTTATTTTCCGTTTGAGGACTTTCTCAAATTTATGGACATCGCCCAGACTCACAGGTGTTTGACAATCCAATCCTACACTCTCATGTAAGAGCCGCGCTTGTCTTGTGGCCTGTTTTGTTGTAAGTGTGTCATTTAGCAGATAGGTTAGTGAGAGAGCGAAACACAAATTATTGTCTTTATTACGAGGTAAGTGTAGGTGTCGTTTTTTCAACCTCAAAATCTCTCTGTTGGTAGTGTTCAACAGCCTACGACGCATTCCACCACGCAATGGAGTGACTATTTGTACAATGAGCTCTAAGCCCTCATCAGCCAGAAGCTCTGTATTTGATTGGGCTAAACGTTCAAGCATGTCTGATACATTATCTCTGATAGAGTTTATATCACTAGTTTGCTGGTAGATGTGAGCTCTATCGTTACCACCCACTAGCTCTATCTGAATTACATCACCTGTTTGCGCCCTGCTAGCTACCTCTTGCATGACATCATCTATTTTATCTTCAATCTGGAGGTAGAAGGTTGCAAAATCATTAATGTTCTGTTGCGATGGTATATTTAACTGTCGCCTTACCTCTACATTATTGAAATGTGGCCTATTGATTACAATAAAACCGCCGCGTTGGTCAGCTAATACAGAACCGTTGTTAGATTGCTGGGGCGTGTGTTGAAATGCTGGTGTGTTGTCATCAATAACGTCTATTTCGTGATCAATTATAACAGAGCAGTTGTTAGGCTGAAATATCGGCAGAACGTCGTCAATAGCAACCGGTGATGAATCGACAGTGTTAGCGGTCAACGGGTCAACCAGAGGTGTATTTAGATTTTGGATGATGTTTAGCAACTGGACAGGAATGTCAGCACTGATACGCCCGTTGTTGCCATTAGCTTGGTTGTTTAATTCTCCTATCATGTTTAGCAATTGTGACGGGATTTGTGTCGGACTCTGTCCACCTTCATTCATACTTTGATTGTTCAATTCATCTATGACAGCTTGTAAATGGGTGAGAATAGCAGGACTGTCTGGTCTCTCCCCCTCTGACAAAGCCGTGCTCACATTGTTGAGCAAATCTGTTATTTGACTCGTACACACATTGTTAATGTTTGATAAATCTAGCTCTGGTGTGTCACTTCTTTGGCTTGTCCCGCTAAATGATGGCAAATCTATTTCATCAATGTTTGCTAAGAAATCTGACTCTGTTGACGTAAGGTTTGGATGATCCATTATATTTTCTTTTACAAAACACAACAGAAACAACACAAACCTATTTTGATTCGGCTAAATCTGTAAGAGCATGTATAATCTTAAAACACTCTTGTAACCGTCTTTTGTAGATACAGTTACCACGACACTTTAGAGGCCCCCTGCTGTTTGAGTGGTGGGTGTTGTAGAAGGGCTGCCCCCTCCTCCCCCGCCTCTTCCTCTCTCTCTGAGCCCTCGTGTCACGACGCTCACCTGGAAGTAGCTATAAAAAAAAAACAAAAAAAAAAAGGTTAAGCCGTTATATTACCAAAAATAGCAAGTCAAATGATAACATAGAAGGAATACTTCTAACTTTGTTTGTCGACTCTTGATGATGATTCAAGCCCTCGTAAGTAGACAGAGCTTCAACTAGTTCTGAGTCCGTCGCTGATTCTGGTTGAACGGTGCGGGTTGAGAGTGGATTGGTTTCAACAGTAACACGTGACTCTGATACCGCCGGTCGCGCTGGCGCTGACGTTTCGACTGCTCCAATATGGCGGTCGAAGGCAGCTTGTGTCGGCCGAACGCTTTTCCTAGTGGCCGTGGCCACGAGATCTGTTACATACATAAAATAAAATCAGCAACTAATACCCTCTATATTAACTATCTTAGATGCGCGATTGACTCACCGTAGTCTGATTGTGTTAGGTAAACGTCGCTAAAATCGTCGTCAAAAGATGCGTGGACATCAGCAAAAACGATGTTGTCTGCAAATATTATATAAACATTACATTTTGTTTTATAAAATAACCGCAGTGTATTATTATTATTATTATCGCGAGAAAGGTATTAAAATGACTTACCTTTAACCATTCTCGAAAACAGCTTTTTGACGCGCTTCAACCCCAGTTGCTCAGAGCTATGCCTTGGCTTGTCTTCTCCAAAATGATGCTCGTCCACACCAAACTTTAAATTCGGCGGGGATAAGACCACGCCTATGGGCTCACGTGTCGCGGGGAGTCAGATAACTCTGGCCGTATCAAAGGGTCTACCTCATATCCTTGGCTCCAGTAATGCCGACTCCACTATTGTTTGTCAAATTATGCATCAACACCTTGCTTTTTTTTTATCTTTCAGATACCTGTGGCAGCATGCTAACGACACTTCAATGATTTTCTCAACAAAAAAAAAAAAACCCTTGATCCTCTAAAGTAATGTTTGCCAAATTACATGCGTCTCTCGCTTTCAGATAACTTTGGCTGAGCTATTGTTTCTCAAATTATATGCGACAACACCTTGATTTTTTCTCTTTCAGATAACTTTTGGCACCTGTAATGCCGCCTCTGTCACAAACACCCCCCTCCCTCTCGTGACCCTCCACTCTGACACAAACACCTTCAATCTCACACGTACGGGCCGGAAGCAAAGCTAGCTCAGAGGGCTTTTAGCAAAGATAGCTCAGGTGCTGCACCTGTCTTGATTCATAAAAATACATGCCCATACATATCCACATCTTAAAAATGGCGCCAGCAAACCAAAATGGCGACAGTCAAAGATGGCGCCGTCACGACTGGCGCCATCTTGATGCCCCCAACCCCGCCACAATTCAAAAGAGGGTGATTTATGATACCATAACAAGTCATAAAAAGGTCATAACATTTTATGACCCCTAACTCATTTGCATATGAATAGACATCAAAGCTTGGCGCATTGTAATATTGTGTGACGTGTGTGTGTGTGTGTGTGTGTGTGTGTGTGTGTGTGTGTGTGTGTGTGTGTGTGTGTGTGTGTGTGTGTGTGTGTGTAAGAGGAAGGGATGGGGTGATGTTCATGTGTGCTCATGTGTATGATGTGGCTCTTTGCGGTAACACATTAAAAAATGTGGCTCTTAGTCTCTGACTGGTTGGCCACCCCTGGTTTAGAGGCTGTTATTTCTGCAAAAGGAGGATTTTTCTGTTGGGGTGCCCAAATTTATGCACCTACCTACTTTTGTTCAAGTAATAATCACACAATTTCTGTAAATCCTATAAACTTTATTTCACTTCTCAAATATCACTGTGTTTGTCTGCTATATGATATATTTAACTGAAATTGCTGATCCAAAGAAGCGATGATCTATAAAGGAAAATCATAAAAATGATCAGGGGTGCCCAAACCTTTGCATATGACTGTATATTGTGGCGTTACCGAAGTACCAGGCAAGTCGTGGGTTTTGATAACCAGCTCTTTATTTCACAAAATAAGAGGTCAATTCAAGAACCAACAACAATCGTCTCATCCCCCTGCTGCCTTCATGGCCTCCCTAGGCAATCGGAAACTACTGAACTGTACCGATGTACAAGTTGCTACACTGAATAAACTATATATCAAATAACTATAAGATAAATAAGAAGTTTATCGAACCATCCGTGTCACTCCAAATCATTAAATCCATCGAAATCTTTGTCCTCTGTCAATCTTGTCACGTCTCGTCCCCAACTGCTCCACTATGTGTCTGTTGTCTTGGTTTCTGTCTGTGTGCTCGCCCCTCCCCTCCTGTGTAACCATGATCAGTGTAATTATTCCCACCTGCCTCTCGTTACCTGTCGTGTATACAAGTTCTGTCTGCCCCTCACTCCCTGTCGGATCGTCGATGTTGTCACGTTTGCTGTCCTTGTGGTTCCTGTCTGTTTCGAGTCTGTTTCTGTTTGCCATCCCTGTCGGTCAGTCTATCATGTTATTAGTTTACCAGTTCTCGTCTGTTTCCCTCGATGCCTCGTTCCACTTCCCTTTTCCCTCAATAAACCCTGGTCCAAGCTGCACTTGGTCGCCCTGCTCCATGTTCCATCCGATCCGTGACAAATCTCTTTCCTCTGTGTTATAAACAACTCTGCTGACTCTGGAAGTCAGTGAATGGATTCAGACTCATTGTCAGTTGTGGTTCCAATTATTCCACAGGCCAAGTGCGACCTAATGCAGTTGTGAAATAAAATGTGATCATCTATACTACTAAGTAAGTAAGTAATGTGTTAATGATCAAGTAATAATGTGTTAATAAGTTACTCCTGATAAGTCGCACCGCCGGCCAAACTATGAAAACAACTGCAATTTATAGTCCGGAAAATACAGTAATAAATCCGCACATCAGGAGCAAGCAGTGTCAGACTGGAAACTCGTGGTTAGAAACAATACATTTTGTTTTGTACTATAACAAATGGTTATTTTTGCATTAACATACCTCTGTGGTATGTACGACATCAGCACATTTTTTAAAAGCGCAGGCTGCATTTAGCCATATGGAAATCAGCACAACACCACTTTGGTGTAAACATTTAAATTTTAGAGCTATGACTACCATTTTTTAATAAGCTTCATAATTCTGTCAGATTTTTTTCCTTTACAGTGTTCCCTTGTTTGTCGCGGGAGATGCATTCCAGAATAACCAGAACAGGAAAAAAAAAGAAAAAAAAATATTTTTTTTTTAATCGACGATCAATTCATTCTGGTCAAGACGCTCGTACCGGTCATGTGACATGTTTTCCAAGTCGAGCCCGCAAAGCTAGCAAAAATGAATTTATTTTGAAAAACATAAGAAATTTGGCAATTCTCTCCCAATTACAACCGTCGCTGTGTCCCTTGACACAAGACGCTCGTCTCGGTCACGTGACATGTCACCCCAGTCGAGCTCGCGAGGCAAGCAAAAATGAGCAAGAAACAGAGAAGTTTGGAAAGCTTCTTCGGAAAGGGGAAAAAAGCCGAATGAGGAGACTGAAGAAGAGGCTACCACTTCTAAGAAAAGGAAAGCTGCATTTAAAAGAACATTTCTGGAGTCCTACTTAAAATATGGATTTATCGCCACAGGTGACTCTGACACGCCAAGCGCACTCGGCGGCGACAAGGTAGCTAATGTTAGGTTACGGATTTTAGTTATTGATCTGACTCCAAATTGCGATCAACACTTAGCACATAAATTGCTATGTCCTAATCCACACACTGGCGCACCTAACAATTTTGCGAGTTCGTTCTGTCAAAGAGAAGACCAGTAGATCAATCAGACCAAATTTACCAATTGTTTATTCCTGACAAAGCGCACTAATACAGGCCTGGGTCCCGGGTCCCTCACACTAAAACTCGTGCGTTTTTGTGACCACCAAAAGACGACACATTCTTCCGGGTTGCCCAGTTTTGAAGAAACACAATATGAATATTAAAGCATGCAAAATATTGTGAGATGATTGGTCACTGATCTCCTCCCCGTCTAGGTGTCGCTGGTCTGGAGGTTGGGTTTTCCCCGCGAAGCCCGACCACATAGACGTGCTGTTGTTCTCGTTTCTCACCGACTTTGAGGTGTTCTCGTCCGGCACTCCCTGTCTGGGCCTATTCCACAAAACTTCGAAGAAAACAAGTTCATGCAGTTTGCCTGCACATTCTTTGCCACCCACCAATCCACACGAGCACTCCAATACTAGATATTAATATGATTATAAGTTTAACACAACCTTAAAAAATATGTTTGCAAACTCCCGAAAGCACATTTCCCTTTACTAACGAGGCAATGAAGCCTTCAAAACTGCTTCAGCACATGGAGACCAAGCATCCTGGACTAAAAGACAAACCTTAACCACTTCGGGTGTCATTATCTCCGATTACGACTGGATGGGACCGGCTCGTTTCTGAGAAACAAGCTCGGTGCTCCAATAATTCAACGTAATGGTGAGTTTTATTTTTGTAGTTTATATTTGTTTTTATGCCAGTCGTATAATTTTATTTCATCGTATTTATATATTTATTATACCGTATTTTCTGGACTATAAGTCGCTCCGGAGTATAAGTCGCACCAGCCATAAAATGCCCCAAAAAGTGAAAAAAACATATATAAGTCACTCCGGAGTATAAGTCGCATTTTGGGGGGCAATTTCCATCCATCCATCCATTTTCTGAACCGCTTAGTCCCCACGGGGGTCGCGGGCGTGCTGGAGCCTATCCCAGCCGTCATCGGGCAGTAGGCGGGGGACACCCTGAACTGGTTGCCAGCCAATCGCAGGGCACACAGAGACAGACAACCAATCGCACACACACTCACACCTAGGGACAATTTGGAGTCTTCAATCGGCCTACCAAGCATGTTTTTGGAATGTGGGAGGAAACCGGAGTGCCCGGAGAAAACCCACGCGGGCCCGGGGAGAACATGCAAACTCCACACAGGGAGGGCCGGAGGTGGAATCGAACCCGCACCCTCGTAACTGTGAGGCGGACGTGCTACCCAGTGCGCCACCGAGCCGCCTGGGGGGCAATTTATTCGACAAAATCCCACACCAAAAACAGTCATGAACGAGCAACAACAGGCTAAACAATAGCAACAACAGGCTAAACGATAGGTATGCTAACGTGACAAATACAAACAAAGAGCTGAGAACGGGCCTGATGTAACATATAGAGTGATTAAGGACAACTATTACATGAATAACATGTTTATAAAACCATCGGTGTCACTCCAATTCATTAAATAGCAACAACAGGCTAAACGATAGGTATGCTAACGTGACAAACACAAACAAAGAGCTGAGAACGGGCCAAATAATAATAAATAATAATAATAAATATAAGAGGAGCAAAAATAGAGCAAGTGTACATACAGCAGACAGTGGACTTGGATGTTAGGGTTTTCCAGGTTATCTTTATCGTAGGATTATGTTGGAATGTAGACTATAATGATTAAATCAATCTTGTCTTGCCCTCACAATGCAGAGTAAGATGAAGTGGTTGCTTCCTCTGCTTGATTGACCAGCTGCAGGGGAAGCAATCAAAGTTGTTCTCTTTCCCACAACAGTGTAAAACACCCCCTGCTCTGATCTTATCAGAGGCCGGGGGTTCACCAAACCTGTCCACTCTCACCCCCACTCTGTTCTTCCTAATAAATATGCCCTTGCAGGGAGGAGACTTTTAGATTTCATTCCTGTAGCGAGTGATCTCTCCACCTGCAGGTGTCTAAAAGAACTTGCCTTGTCTCCTGTGTGGTTCTTGCAAAATAAGTTGGAGTGAGCAAATCTCTAACATTGGATATGGTGCTTTAAAGTGTTAATTGCTTTATTTGATGTTTTCTCTATTTTTTATGTTTTGAATATGTTCAAGATAAAGATATAAAAGCATGTGAAGTGATCAACTATACTAAAAATAACATGGGAAGTGGTCAGCTATACTTGTAAGTGATGTCTTAATGCTCAAGTAAAAATTTGTGAAATAAAACATATATAAGTTGCTCCTGAGTATAAGTCGCCCCCCCACCCAAACTATGAAAAAAAGCGCGACTTATAGTCCGGAAATTACGGTACATGTATTAATTATTTATATAAATTGATTATTTATTTATTTATATAAAGGCTGGTCCGCAAAAATATTTCTGACGCGTAACCGGTCCGTGGCGCAAAAAAGTTGGGAACCACTGATCTACGCCTATACCTCTGGTGTCTTAGGACCAAAATTATTTATGCCAAGCTCTACAAAAAAATGATGTGTAACAACTAAAGACCAACAAAAGAGTCTTCGGAGCAAAATGCTAAAACCAACAGGAAGGTCTTGACTTTAGTAAAAGCTGTTGTAACATTACCCATATTATTATGTCAAAATTGCACCCATTTGATGACACTCGAGGCTTGAAGGCATCTACAAATGTGCGTTTCATCATAGTGGTAGCATCACCTACTGGCTACAGGAAATAAACACTTTATTATTTGATGTTTTTCTGCGAGCAGATTAACCTGATCTACTGCATATTTGCTCGGAAGAATGTTTAGGCCTTTATGATGCTAAAACACAAATGCTGTGAGTTGCCGTGACAACACAGAGTTCCTCTAAGAAAACAACTCTAGGTTTGAGGGTCTAAACATGGACAAAAAAATTGCTTGGCAAAATCATCAATATTACATTAGGTCTCTGTGTGAACTTTAAAAATATGGCGCAGTTTTGCCCCCTACAATTTTTCCAGTTGTACTTTTCGCCTTGCTTTATGAAAATGTTATGGGATATATAACAGCCCTGACCGCCTGCCTCTTAGACTTTTTGTAGGTGAACAAAAAGTCTGGGCTAAATTTACTTTAAAATTTGGGGTAGCTTTGATTTTAAAAGCACACAATAACCACTTCATCCGTTCTTCTCAAAATTTTGCACATTTGATGATGCCAGTCTTGGCCAGAAGACATCTACAAATTTGCCACCTACTGGCTACAGGAAATAAACATTTTATTCTTTAATGTTGTCTCCCAGAACATTGGTTCTCTAATGGGGGTACGCGTACCCCTGGGGGTACGTGAGATCTAAAAAAATATATACCGGTATAAAAAAAAAACCCAGCAAGCCTGATTGTCTTGAGAATTAGTTATAAAAAGTTTGATAAAATACAAATGTATGTTTTATATTCAGTATTCAATTTTAATCCTTAAAAAACGGACTCTCCACAAACCAATAGCAGTCACCTGCGGTTGCCTTGACGACACACTGTAACAAGGAGATGTAGCTAAAGCGTAGCAGCGATGCTGCTGTTGAAAACACGGAGAAGTAAAAAAGAAGGCAAAACCAGAGCCGACAAAGTACCGACAGTACATGGAAGACTATTGTTTGATGGGATTTACGTCCACAAGTTGTAACCCACCCAAAGCGCTGTGGTTTTTTTGCGGGGAGAAATTAGCCAACGCTAGCAGGAAACAGGTGTTGTGCTCGATTTGGTTCCCCCGTGAGATTTTGTTCCCCCTGCCGCGGGAGCGCGCACGCCTTTTTTGGAAAGCGAAAAACCGATGCCGTACGGCGTCGTACGGCGTCAGCACTGTGTTGTTTTCAATAAAAACATGAAGAATTCACGTTTGCGTCAGTCAATTTTAATTTTTATAAAGGAAGATTCTCATTTGATGTCTTTAAATTCATCCGCGTTCTGCCATTGAAGCGGGGTACATTCAAAGACCAGTCGTACAGACGGAACACTCACTCACTTCACCAAAAAGCAACGATATAATTATGTGAGCTCTTTGCATAAACCTCGATGCAAAGAAACTCCTCTTGGGTACCGTTACATGCTACAAGGAGTATATATCACAAAGGAGACTTTATACTTAATTGTGATCATCATTCATCCATCCATTTTATTACTCAGGTATTTTCAAAGCAAATTAATATTGTTGCATTTATTAATTTGCTTTAAAATGACAGCGCAATATAATTAAAAGCTGACACTATAGCAATGTCAAACGTGTTCATTTAAGAAAAAGCCACACGCGTTTTGTGATCAAATCTTTCATAACGAGAATGATTTGAGTGAATTGATTTGAATGAATAATTGAGAAGAAATTTCAGTTCTGAAGGCTCCTTTTGTCCCAAGCAAAGTGAAAGGTGGTGGGATAAAAATTGTAACAGGAACGCTATAAAAAATGTCAAGCCGTGAATATTTGTGCCCCCCTCCCATTTTGAGAACGGTGAGTCCTGGATATCGACTGGCTTTTTTTTTTTTTTTGTCTTCCTGGGGGTCTGCTCAGGTAGTGTGGCAAATTTGAACAGGTTCCCTCATTCCTAGCCCAAGTTACAGGGGGGAACATATCCTCACGGGTGCCCCGTGAGGATATGTTCCCCCCCCCCCTTATTTTGAGAACGGTGAGTCCTAGACTCTAGCTGTTTTTTTTCTGTCTTCCTGGGGGTCTGCTCAGGTAGTGTGGCAAATTTGAACAGGTTCCCTCATTCCTAGCCCAAGTTACAGGGGGGGAACATATCCTCACGGGGGAACATATCCTCACGGGTGCCCCGTGAGGATATGTTCCCCCCCCTTATTTTGAGAACGGTGAGTCCTAGACTCCAGCTGTTTTTTTTCTGTCTTCCTGGGGGTCTGCTCAGGTAGTGTGGCAAATATGAACAGGTTCCCTCATTCCTAGCCCAAGTTACAGGGGGGGAACATATCCTCACGGGGGAACATATCCTCACAGGTGCCCCGTGAGGATATGTTCCCCCCCCCCTTATTTTGAGAACGGTGAGTCCTAGACTCCAGCTGTTTTTTTTCTGTCTTCCTGGGGGTCTGCTCAGGTAGTGTGGCAAATTTGAACAGGTTCCCTCATTCCTAGCCCAAGTTACAGGGGGGAAACATATCCTCACGGGGGAACATATCCTCACGGGTGCCCTGTGAGGATATGTTCCCCCCCCCCTTATTTTGAGAACGGTGAGTCCTAGACTCCAGCTGTTTTTTTTCTGTCTTCCTGGGGGTCTGCTCAGGTAGTGTGGCAAATTTGAACAGGTTCCCTCATTCCTAGCCCAAGTTACAGGGGGGGAACATATTGGATGTTAAATAAATAAATAAACAAATAGATAATAATGTTTTTTAATAAAGTTTAAAGTCATTATTTTTGATGTATGTTATATGATAACGAAACAAAGTTGTTTGACCAAAATAAGGCCAAAGACATTGATAAAGTGCATTAATAACAGTATCACTGCACAAATCATCAGAAAAAAACAGTTGGAGTCTCGGACTCACCGTTCTCAAAATGAGGGGGGGCGGGGACATATCCTCACCGGGCACCCGTGAGGATATGTTCCCCCCCTGTAACTTGGGCTAGGAATGAGGGAACCTATTCAAATTTGCCACACTACCTGAGCAGACCCCCAGGAAGACAGAAAAAAAACAGTTGGAGTCTAGGACTCACCGTTCTCAAAATAAGGGGGGGGGGGGGGGGGGGAACATATCCTCACGGGTGGCCCGTGAGGATATGTTCCCCCCCTGTAATTTGGCCTAGGAATGAGGGAACCTGTTCAAATTTGCCAAACTACCTGAGCAGACCCCCAGGAAGACAGAAAAAAAACAGTTGGAGTCTAGGACTCACCGTTCTCAAAATAAGGGGGGGGAACATATCCTCACGGGCCACCCGTGAGGATATGTTCCCCCCCCTGTAACTTGGGCTAGGAATGAGGGAACCTGTTCAAATTTGCCACACTACCTGAGCAGACCCCCAGGAAGACAGAAAAAAAACAGCTGGAGTCTAGGACTCACCGTTCTCAAAATAAGGGGGGGGAACATATCCTCACGGGTGCCCCGTGAGGATATGTTCCCCCCCTGTAATTTGGCCTAGGAATGAGGGAACCTGTTCAAATTTGCCAAACTACCTGAGCAGACCCCCAGGAAGACAGAAAAAAAACAGTTGGAGTCTAGGACTCACCGTTCTCAAAATAAGGGGGGGGGGAACATATCCTCACGGGCCACCCGTGAGGATATGTTCCCCCCCTGTAACTTGGGCTAGGAATGAGGGAACCTGTTCAAATTTGCCACACTACCTGAGCAGACCCCCAGGAAGACAGAAAAAAAACAGCTGGAGTCTAGGACTCACCGTTCTCAAAATAAGGGGGGGGGGAACATATCCTCACAGGGCACCCGTGAGGATATGTTCCCCCGTGAGGATATGTTCCCCCCCTGTAACTTGGGCTAGGAATGAGGGAACCTGTTCAAATTTGCCACACTACCTGAGCAGACCCCCAGGAAGACAGAAAAAAAAACAGCTGGAGTCTAGGACTCACCGTTCTCAAAATAAGGGGGGGGGAACATATCCTCACGGGGCACCTGTGAGGATATGTTCCCCCGTGAGGATATGTTCCCCCCCTGTAACTTGGGCTAGGAATGAGGGAACCTGTTCATATTTGCCACACTACCTGAGCAGACCCCCAGGAAGACAGAAAAAAAACAGCTGGAGTCTAGGACTCACCGTTCTCAAAATAAGGGGGGGGGGAACATATCCTCACGGGGCACCCGTGAGGATATGTTCCCCCGTGAGGATATGTTCCCCCCCTGTAACTTGGGCTAGGAATGAGGGAACCTGTTCAAATTTGCCACACTACCTGAGCAGACCCCCAGGAAGACAGAAAAAAAACAGCTAGAGTCTAGGACTCACCGTTCTCAAAATAAGGGGGGGGGGGGGAACATATCCTCACGGGGCACCCGTGAGGATATGTTCCCCCCTGTAACTTGGGCTAGGAATGAGGGAACCTGTTCAAATTTGCCACACTACCTGAGCAGACCCCCAGGAAGACAAAAAAAAAAAAAAAGCCAGTCGATATCCAGGACTCACCGTTCTCAAAATGGGAGGGGGGCACAAATATTCACGGCTTGACATTTTTTATAGCGTTCCTGTTACAATTTTTATCCCACCACCTTTCACTTTGCTTGGGACAAAAGGAGCCTTCAGAACTGAAATGTCTTCTCAATTATTCATTCAAATCAATTCACTCAAATCATTGTCGTTATGAAAGATTTGATTACAAAACGTGTGTGGCTTTTTCTTAAATGAACACGTTTGACATTGCTAGAGTGTCAGCTTTTAATTATATTGCGCTGTCATTTTAAAGCAATTTAATAAATGCAACAATATTAATTTGCTTTGAAAATACCTGAGTAATAAAATGGATGGATGAATGATGATTACAATTAAGAATAAAGTCTCCTTTGTAATATATACTCCTTGTAGCATGTAACGGTACCCAAAAGGAGGAGTTTCTTTGCATCGAGGTTTATGCAAAGAGCTCACGTAATTATATCGTTGCTTTTTGGTGAAGTGAGTGAGTGTTCCGTCTTTACGACTGGTCTTTGAATGCACCCCGCTTCAATGGCAGAACGCGGATGAATTTAAAGACATCAAATGAGAATAATCCTTTATAAAAATTAAAATTGACTGACGCAAACGTGAATTCTTCATGTTTTTATTGAAAACAACATAGTGCTGACGCCGTAGGACGCCGTACGGTATCGGTTTTTCGCTTTCCAAACAAGGCGTGCGCGCTCCCGCGGCAGGGGGAACAAAATCTCACGGGGGAACCAAATCGAGCACAACACCGGCACATCTCCAGCGGCATCTCACCACAAAACACGGATGCCATGTTGGTAAGCCACCGGAGTTCTTTAGGAGGAAACTTTCTGACTTCAAGTCATCCAAGACACAATGCAAAAAGCCTCCACTACATCAGCCAAAGCCCTAGAGGCTTCTTATGCGGTTTCTTTGCTCGTAGCTAAAGCCAAAAAAACGTTCACCATAGCTGAAGAGCTGCTGCTCCCTGCCGCTGTTGTATTGGCCGAAACTATGCTAGACAAATAAATCGGCGGATACATTAAAAACTGTACCTTTGTCTAATGACACAGTTTGCCTTAGAATAGACAAAATGGGTTCAGACATTGTCGAACAAGTTGTGGGAAAACTTGGAGACTCTTTTTCACTCCAGCTGGATGAATCCACAGATGTCAGTGGGAATGCACAGATTATTGCTTTTGTGAGATACATTGAGACTGACGACATTTGTGAACACATACTTTTCTGCAAATATCTGGAGGGAAGAACAACCGGAGAGGACATTTTTAATGTCGTTAACGCATTTTTCTCTGAAAATGGTATCAGCTGGAAATTCTGCAGCAGCGTGTGTACAGATGCGGCTGCATCAATGAAGGGCAGTGCGAAAGGGCTCATTGAGCGGATTAAAAAGGAAAATCCCGACATTAAGTGGACTCGCTGTGTGATTCACAGGGAAGCGTTAGCGTCCAAGAAAATGATCCCCGTGTTGCATGATGTTTTGAACGACAGCATCAAAGTGACCAACTTCATCAAGTCAAGGCCACTTAATGCACGTTTGTTCCGCTGCCTCTGTGAAAACCTGGGAGCTGAACACACGCAACTCCTCCTGCATACAGAAGTGCGCTGGCTCTCTCGAGGGAAGATACTCAACAGGCTGTTGGAGTTACGAGCTGAAGTGCACACCTTTCTGACAGAGCACGGCTCTCCCAATGCCACCTTGTTCGAGAGCACGGACTGGCATGCAAAGCTTTGCTATCTGGCGGATATATTCAGCAAACTGAACGAACGGAATGTGTCTCTGCAGGGCAAAGACATCAGCATCCTGAACCTGTATGACAAGGTGGGTGGTTTCCTGAAGAAAGCAGAGCTGCGGAAAAGGGCATGTGGTCAGGAGAATTTCACCCGCTTTCCTCAGTTGGATGCTTTTCTCTCCAATGAAGATATGGAGACAGCTCCAGTGAAGTTAGTCATAGTGGGACATTTGGCTAACTTGATAAAGAGCTTTTATTGCTACTTTGCTGACATGGAGGAGAAATCTGCACAGCTGAATTGGGTGAGAAACCCATTTCTCTTGTCTGAAGCAAAGAGAAGCAAGCTTCCTGTCACTCACCAGGAAAAACTGATGGAATTGGCATCTGACCAGATGAAGTTTGGCGCATCCACTCTCACACAGTTTTGGGTGTGTGTGAGGCAGGAGCACCCTGGGCTGGGACATAAAGCTTTGGAGCAGTTGCTGCCCTTTGCCTCCACATATTTATGTGAGACCTCCTTCTCTGCAATGACTGTGATCAAAACAAAGCAAAGAAACAGACTGAGCCTGGAGAAGAACTTGATCACAGCAGTTGCCTCCCTGCCACCAAGGATGACAAAGATCCTCAGTGAGGTACAAGCCATGCTAAAATGTAGTATGAGTGCAAAAGACTCATTCAAGCTTCAAGACTGTTCAATGCTTGTTCAATGCTTGTCAAATCAAAATCAAATGCAACAATTCCATTTTAAGAGAAAAAAAGTTTCATTTTTTTTTAACCCAAGAGATAAAGTTGATTATTTTTATGAGCAAATCTTTATTTATTAAGTTATCAATTTATTTTGTAAACAAGATATTATTTATTTATAATTAAGTTAATTTATTTTGTGAACACATTTTTAGTTATGTATATTTTTTATTTCCTTGCAAGAAATTATTACAAGAAACATTAATATAAATTAGCAGTGTTCTGCATACAGTATTTGAGTTTTGAAAAGGTTTATGCCTTCTTGGTGGTCACTGTTTACTGTTTATCTTTTTTGTTTCTATATGCATTATTTGAAACATAAATGTGTCTGTCAGGTACATTGCTACAAGTTGTTAAACTTTAATAAATCAAACAGTGATGACACAATCCTGTACCTTTCTTTTCGACCAGAAATGTGTTGCGCTGGTCAGGGGTACATGGCTGAAAAAATATTTCAAAGGGGGTACATCACTGAAAAAATTTGAGAACCATTGTCCTAGAAGTTCGAGCAGTTCTACCTCATATGTGCTCTGAGGACTTCCATGATGCTTAAAACACCAAGTTTGCTAGTTGTCATGAAATACGGTTGCTGTGGTAATGCAGAGTTCCCCAAGAAAACAAGTTGAAATCTAAATGTGCTCAAGGGTGTAAACGTGCACAAAAACTCATGAAACTTTACACACACAAAAAATGAAAAATCATCAATTTATTCATTTAGTTTATGATTTTCTAATAATAGCTCAGTAGCGTCTTTTACAAAATTTTAAAGAACCAACTCCAGTTCTAAATTTTACTTAGAATTATAAACATTTGGTGGTCTGTGTAAAAGAGAAAAAGCTTCGCTATGCCGTTTGCTATACATAACAAAACCCACTGTTTTGTAATTTCTTTCAAATTTCCATCATGTTGGCCTTTTATAGAGGTCACGTATGAAATAAGCCCTCCTAGAGCTTCATTAGTGTTGTCGTAGGAACACGCTTGTTGGGAATAATATACTTTTTCTCATTGGAATCTATGTATCTACTTATGTGTGCAAGATTCCCCGCAGTATGTGACAGTCTGGCCTCGTGATAATGACTTGGGGGCATATGGCCGGCTAATGACTGGAGTCATGAGCCGCGCTATACAATAAGCCCCATAGTTAGCTAGACGTGAACAGACCATGAGATGTAATTGTGGAATGTCCATCCTGTTTCGGGAAACATCCTGTCCATGTAAACTTGTCCCTTTTGTCTATTGTCTAAACCTCAATATATAAGCCACGACTGAACTGTCTGGGGGTGCGGCTCTCAGCCACACTTGCTGTGTGTGTGGGGTGCGTCCTTCTGCGCAGAAGAAAACGCTAAGCCAAAAAGACCTACCGCCTCTGAGATTGATTTCAGATAAATGTTGTGAACCCAACAACGCTGTTTGATGGTCTTAACATTTATGAAAACATAACACTTAGCACACTCATCACACCTAGTGTAATAATCATTACATTGATTGACTGTTATTGCACCTTAAAAAAAATGATTACCGTAATTTCCGGACTATAAGTCGCGCTTTTTTTCATAGTTTGGGTGGGGGGGCGACTTATACTCAGGAGCGACTTATATATGTTTTATTTCACAAATTTTTACTTGAGCATTAAGACATCACTTACTTACAAGTATAGTTGACCACTTCCCATGTTATTTTTAGTATAGTTGATCACTTCACATGCTTTTATATCTTTATCTTGAACATATTCAAAACATAAAAAATGGAGAAAACATCAAATAAAGCAATTAACACTTTAAAGCACCATATCCAAGTCCACTGTCTGCTGTAGGTACACTTGCTCTATTTTTGCTCCTCTTAAATTTATTATTATTATTTATTATTATTTGGCCCGTTCTCAGCTCTTTGTTTGTGTTTGTCACGTTAGCATACCTATCGTTTAGCCTGTTGTTGCTATTTAATGAATTGGAGTGATACCGATCGTTTTATAAACATGTTATTCATGTCATAGTTGTCCTTAATCACTCTATATGTTACGTCAGGCCCGTTCTCAGCTCTTTGTTTGTATTTGTCACGTTAGCATACCTATCGTTTAGCCTGTTGTTGCTATTGTTTAGCCTGTTGTTGCTCATTCATGACTGTTTTTGGTGTGGGATTTTGTCGAATAAATTGCCCCCCAAAATGCGACTTATACTCCGGAGCGACTTATATATGTTTTTTTCACTTTTTGGGGCATTTTATGGCTGGTGCGACTTATACTCCGGAGCGACTTATAGTCCGGAAAATACGGTAGTTGCACCTTCTACAAATTCTGAACAAAACAGCCCCTGATGAACATTTCACCAACATTTACCAAAAATTGGAGACATACAGCACAAGAGCTACAAAAAAGTCTCTGGAGCTCTTCTTTAAATTCAACAGATGGTTGGCCATTTTCTATTTTCTGTGAGAATTTGCCTCTCGTTTGGCTTGTTTTTGAGTTCATTGTTTTATCAAAGTAGCTTTTAATCTGATGTACTTCCATTTTCCCAAAAACATCCAATTCCAGTGTGCCCCAACAATTCCACTTCATAACTGCTCGCTGCTCTAGTTTTAATTCATTTAATTAAAATTTGATTTAAATTATTTGTTAATTTTCTGATTGATCTTTTGTACAGCACTTTGTTACACCAGTCACAAGAAGTGCATTCTAAAGAACATTATTTGTGTTTGCTGTTTTCTGTTGTGACCAAGACACATATTTTGTCATTTTAGTATGGTACTGTTCCAAGTAAAAATTAATAAGCGTTACCCTTTAGTCTCAGACGTTGACTCTGTTAGGGTTGATAGATTAGTTTGATCCTATGCTTATGTTGGAATGTAACCTGTAATAATTAAACTCGCTTGTCCTGTCTTAACAAAAGTAGTAGAACAAAGTGCCAAGATCTTTTGAACTGATTGACTAGCTGCAGAGGAAGCAATCAAAGTTGTTTTGTTCACACAACATCGTGAAAGACCCCCTGCTGTGCTTTGATCAGCAGGCCAGGGGCTTGGGCCCATTTGTCTACTCAGACCCCCACTCTCAACCCCCACTCTGTTTCTCTCAATAAAAATGCTCCAGCAAGAGGCCTGAGTCAGACCTCCATTCGATCATCGCTGTACGCACAGCGACGAATGGACTCTCCACCTGCAGGTGTCTAAAAGGACTTACTTGTCTCCTGTTTGGTTCTTGCAAAATAAGTTGGAGTGTCCACAACTCTAACATACTCTGATATATACTGCATTAAATTTATTAATGTTGCATTGTATCACAATGTATGTATTAAGATACATTATTAGCTCTGTGACAAATCTTAACAGTTTTCATTTCACCGCTAGAAACATATGACCATTATCGACGACCGTGGCTCAGGCAGTCGAGCGGGTCGATTAGTAACCGGAGGGGTTGGCAGTTTGACCCTAGCTCTGTCACAGTCACGTGTTGTTGTGTCCTTGGGCAAGACACTTCACACACCTTGCCTCCAGGTCGTTATTGTAAATGAGAAAATGTTCTCAATTGACCTATCTGGTAAAACATTAAATTAAATTAAAATTATCCTTGGAAATCAGGGCACCTCCAGCTCATACCAAATTATGCATAACTTCTTGGGGGTCAAATTGTTTTCCATGATCAAATTTGGCAGATTGCTGGAGCCTATGCCACATTAAGTCAAAAGACAGACTGCACTTGATGTCTAAACTTGAATAGTAAAAACACCAAAAGGGACAGAACTAACTTTTATTAGATATTATGCGCTTGAGAAGCAGTTGACGACTGTCACAGATTTGTTGAGTTTCATATGCATGTACTGAATGTGATTGGACAATAAGTCTTATACAATAATAAAGCAGGAAAAAACAATATTACATACCATACCCATTTGACCATTATTGTGTTAGACATCACATGCAATATGAAGTGTGTTAAAAATTGTGGCTCAAGTATTGAGGAATCATGTATGAAAAGAAAGATATGGGTGGGGGGGGCAACTGACCAACCTGTAATAACCTTTTGAGGATTGGTTCAATCAACTGCACTTGGTGTTATCTTCTTACAAACCTGAAAATTTGACCTGAAAAGACTAAATTTTAAAGCACAGAATAGGCTATAATCAGGGACAAGTGCATACAAAAAAAGATGGACAAGCAGTCAGTACCCCAGATGAGTCGTGGTTGTTGTTTGTTGTCGTACAACTGACTCTTACTTTTAATAAAATCTTTTGTAATCAATTGCGTACGTCTTTCCTGCTGGAAGCTTCCGGAAGAATAAACTGTTTCCTCTGCTCATGTTGCCCTGGAGTAACAAACAAACAAACAAACAAACAAACAAACAAACAAACAAACAAACAAACAAACAGAACATTTTAACTGTGGCTGAACTTCAGGAAACACATCACAATTTAAAAAAAACATTCACATTGCCAATCGCGAAGCCTGGCTAATTTGAATACACGCCTAAATTAATACATGGATTTCTCTGTGGTGTGTTCATATTGTTTTCTGTCTCTATGGCTAAAATGCCAACGTGTATGTTTACATAAGGAGTCTTGCATTAGTAGAATGTAATTTAAAAATTTGTCTTCTAATTTTGTCTTTGAGCGCTATTCAAGACAAAAATAAAACTGAGGATGGTTAATTTTTCACTAACTACCCCAATTTTATATTTTATTAATCATGAAAATGAAGCAAGTTAGCTATTTCTATTTTATGCATTCATTTTGGAGAAATACTGAAACAATTAAAGCCTTTAAAAACGCCCACTTTTAATGACAAATAGGGCCACACAACCCTCCGCTCCATGTCTTGGCTGATGATGTCACAGAAGGAAGAAATCACAATTTACCACATTGGAAATCATTTTAAGACCATCACTTAATATGTACAAAAACAGCTATTAATTGGCACCAATATTTACATGGCCATTTCTTATTATGACTGCTTCAACATATCACAAGGATTAACCTCTCCGTGGGCGATTTTTTTTTAGAAATGACCAGCCTCTCTGCAACTGAAGTGCCCTGTCGTTCAAAGACCACTCACACAGTCGGAAAACTCATTCATTGCACCCAAAAGTGTTAAGTTTGTTTGCTTATCTGTTTTGTTTGCGGCATAGATGGGAGCGCACACAGATGATGTGAGTGGGAAGGGATCAGGGCGTGGTTTTTGGCGGTTGTCGCAGTTGCAAAATGTGGAGGGAAGAACTCCAAAGTTGTGTTCTATTTTTGGCAATTAACAAAAAGGAATGACAACTGTGTGGGTACATTATAGGGCAGGTATGGGCAAACTACGGCCCGCGGGCCACATCCGGCCCGCGGTACCGTTTAATCCGGCCCGCCAACCCTAAATAAATTGTATTATTAAACTTTTCGGTCATTTTGTCTGCAATGACTGCGTTTCCCCAGTAGATGGGGAACCACTCGCCTGCGCATTTACCACCGGAAGCCGTGTCAGAAAGCTCGGTGCACACTCACAAGTGCGTGTACGTACTCAGTAGTACGGAAATGGCGCACTCGCGCTCTATTTGTAGCAGTGCCGAATTTAGAGCGTGGGCTGTGACGACAGCATTCTTGTAATTTGCGCGCCGAGTTTTTGGATACAGTTTTACGCTAAAGCCACCCACAAACCTTCCCTTGGAATCCTTCCATTAAAATGAGTCACCCAAGGAAAAGCAAGGTGGACACTGAGTGCCGAGTGTTTAAAAAGAGTGGCCAATTTGGCTCGACGTACGCGAGGTGACGTTCAGCCACATGAACATCAACATCAAATGAACACTGAAAATGAAGGGGAGGCTTTCAAGTTTGTTGTAAAAAAATGCATTTTGAATATGATCTGTACAAATAGCAGGGATTGAAACTAGCGACCATTCTCATTTTCAAACAATGCAGGATGCTCAAGGACATTGATGCACCACCTGTTTGTGACTAATCTTAACCTTTAAAGTTCTTAAGGCTTACTTTAAGGAAGTGTTTTCCGTTTCCTCACTTCTGTTACTAGGTGTTTGTGAGTTAAAACCGATTCTTCAAGATGATATATTTGGTCAGAATGTTTGCCGTTTGATGTGATTTCATAAGATAAACATCTTTCATTAATCTGACCTGCAGGCACTGAAGTGATGGAGACTGTTATTCATAATAACAGTGTCATATTTTATGAGAATCACTGATAGCAGTTTTTTAGGGATGTTTTTTTTTTTTTAATCCTGTTAATAAATGCATTTGTTTTCAAAAAACTTGTTTTGAATATCCATGCTTTACTACCTACTAAAGGCCAAAACCTTTTATGCAATGACCTTTACAGGTCGTTTATATTACTTCACACAAACACTACATCCATCTGCTCCTGGTTCGGCCCCCCGGTCAAAATTTAGAACCCAATTCGGCCCGCAAGTCAAAAAGTTTGCCCACCCCTGTTATAGGGAGTAAGTGGAAACAAAAAATACAATGCATAATAATTGAATGTGGAAATTAAGGCTAAAAAGTAAAAAGTGCTAATTGAGGAAAGTCCCACACTTGCATTTGTTACATCAGCAAATATTTGTAAGGTGTCATGTAACATGGGGGTAGAGATGGTCCAAATGGTAGAATATGGATTGTTCACAGGGATAAATTGACAGAACTGAAATTCCAAATTTGTCCAAAAGATGGCGCCAGACCAAAACATGAGACCAAAAGAGGGGCCAGAATAAGCTAGACCAGTTAAAATAGAAAAGAGGAACACGGTGTCAGAGTGTAAGTCACGCATGGAGGCACAAATGAAATTTTTATTATGTGTTTTTTATTTTTTGATTTCTTTGCTTGGCTAAAAATGTATTCTGTAACCGCTTTAAGCAATATTATTTGTCAATTCGATCAAGGGACCCGTCACTGAGAATAGTGGCGTGACATAAATTGTTTGGAGAAGCACAAATGAAATTTTTATTATGTGTTTTTTATTTTTTGATTTCTTTGCTTGGCTAAAAATGTATTCTGTAACCGCTTTAAGCAATATTATTTGTCAATTCGATCAAGGGACCCGTCACTGAGAATAGTGGCGTGACATAAATTGTTTGGAGAAGCACAAATGAAATTTTTATTATGTGATTTTTAATTTTTGATTTCTTTGCTTGGCTAAAAATGTATTCTGTAACCGCTTTAAGCAATATTATTTGTCAATTCGATCAAGGGACCCGTCACTGAGAATAGTGGCGTGACATAAATTGTTTGGAGAAGCACAAATGAAATGTTTATTACGTGATTTTAATTTTTTGATTTTTTTGCTTGGCTAAAAATGTACTCTGTAACCGCTTTAAAGCAATATTATTTGTCAATTCGATCAATTCATGTAACAGAAAGTAGGTCAAAGGTGAAAAGGGGAAGTGAAAGGTTTTACCACTAGCTGTGCATTTGGTGGAAAGTACTGCGTGGTCAGGGCGGAAACAGCTGCTAAAGGCCACAGAAAACAAAGCGTGGGAGAGGCTGGCCAGTTCCCTCTATGGGCGGGGGAAAAACTGGCCAGTTCCCTCTATAGGCGTGGGAATGCTGGCCAGTCCCTTCTATAGGCGTGGGAAAACTGGGCAGTCTTACCCTATAGGGAAAGTACAGGAGAAAAGAAAGGGGAGGGGGGGAGACGGAGAGGTCTATAAAAGGTCCTGCTGGAGTAGCTTCAGGGCTTTTTTCCCCCAAAAGAGCGCTTATACGTGAAGAGGCCCGGAGGAGTTTCAAGATTTTTTCCAAAGTCCCGAAGATCTTTGTGTGAGACGCAGGATCGCTGGACTGAAATTAACTTGGATTTACTCCTAAAAATTGGACTGGACAACTTTATAGGAGGAATAGGTGAGAGGGATTTATATTTTTTATGTATTTTAGCGAGAGGGGGGAATAGTCATCGGGCCGCCGGATTCCTCGTGGCCAGCCTGTTTCTTTGATTTGGATTTTAGAAGCAAGATCGAACTGATCACTCGACTTTGCTTTCACCAAAAATAGCACGCAGCTGGTAATTACCGCTTCCCTTTTTTATGAACTGTGTTTTGCAATCGAATTGTTCTGGGATTGAATGATTTTATTAACACGGGTATCAGTGAGTGAAATTGTTCAGTTTCTGGGGTAATTGAGATTTGTAATTCTATTCCATGTTTCTTCAATAAATGTGTTTTGTGTATTACTTACTTCGTTGTACGCGGATTTGTACTGAATAGGCAACCGAGGGCGCGGCCCAGTTCCCCTTTTTTGACGGGCCGCGTAAAAAGTAACTCTGAGCAAGTTAGAGAATTAAATAACTTTCGTAAATATTTAACGGAAGAGTTGAGTTCGTTGAAAGTGAATTCGGTTGAGAATTTACTTCCTTTAAATAACATAACGACGATGATTAAAATAAATCAGTGAAGTTGGTGGAGGATAAAAATATTTCGATTGTCCGTCGGGCGCGGCCCAGTTCCCCTTTTTTGACGGGCCGCGTAAAAAGTAACTCTGAGCAAGTTAGAGAATTAAATAACTTTCGTAAATATTTAACGGAAGAGTTGAGTTCGTTGAAAGTGAATTCGGTTGAGAATTTACTTCCTTTAAATAACATAACGACGATGATTAAAATAAATCAGTGAAGTTGGTGGAGGATAAAAATATTTCGATTGTCCGTCGGGCGCGGCCCAGTTCCCCTTTTTTGACGGGCCGCGTAAAAAGTAACTCTGAGCAAGTTAGAGAATTAAATAACTTTCGTAAATATTTAACGGAAGAGTTGAGTTCGTTGAAAGTGAATTCGGTTGAGAATTTACTTCCTTTAAATAACATAACGACGATGATTAAAATAAATCAGTGAAGTTGGTGGAGGATAAAAATATTTCGATTGTCCGTCGGGCGCGGCCCAGTTCCCCTTTTTGTCGGGCCGCGTCAAAAGTTAAATAGGACACGATCAAAAAATAGACGTGCCTTTCAAATTAATTATTGGGCAAATCTAAAGACATCACGACATTTTTATTCAGTTTAAGAAAGTCGCTATTCTCTTCGAAGCAATTAAGTGGGGTGAAGAACTCCGACGGTCAAGTGCTAGATCTACGTATACGAAGTTAGAATTAATAATATAAAGGGCATTAATTTTCTTCTTAAATGCTATTATTGTCACACTTTTATTAATTCGATTCTCTTTCGAATAAAAAAAGTTGGTCGGCTCGCTGCATGAGCGACCAAGTGGAACGGACCCATATCAACATTTACTTCGGCAAAACTAGTGCTTGGGTGCGCTATACAAACGAATCCCTGAGGTCTTAACAAAGACATCTAAAAAATATCCGTAACGAATAAGAACTTCAAACATTAGCGGGGAGCCATCAATACGATGCGGTCACTTCGAAGTCCTGCCTCGAATTGAGTTACTCGGCACGCGCTTCGGGTGACTTGAGAGGGATTGGCGTCGTACAGAAATTAGATTGATTCCGGAGGAGTTAATTTAACTCGGGTGGTTAGATTACGGACGAATCTCCGAACCCGGCTAAAAAACAAACCCGTTACTGGGAAGCCGGGGGCACCTGATTGCAAGAGGTGCGTTTGACAAAGGAAATCATTATTATTATCATTATTATTATTGCGGCCTGGAGGGTGTGGGGTGTGAAGTTTCTCATTTGCATGTAAAGAGACTGCACCAAAGCGGCTTGCTCTGAGCTGCACCTCAGAACAAGTATAACAGAGGGACCTGTGATGCTATCAGAACGAGGAATTCAGACAAAATCATCGCTGTTCCACTTTATATAAACCACAACTGAATGAGTAAAACTTAAAACGGAAGAATTTATAAACGTGATACGTAAGCTTTAAATAACAAGCTGGAAATTTAGCCGTCACATTTTCCCCTTTATTGTTTTTTCTCCGTACTGTAAATCTCATGCCTAGAAGAAATCTGAGGCTGCTGTTCTGAAAATGAACTACCAAAGCTTTTTATGAATACATTAATAAAGATCCATTTGTGGACGCTGAGATGAATGCAGTGTTGTCTTTAATTACATTCAATAATATAACATATTTGACCACTTTTAATTGATTTTTCTAACTTTAATATATTAAAGTTAAGGCTATATACCTAATTTCTAGTAAGTGGCCCACCCCCTCCCATATTTTTGTACATGTGGGCCTCATTGAAAAAAGTTCGGACGTCCCTGATTTAAAGTACTGTTTTCTGGACTATAAGGGTATTTTCACACTTGGTCCCTTTCAGCCCTCTAAACGAACTCAGATCGATGACTCAGCATTTTTTGCGCATATGTGAACACGCCAACCGTACTCAGACCCCTTTAAAACGAACCGTAGAGATGGTCTCAGTACGGTTTGCTAAAAAGTCAACGGTACGGTTCACCTAATCTGTGCATTGTGAACACAAAGCGCACTGGGTTCACTTCGCCTTTTTGCACTGTATTGTAACCTCCTTGGCTTGCCGTAGATTGGTCACGTGACTGCAGGCGCAAAAACAAAACTGTAGAGAACAGAGAATCCAAAGTATGGCAGCAGCAAGTCGTGGTCGTGACCGTGGTTCTAATAGTAAACGTAGAGAAGCATGTGCCGTTCAAAGTTCTGCCACGGCACCTGGACGCGGCATAGTTTGGGGAGAAGACGAAACGGAATGTGTTTTGGAAATTTGGAACGACGACAGCATTAAATCACAACTATCTACGACCCACTGTAATGCGAAAGTATTTCAAGAATTTTCTGAGAGAATGAAAGCAGCCGGTTTTGATAGAACTTCTATACAATACAGAATAAAAGTGAAAAAACTAAGACTGAAGTATTTAGCTACTCGAGATAAAGCTCTAGAGGACCTAGTGTGAACAGAAAGAGGACTGAGGCCCCATCAAGGCTGAACTGAACCAGAAAGAGAACTCGGTCCCCTTTGAAACACACTCACAATGTGAACACAAAAAGAACTGAGTTTGTTTCCTCTTGGTCCACTTTTTGGTCCACTTAAAGAGGACTGACTTTGGTTCTTTTAAAAGGGTACAGGTGTGAAAACACCCTAAGTCACAGGTTTTTTTTCCAGTTTGGCTGGGGGTGCAAATTATACTCAGGAGCGATTTATGTATAAAATTAACACATTGTTATACAATTTCACATGTTATTTTCACACTAAACCACAAGAGGGCACTCTAGGCCTGTGTGTCAGGATTAAGAAAGGGTGGAATACCGTATTGGCCCAAATATAAGACGATTTTTGCATTGAAATAAGACTGAAAAAGTGGGTGTCTTATGTTAGGGTTTTTCAGATTATCCTTATCGTATGATTATGTTAGAATGCAACCGGTAATAAATAACCTACCTTGTCCCATCCTACACAAGGTCGTAAAACATCTCCTGATATGTTTTGACTAGAGGACAAGGGCTTTCTATTCAGCCTACTCATACCCTCAACTCTGTTTCTCTTAATAAATATGCCCTTGCAGGAGGGAGAGTTCAGACTTCATTCCTTCAACGAGTGAACTCTCCACCTGCAGGTGTCTAAAAGGACTTGCTTGTCTCCCGTGTGGTTCTTGCAAAATAAGTTAGAGTGAGCACAACTCTAACATTTCACATTCGGGGTCTAGATATTATATTATACATTATATTGTGCGCAGCGTTAAGTTAAAGGTTGCTGGTATCAACTGAGTATGTTGCCGTGATTGTGTGTGTCTTTCACACAAAGTGAGTACAGTGGAGCCTTGATTTTCGAACATCCCGGTTCTCGAACAAATCGGTATTCGAACAAAAAATTCGAGATTTTTTTGCTTCGGATGTTGGACGACATTCGGTTGTCGAACATCGCGAGATGAGCCGAGAGGACCCGCATGCTAACTGACTCCGTTCGTTATTACATTCTCGTTACTCTGAGGATTGCATCAACTCTGATCATGCCTCCAAAGGAAGCAAGTGGAAGCAGTAATGCCATCCTAAAACACAAAGGCGCTCCTAAAGGAATGCGACAGCGAGCGCCCGGACCAAATTAAGCTCCCTGCGCACTGAGGTCCACTTAAATTTTGGAAAGTCCATTAGGACTTTAAAAATATTTTCTAAATTTTAGCGACGGCTCTGTCACAACAATGCAACCAGCACGGTGTAGTTGCGCGGTTGGCGGCGCACTACGGTTGCGCGTTCGACAGTGCGCTGCAGTTGCACGATCGGACAAAATTAAGCTCCCTGCGCACTGAGGTCCACTTAAATTTTGGAAAGTACATCAGAACTTTAAAAATATTTTCTAAATTTCAGCAACGGCTCTGTCACAATAATGCGACCAGTGCGGTGCAGTTGCGCAGTCGGCGACGCGCTACGGTTGCACGTTCGGCGGTGCGCTGCAGTTGCACGATCGGCCAAAAATGCGCAAATAAAAAAATGCTTAAAAAAGGTGTTTGTTTTTGCTTGGAACGGATTAAGTTTTTTTCCATTATTTGTAATGGGAAAACATGATTCGGAATTCGAATGATTCACTTCTCAAACAGCCTTCTGGAACGGATTGTGGTCGAAAACCGAGGCTCCACTGTAAATCATTTCATTGTTACTACTGTCCACTGTTGTGCCGTTTGTCCGATCGCGGTTTGCTTTGTGTGCGCGCCGTTTGATTGACAGCCCCGGCGCGCTCCTATAAGTTTGCCCCGCATCGTACGAGCAGCGTACATGCATGACTACAGCCGTTACGCAGCGGCACGGTGACTAACGGTCGCCAGCAAATGTATTTTATTGTGTTGCCGAGAGTATTTCATTTATGGTTATTTAGTATAGCGGAACCGTTACGCACAATTAGTTATGTAATGTGTGCCGTCTACTAGTGTTGTGCGACATCAGAAGTTGAGCGTTGACTTACGTGCTGTATTTCACACACACACACACACACACACACACACACACACACACACACACACACACACACACACACACACACACACACACACACACACACACACACACACACACACACACGCACGCACGCACACACACACACACACATCCTTCACGCGCTTCATACAATAATCACACACACAATCTTATTCACACACCCAAAGACTCACCCATGTACACTGCACACACCTGCTCTCACATCCTTACGACCAAACGTGCCTATACCCTTTTGCCAGTTTGCCTTTATGTCTCTATAAGCCACAGTCCCTGTTACTTTTTTGCCAATAATTCAGTAAAGCAATCAAAACTGAACCATGTCTTCCCTCCTGTATTCTGACCGAAACTCGGGGGCGAAAAGAGCATAACCATCCGAGCCAACCCCTTATACAGTCCTCAGGCTCCCCAACAATAGCGGTAGCAGTTTGCATGATTTTATTGCAATGTTTTTCCTTATTCAGATTTGTTCCAAGACTACAGCTACAGTTAGACTTCCCTTTGATGGTTAATGCAGTTATTGCAATTTTGTTGTTTTATCACAGGTTTATTTATATTTCAAAAGACCAGAAGCCATTCATTTACAAATGTGATTGCATTTTAGTTTACATATTCAAATGTTCAGATAGACAGTTTTTGCATGATTTGAATGAGGCAAAATAACATGCTTTATCTCTCGAATATATTGTTATAATCATTTGTTTCAGGTGTAATCATTATCTGTATAAAAAATTAATTTGGTTTTCCAAAACTTGAGTCTTGAAAGAGAGGGGGTCGTCTTATATTCGGGCCAATACGGTAATTAGAACTGCAACTGACGATGAGTGATGTAAGCGACCTAGAATGGGAAGCACCACATCTTCTACTTCCGGAGTTAGCGGAGTTGTTTAAAAGTGACAGAGGATGAAGAATTCATTGGATTTAGTGATTTAGAGCAGTGGTTCTTAACCAGGGGTGCTCGCACCCTCTAGGGGTGCGAGGATACCCTGGGGGAAATTTAAAATTTTTCGGGGATAATGGTCGGGTAACCAAAAAAAGTGAAACATTCTGGAAATCAAGAAGTCATTGTGTTAATTGGCATTAGAGATAATGCTAATTAAGCCTTATAGCTGTAAAGTAAACCGATAATTATTATAATAATTATTTAATATATATAATATAATAATTTTTATTTATTATTTGTATTTTATGTAGTTTTAATCTATTTTGTAAGTAATAAAGTTAAGTATTGTTAAACGTCGAGGCGTCGAGCAGGTGTGGGTATACTTATTGCCCCCCGGCTGGGCGCCTGCACATTGGGGTTCACCCCGGTGAACGAGAGGGTAGCCTCCCTCCGCCTTCGGGTGGGGGGACGGGTCCTGACTGTTGTTTGTGTCTATGCACCAAACAGCAGCTCAGAGTACCCACCCTTCTTGGGGTCCCTGGAGGAAGTGCTGGAGAGCGCTCCTTCTGGGGACTCTATCGTTCTACTGGGTGACTTCAATGCTCACGTGGGCAATGACAGTGAGACCTGGAAGGGCGTGATTGGGAGGAACGGCCCCCCTGATCTGAACCCGAGCGGTGTTCTATTGTTGGACTTCTGTGCTCGACACGGATTTTCAATAATGAACACCATGTTCAAACATAAGGGTGTCCATGTGTGCACTTGGCACCAGGACACCCAAGGCCGCGGTTCGATGATCGACTTTGTAATCGTGTCATCGGATTTGCGGCCGCATGTTTTGGACACTCGGGTGAAGAGAGGGGCGGAGCTGTCAACTGATCACCACCTGGTGGTGGGTTGGCTCCGATGGTGGGGGAAGATGCCGGTCCGACCTGGCAGACCCAAACGCTCTGTGAGGGTCTGCTGGGAACGTCTGGCAGAATCTCCTGTCAGGAAGAGCTTCAACTCCCACCTCCGGCAGAGCTTTTCCCACGTCCCGGGGGAGGCGGGGGACATTGAGTCTGAGTGGACCATGTTCCGCGCCTCCATTGTTGAGGCGGCCGACCGGAGCTGTGGCCGTAAGGTCGTTGGTGCCTGTCGTGGCGGCAATCCCCGAACCCGCTGGTGGACACCGGCGGTAAGGGATGCCGTCAAGCTGAAGAAGGAGTCCTATCGGGCCGTTTTGGCCTGCGGGACTCCGGAGGCAGCTGACAGGTACCGGATGGCCAAGCGGAACGCGGCTTCGGCGGTTGCTGAGGCAAAAACCCGGGCGTGGGAGGAGTTCGGTGAGGCCATGGAGAATGACTTTCGGACGGCTTCGAGGAAATTCTGGTCCACCATCCGGCGTCTCAGGAGGGGGAAGCAGTGCAACGTCAACACTGTTTACAGTGGGGATGGCGTGCTGCTGACCTCGACTCGGGACGTCGTGAGTCGGTGGGGAGAATACTTCGAAGACCTCCTCAATTCCACCTACACGCCTTCCATTGAGGAAGCAGGGCCTGGAGACTCTGAGGCGGATTCTCCAATCTCTGGGATCGAAGTCACTGAGGTAGTTAAAAAACTCCTCGGTGGCAAGGCCCCGGGGGTGGATGAGATCCGCCCAGAGTTCTTAAAGGCTCTGGATGTTGTGGCGCTGTCATGGCTGACACGCCTCTTCAACGTTGCGTGGACATCGGGGACAGTGCCTCTGGATTGGCAGACTGGGGTGGTGGTTCCCCTCTTTAAGAAGGGGGACCGGAGGGTGTGTTCCAATTACAGGGGAATCACACTCCTCAGCCTCCCTGGTAAGGTCTATTCAGGGGTGCTGGAGAGGAGGGTCCGTCGGGAGGTCGAACCTCGGATTCAGGAGGAGCAGTGTGGCTTTCGTCCTGGCCGTGGAACAGTGGACCAGCTCTACACCCTCGGCAGGATCCTCGAGGGTGCATGGGAGTTCGCCCAACCAGTCCACATGTGTTTTGTGGACTTGGAGAAGGCGTTCGACCGTGTCCCTCGGGAGGTTCTGTGGAGGGTGCTTCGGGAGTACGGGGTGCCGAGCCAACTGATAAGGGCGGTTCGGTCCCTGTATCACCGATGCCAGAGTCTGGTCCGCATTTCCGGCAGTAAGTCGGATTCGTTCCCAGTGAGGGTTGGACTCCGCCAAGGCTGCCCTTTGTCACCGATTCTGTTCATAATTTTTATGGACAGAATTTCTAGGCGCAGCCGAGGCGTTGAGGGGGTCCGGTTTGGGGACCTCAGCATCGCGTCTCTGCTTTTTGCAGATGACGTGGTGCTGTTGGCTTCTTCAGGCCGTGATCTCCAGCTCTCGCTGGAACGGTTCGCAGCCGAGTGTGAAGCGGTCGGGATGAGGGTCAGCGCCTCCAAATCCGAGTCCATGGTCCTCGATCGGAAAAGGGTGGAATGCCCTCTCCGGATCGGGGATGAGATCCTGCCCCAAGTGGAGGAGTTCAAGTATCTTGGAGTCTTGTTCACGAGTGAGGGGAGGATGGAGCGTGAGATCGACAGGCGGATCGGTGCAGCGTCGGCAGTAATGCGGACCCTGTACCGGTCCGTTGTGGTGAAGAGAGAGCTGAGCCAAAAGGCAAAGCTCTCAATTTACCGGTCGATTTACGCTCCTACCCTCACCTATGGTCACGAGCTATGGGTCGTGACCGAAAGAACGAGATCTCGGATACAAGCGGCCGAAATGAGTTTTCTCCGCAGGATGTCCGGGCTCTCCCTTAGAGATAGGGTGAGAAGCTCGGTCATCCGGGAGAGACTCGGAGTAGAGTCGCTACTCCTCCACGTTGAGAGGAGCCAGATGAGGTGGCTCGGGCATCTTATCAGGATGCCTCCTGGACGCCTCCCTGGGGAGGTGTTCCGGGCATGTCCCACCGGTAGGAGACCCCGGGGACGACCCAGGACGCGCTGGAGAGACTATGTCTCTCAGCTGGCCTGGGAACGCCTTGGGATCCCCCGGGATGAGCTGGATGAAGTGGCTGGGGAGAGGGAAGTCTGGGAGTCCCTCCTAAAGCTGCTGCCCCCGCGACCCGACCCCGGATAAGCGGAAGAAGATGGATGGATGGATGGATGGAGTATTGTTAAACAAATAACAATACACAATAAAAACTTGGGAAGCTAACATGATTTTGACAGGTATGCTTCAGAACACAGTTACTCAGAAAACATTGATCACAACGTGTCTAGTACGTGTCACTCACTGCATAAGCATGCTTCGGCTTCACACTGTCAGTTTCTCTTCAGTCATCAGCCGAGGTAGACCTAATAAGGTATGTATGTGTACTGCCTCGTGCTGTATATTTAGTAGTAATACTACTTTCATCAATTCTGGAAGGGGTGCGAGAACTGGTTGGTGAACTGAATGGGGTGCGAACAAGGAAAAAGGTTAAGAACCACTGATTTAGAGTGACACGGATGGTTTGGTAAACTTGTTAGCATGTTATTAGCATGCTATAGTTATTTGAATAACTCTTAATATGTTATGTTAACATACCAAGCACGTTCTCAGCTCGTTCTTTATGTGTCATGTAATGTAAGCACACTGTACAATTATTTAGCCTGTTGCTGCCTCTATTCTATTTTTATTTTAAATTGCCTTTCAAGATGACATGTCGGTTTTTGGTGTTGGATTTTATCAAATAAATTTTCCTCCAAAACGCGGTTAGTGCGACTTACCGTATTTTCTGGACTATAAATCGCTCCGGAGTACAAGCCGCACCAGCCATAAAATGCACAATAAAAAAGAAAAAAGAAAAAAAAGAAAAAAAAAAACACAAGTCGCACCGGAGTGCAAGTCGCAGATTTGGGAGAACTTAATTTGACAAAATCCAACACCAAGAACAGACCTGAACAAGCAACAGGATAAACAATACGGTATGTTAACATTACATAAACACAAACAAGCAGCTGAGAAGGTGCCTGACGTAACATTAACAGTTATTCAAATAACTAACATAAATAGCATGTTTATCAAACCATCCGTGTCACACAGTGTTTGTTGGCTCACTCTAACTTAAATAAATAAATAACTGTATCGAACCATCCGTGTCACTCCGAATCATTAAATCCATCGAAATCTTCGTCCTCTGTGTCAATCTCTGTCCTCTGTGTTATGAACAACTCCTGACTCCGGAAGTCAGTGAATGGATTCTGACTCATTGTCAGTTGCGGTTCCAATTATTCCACAGGCCTAGTGCAACCTCATGTGGTCTAAAGTGGAAATAACATGTGAAGTGATCAACTATATATAATGTATTAATGATCAAGTAATAATGTGTTAATAATTTCACATATAAGTCGCTCCTGATTATAAGTCGTACCCCTGGCCAAACTTGAAAAAACTGCGACTTATAGTCTGGAAAAATCTGGTATATATACGTATATGTCTGTTCCTTCTTCATTATGCATTTTATGGCTGGTGCAACTTGTACTCCAGAGCGAGTTACCGTCCGGAAAATACGGTAATTATTTTAACTATAAATGTTTTTCAATGTCGGATTTTTATGAAGGTGTTGTGCCGGCGTATTATTAATGGAATGCTAAGTATGAAAAATCAGCACCAGCTTGCTTGACTGTTTTTTTCGAGTGCAGACTGGCTTGACTGCAGTGATGTTTTGGGGGGAGGGGTGGTAGGGCAGGTACTGTCAGTCTTAAGCCTTGATAGGTAGCATAACACAGTAGATTCAGGTTTAGAGACAAGAAAAGAGCTGACCTCTCTGCTTAGATGTTTCCAGCAGTGCACCCATGTCGGATATACTGATGCATAGGGGGGAAGTCCTCCAGTGAGCCTGGGACGATCAGGGAATACAGTGTGTGACAATAACAATAAAAAGGCTGAAAAAGTAAATCCCTCCAGCTAACTCACCCGCAGTTATTGACAGCCATGAGGTTGGACACCAAAACAAAAGGGTATGTGAGCATGCTGGCAAGGAACTGTAAAAAGAAATAAAAAAGCATTATGGTGAAGTAAATTTAACACCAATTTTAAACAGCAACTTGAATAAATATAATATGGGTACTATACGGGAGGGCATACCCCTGTCACGGCCTGAGAGCAGTTCTTGATTTCTCCAGTGTGGCTCATCTTGAGACAGTGAGAGTGAGAGAAACAAAGTTCAAACTTTAAAACCCAGCCAGAATTTCAGTAGAAACGAGACAAAACGGAGCCAAAAGAAAATGTATTTTTGTTTGGTGACTAGCCACCAGAAAGAGTGTAAAAAAAAATAAAAAAATGTGCATATATGTATATATATATATACCGAATCATCAATAGCATATGTGTTGATGAAGTGTGCCAGCAGGTTACAAATCCACAGAGCGAAGACATCTCCAAGAAGACGAGGGATCAAGCCACTATGAGAAAAAGTAAAGGAATGAGGTTGTAATTACAAACTGTGACCGAGAGCTGTCTGCATCAGACATGCATAATCAGCCCCGTATGCATAATACATATATCCGAGTCGAGATCCCACATTCAATGTCCAAGGAATAAATATTAAATGAATAAATCCGGGTCCACGATCAACGGGTGTCTAAGGAATAAATAATAAAGTCCTCGTTGAACGTACATGTCATCTACATTTGTGACAGAGAGTGCATCATCGGTGTCAATTGACGAACCTTTCGTCAATATTGAACCTTTCGTCAATATTGACGCTGCAAAATTGAGAGGATCACTCAGATTTGTTAGAATCAAGTAGAGTGGCTGAAGAAATGGGGTCGAAAAACAAAAAGTCCTGCCTAGCTACAAAAACAGATATATATGCTCACACCTCATTGAATAAAGTACATAAACAGACAAGTATATTTACATATTAAATCAATAAAAGAAACGTTTTAAGCTTATAATTATACCTACACACTGAAACAATTAAGAAGACACAACTAGACATTTTTGATATGTGGTAATGACAAATGTTTTTAAAACTTAATGATCTAATATGTATTTCTGTACATTTTGAAATAAATGTTTTTTGGTATACTGCCTGAATACCTTAATAACCCTTAATGAACTGTTTAATGCATGCCTCTCTAAATCATGGATACTGCCAGAAGCATCTAAGAATATTCAGTACTCTAGTATGTCTTATGTTTTGATTAATGCTTGATGTGACGTCGTATGTCACCTAATGCTAGACGCCAGTTTTGGATTATTACAGAATATTCTGGACAGAGGGAAATGTTTTGCCTAACAATGAAAATATATGGTTGGAAGCATGATTAAACTAAGAATGTGACGAAGAAAGTAAGTACATGGAGTGTCAAAAGAACAAACCAACAAATGCATGATAAGTGAAAAGTGGTAAATGGTAAGAACTTTGCATGGTCAGGGAACATTAACGAATTGATGTCACACCCAAAACATCACACAATTCCGTACAAAATGACAAAATTAGAAGGATGATGAATGGCCGATGTGCGACAGTGGGTGAAGTGGATGTATGTGCAAGAATGGAGGATAATGTTTACAGAAAGTACACTTGGAGATAAAACCAGCAGAGGTCCCAGAGGGAGAGCAGCAGGAGGAAAACAGTCAAGAACCCGGCCAAAGGTGATCCCCAAGGCCGAAAGACAGGATGGAAAACAACAGCCCCCACCTAGTCAAACCCACACCCACACACATGGAATCGCCCATAATCAGCAACCACCCCCACGGAACACACCAAATTGTCCCTAGTTGTGCGAGTGCGAATGGTTGTTCGTCTGTGTGCCCTGCGATTGGCTGGCAACCAGTTAAGGGTGTCCCCTGCACACTGCCTGATGACTGCTGGGATAGGCTCCAGCACGACCCCGTGGGGACAAGCGGTATAGAAGATGGATGGATGGATGGATGGATGGATGGATGGACCACATAATAAATTTCATTCATAAAAAAAGAGCAGCGATGGCGCTGTCACAATAGCGCTGCAGCCGCTGAAAACCTCCCCTTAATTCCCTCCTCATTGAAAATGCACATTGAAAGTCCGACCGATGAAGCCAAAAAAAAGTCAAGCCGAACGCGTGAAGGTGCATTCGGACAACGCGCTGCACACGGAGTTCCACTCAAATTTTGGACCAAAATGACAAAAAATCAGCCTCTCCAGCCTGGAGGTCAGCTCCAATTTTGGAATATTTTCTATTTGTGTCAGCGACAGCGCTGTTATACAATGATGCGTCCGAAGTGCTGCGGTTGCGCGGTTGTACCAAAACGACGAAAAACCAGTATCTGACTTGCAGGTGGGCGGCTCAGAGTATAAGGCTGGAAATCCTGGATGGTGGGGGTGAGACCAATTTCACAGAGAAGGCTCCAGAGCTGTGTCTCGATCTTTCATTAAATAGTTAAACTGAGAAGGCAGCCTCCTGGCTATGAGCATAGCAAGCATTAAAGATAAAGAACTGAGACAAAATATAACATTGGGAGACCAAATATTGACCAAACTTCACATTATTTCCTTTCCCCAGCAAGACCTCAATAAGGGAGCTTCTGAGGTATAATTTAACTACCGTAATTGCCAGACTATAAACCGCACCGGATTATAAACCGCACCAGCTAAAATTCAGGGATATTTCAGTTTTTTTCTTACATAAGCCGCACCGGACTATAAGACGCACGTGCACACGAGTTTTTTACAAAGAAAGACAGTACATAGAAAGCCTTTTTAACGTTTTAATAACATACTTGAACATGTCTTTCTAAACATTGCCTGTGACGTAGCAGTAGTACCGCAGCAACGCGGAAGTGTGCACGCGAGTTATTAGCAAAGAAAGACTGGACACAGAAAGTTTTTCCAAAGCTTTAATAACATACCTTAACATTTCTTTCCAAACACTGCCTGTGACGCGGCAGTAATACCACAGCAACACGGAAGTAACACAGCAAAGTCACTGAGACGCGGCGGTAACACAGCAGCAACACGATAGCACACCACTAACAGGGCTGGTTTAAAAAAACATACCGTAAAAGTAAAAAAAGAGCCGTCTTCATCTTCCTCCTGTGCACTGAAACCATCGAAGTCTTCCTCCTTAGTGTCCGATTGGAATAGCGTTAGATATCCTTCGCCTCACACTTTCTCAGTCTCTCTTTCGTCGTCACTTTTATGCATTTCTTCGAGTGTGATGAGGGTCTGTTCATGCTAATCTTATTCATGCACGAAGCGCTAAATTACATTAAACTAGCGAGAGACACGTATAGCTTAAAAGCGGCATCATATGCATTTCTTTTCTCCCCCATAATGACGGTTTGTGTATAAAAGCTTCCTTTCAGTAATGTCCGTCTTGATCTCGTTCTGTCTCTGTGTGAGCGCGGGCGTGTACGTGATGCGCGAGACGATCAAAACACAAACTAGCACGTCTTCTTCGGCGCATTATCTCTTCTTCGTCTGTCTCGCTCTTGCTTCCTGCTAGAGCGCCCCCTGGAGACCGGAGATGCATTAAAAGTTCACATTCATTACAACCTGTTTTTGGTGAGCAAAATGTCAGAAGAATTGAATTTAAATGCTGATTGATTGGGTTTTAATACAATGCAGATTACTTCACTGGTTTCTTTTATATCAAACAAGTTGTTATCAAACAACTTGTTTGATTTAAAAGAAACCAGTGAAGTGATTAAAAAAAGGAAAAAGATGAACTTAGTACAATTACAATGCAGATTGTCCAAACAGCGCCACTGCTTTGTGTAATCTCTGAGTGATATGGCAGAGTAAGAGAAAGGGTTTAGAGCACAGGTGTCAAACTCAAGGCCCGGGGGCCAGATACGGCCCGCCACATCATTCTATGTGGCCCACGAAGACAAATTGTGCATCAAATTCGTGTGTCATTACTAGAATTGCAAATTGTCTTCACTTTTAATAATATCTTTTTTTTAAATATTTGACCAGTTTTTACTTGTCTGATTTGAAAACGAGTTATTTGTCAGTTTGTTTTGTAGCTTTTACTGTATATAATAGTGTTAAGAGTAAAACTGATGAAGTCATCACAAAAATCACGAAAAAAATCTTATATAAGCCGCACCTGAATATAAGCCGCAGGGTCCAAAATTTTTGAAAAAAGTCGGGGTTTATATATGATATAAAAGAAACCAGTGAAGTAATCTGCATTGTATTAAAACCCAATCAATCAGCATTTAAATTCAATTCTTCTGACATTTTGCTCACCAAAAACAGGTTGTAATGAATGTGAACTTTTAATGCATTTTATTCAGAAGGTTACTTTGAACCTTAAATGGCGGCGCGGCATACTTATGGATTTTTACGGCCTCCGGCCTCCAGGAGGCGCTCTAGCAAGAAGCAAGAGCGAGACAGGCGAAGAAGAGACAATGCGCCGAAGAAGACGTGCTAGTTTTTATTTACATTTCGCACATCACGCGATCAAGACGGACATTACTGAAAGGAAGCCTTTATACACAAACCGTCATCATGGGGGACAGAAGAAATGCATATGATGCCGCTTTTAAGCCAAAGGCAGTCGATGTTGATGACATTATCTTGTGTCTACTCTGGAGCGTACTTATGGATTTTTACGGCCTCCGGTCTCCAGGGGGCGCTCTAGCCGGAAGCAAGAGCGAGACAGGCGAAGAGATAATGCGCTGAAGAAGACGTGCTAGTTTTTGTTTACATTTCGTGCATCACGCGATCAAGACGGACATTACTGAAAGGAAGCCTTTATACACAAACCGTCATCATGGGGGACAAAATAAATGCATATGATGCAGCTTTTAAGCCAAAGGCAGTCGATGTTGATGACATTATCTTGTGTCTACTCTGGAGCGTACTTATGGATTTTTACGGCCTCCGCTCTCCAGGGGGCGCTCTAGCAGGAAGCAAGAGCGAGACAGACGAAGAAGACATAATGCGCCGAAGAAGACGTGATCGTCTCGCGGATCACGCACACACCCACATTCACACAAAGACAGGAAGCTTTTATACACAAACCGTCATTATGGGGGATAAAATAAATGAATATGATGCCGCTTTTAAGCTATACGTGTCGCTCGCTAGTTTAATATAATGTAGCGCTTCGTGCATGAATAAGATTAGCATGAACAGAACCTCTTCACACTCGAAGAAATGCATAAAACCGACGACGAAAGAGAGACTGAGAAAGTGTGAGGCGAAGGATATCTAACGCTATTCCAATCGGACACTAAAGAGGAAGACTTGGTTTCAGTGCACAGGAGGAAGATGAAGACGGCTCTTTTTCTACTTTTACTGGTATGTTTTTTTTTAACCAGCCCTGTTCGTGCTGTGCTACCGTGTTGTTGCTGTGTAACCGCCGCCATTACCGCCGCGTCTCAGTGACTTTGCTGTGTTAATTCCGTGTTGTTGTGGTATTACTGCCGCGTCACAGGCAGTGTTTGGAAAGAAATGTTAAGGTATGTTATTAAAGCTTTGGAAAAACTTTCTGTGTCCAGTCTTTCTTTGCTAATAACTCGCGTGCACACTTCCGCGTTGCTGCGGTACTACTGCTACGTCACAGGCAATGTTTAGAAAGACATGTTCAAGTATGTTATTAAAACGTTAAAAAGGCTTTCTATGTACCGTCTTTCTTTGTAAAAAACTCGTGTGCAAGTGCGGCTTATAGTCCGGTGCGGCTTATGTAAGAAAAAAAAAAGAAATATCCCTGAATTTTACCTGGTGCAGTTTATAATCCGGTGCGGTTTATAGTCCGGCAATTACGGTAGTAGGCTGGGCCTACTGAAGCTGAGAATATACTGCACAATATTAACTGTCTTTAATATGAAACCAGATTAATCTTATTTTTAATGATCTGTCTTAATGAGTGCAAACAAATTTCGTGTCATCACACTTTTTTTCTCTTTCACTGCACTCCTGCAGTCTACTTGCTGCTGCTGGCTCCTGAAACTTGGGATCTTTTTGCCTTCACAAGTGTATCAATATTGGGTGTCAAATCCTGAGTAGCAGCACATTTAACAATATCATTCAAGTGTTTATTTGTTAACCTTGAGCGCTGCTTTGTTTTAGTATTGTTCATTACGGAAAAAACCTGTTCACAAAGATAAGTAGTCCCAAACATGGATAGAACGTTTGCAGCCATGGCTGTTAATTTGGGGTAACCTGGCACGAGATATTGATAAAACATATCCAATCCCACGGACCCAAATTTATCCTTCATAGCGGAATCGCACTGCAAGTCAATAAGCTTGAGTTGAATGTCAGCTGGCATATCAGAAGGCTTCACTGTAAATGGCGAGCAGAAAAAGCCAAATTTGTTCTCAAGTTCACTGAATACCTGAAACCTCTGCTCAAACTCTCGCAGCAAATCTGTTATGTTGTCTTTATATTTTTTCAAATCATTATCGGGATGGTCCGGTGCCTCCGGACGAACAGCTGTGAGACAAGAGAAATGCACAGAGTCACCGCTGGATATCTGCGTCTCCCACAGTGACAGTTTCATCTTGAACGCACTTATGCTGTCGTAATATTGAGTGACAACTCTGTTTCGGCCCTGCAATGTAGCAAGTGTTGTGTAATATCAGTCAAACGCAAGATCCTGCACCCATTCCTTGCATTTAAGTTCCTTTACTGGGCGTCCCTTCTTCTCCATAAACTGTCCAATTTCCCCTCGTAGCTCAAAGAAGCGCTTGAGTACTGCACCTCTGCTTAACCACCGCACGTCAGTGTGGTATGGTAGACCAGCAAGAATGTCATTATCACGGAGAAATGTGTCAAACTGACGGTGATTTAGACCGCGCGCTCTGATGAAATTGACAGTTTTCACAACCACACTCATAACATGGTCCATTTTCAGTGTTTTGCAACATAACGCCTCCTGATGCAAAATACAGTGAAATGCCCAAAACTCTTGTCCTCCATTTGCGGTCTGTACTTTGTCACGGAATTTTGTAGCAACGCCTGCCGTTCTCCCGACCATTGATGGCGCACCGTCGGTAGCCAGGCTCACAGCACGCGACCAGTCCGCTCCCGCCCAGTCTAGCGCTCCAACGAGAGCGCTGAAAATGTCGTCTGCTGTTGTGGTGTCATTCATGGGTACCAATTCAAGCAGCTCCTCGGTGATGGTCAAAGTTTCATCAACACCTCTAATAAATATGGCCAGTTGAGCAATATCTGTGACATCAGTACTCTCATCTATTGCAATTAAAAATGCGATAAATGACTTGATTTTCTCTTCCATTTGGCGCGTCAAGTCACTTGAGAGTTCTGTCACCCGATCTGCGACAGTGTTCCTCGTCAGACTAATATTGGCAAAGGCAGGTCGCTTTTCAGGGCACACGACTTCCGCAGCCTTCAACATGCATGTTTTCACAAACTCCCCATCAGAAAATGGCTTGGATGCCTGCACCAGCTCGTTAGCAATAATGTAGCTGGCTCTTACAGCCCCATTAGCGATATCGCGGCGGCGCGTAAAAGTAGACTGCTGTTTCTTCAGACCAGCCACAAATTTGTTTATCTCGTCTTTCCTTATTTGTCCTTTCAAGTGGTCATACTTGTCTTTATCATGAGTCTCATAGTGGCGCCGAATATTAAACTCTTTGAACACTGCAACTTACTGACTACATACCAAGCACACTGGTTTTGCATTCACTTCTGTGAATAAATAATGCTCAGTCCATTTTTCCTTGAAAACTCTGCACTCCCGTGTCCACTTTTCTTCTTTTTGACAGTGCCATTTTGGGAAGGGTGTGTTGACTGATAACTTGTGGTGAATTGTGAAGCAAGATTTACGGTTTAGTTTTAGTACTAACTCGTGTCAATGCCGCTGGACGTGAGCTCTTTTACACATTTACTGGCCTCCCGTGGCCAGAGGGAGCACTTGGTTTGTATTTGTTTTAAAAAATCATAACTTTTGATAGAAATGAGCTAGAGACTCGCTTCTTTTTTTGACATACTCAGAAATTTATGCCGGGCCGGATTAAATGATCCAACGGGCCGGATCCGGCCCGCGGGCGGTATGTTTGACATGCCCGATCTACAATCTCTGAGTCTTGCCATGTGCAGAAGTTTGCGAACAACACTGCGATGGTTGGTTGTATCAGGGATGGATGGGAGGAATAGTAGGAAGCAGGTCCAGCGCTTCATCAGTTGGTGTGACTCTAACCACTACCATTTGTAGTGTTTTTTAGCCGAGGTAGCGTTATCCTTTTTTTTTTGTGCGTGTGCTTTAAACGAAGTAGCATTTACTTGCACTTTTGGATGATTAAAAGCTATAAACGGGAGAAGACTTGCCCATACAACCATACATGACACATAATAAAATAAATCCTCTCACAATATTTATGAACGTCTTGTAAACAGGCATTGCAGTCAAGCTATGAAGTAAGCTAATGCTAGCGCTAGCGTTAGCGAGACGGTAACAAATGCATTGAACATATTTAGGGTGACCGGACATGTTTGCATGTTCTCCCCATGGCCGCGTGGGTTTTCTCCGGGAACTCCGGTTTCCTCACACAAAAACATGCTTGGTAGGCACTTTGAGCACTCCACATTGCTCCTAGGTGTGAGTGTGAGTGCGGAAACTTGTCCGTTTCTCTGTGCCCTGCTGGCAACCGGTTCAGTGTCCCCCGCCTACTGCCCGATGACTGCTGGGATAGGCTCCAGCACACCCGCAACCCTCGTGGGGACAAGCGGAATAGAAAATGGATGGATGGAGTTTGAAAGACGGTTAAATTTTGAAATATACTGAACCTACTTTGTATGCCAAGGCCCCATTTCCTGTCTAAGACGTATAATTTCTTCAGCTTCATGAAAATACACATGCACCGTCTGGAAAAAATAGTAACCTTGCAGAAGGCTTGTGGTCTCCAGAGATGCGCCACATACATTACATTGACACGTTAACTCCCAATGCTTTCTTTCCCTTGCCTCCCTCCCTCCCCGTGTGGTGAATACTTTTTGGATTCATTGAATTTGGCATTTTGGCTCTTCCTCAGAATACTCAAGCTATTTGTGAAACTCAGTCTAAAATAGCATTTTCATCATGAGAGTTGACTTGAATCTACTTTGTATGAATGTAAAAAATAAACATACGCAAAGAAGCCCAGCATGCCTTCTTCTCTGTAGATGGTGATAATGGAATCAAAGACTCCGCTGAAAGAGATGAATATTAGTCAGAAAATAATCATGTCACTATAGTTTCTCAAGCTACAGTAGTGTTCATAATAATAGTGGCTCTCTGACTAAAAAGATTATCCATCTTTTGAGCACAATTTTTAGTTACGTAGGAAAAAAGGTCTAAGGAGATTCTCACAAATCCAGTACGACCAAGCATTTATGATTCAGGGGTGCTGGAGAGGAGGGTCCGTCGGGAAGTAAAATCTTAAATTCAGGAGGAGCGATGTGGTTTTCATCCTGGCCGTGGACCGGTGGACCAGCTCTACACCCTCAGCAGCGTCAATTCAATAAAACAGCTATCAACTACCAAATAAAACTACCATTCAAAATATCTGGTAGTAAGGCCTGTATTTTTGTTCCAAATTTCCTTTTGGGTGCTTGAAATTATGGCATGAATGTAACGTCATGCTGTAGCTTCTGCCGACAGCATGCAGAATGGCACAGTCGGGTTTGCTTCCTGCCTTTTAATTTTTTAAAAATCGAAATTATATTGTGTGAAATTACATTGTTCTATTGATATTGACCAGGCATCTTTTGCGATATACAGTAATCCCTCGCTACATTGGGGTTCATTTATCGCGGCCTCAGTGCATCGCTGAATTTTTATCCCCCCCCCCCCAAAAAAAAACCTCTAAAATACAAAAAAATAAATAAATTGTGGAATTCTGATACGAAAGTTGCCCACACGCCAGGAGAAGGCAGGGAGTGCCCACACAATTGCATACGTACACTTGTACCTTTTTATAAAAAAAGTTGTTAGAATAATAAGTTAAAGTCCCAATGATCATCGTCACACACACATCTGGGTGTGGTGAAATTTGTCCTCTGCATTTAACCCATCCCCATGTGATTTTGATCCATCCCCTGGGGGAGAGGGGAGCAGTGAGCAGCAGCGGTGCCGCGCTCGGGAATCATTTGGTGATCTAACCCCCCAATTCCAACCCTTAATGCTGAGTGACAAGCAGGGAGGCAATGGGTCCCATTTTTATAGTCTTTGGTATGACCCGGCCGGGGTTTGAACCCACAACCTTCCAGTCTCAGGGCGGACACTCTACTACTAGGCCACTGAGCTGGTAATAAGAGTTCTAAAAACATATTTACAGTGTTGTACCTTGTTATAAATTTTTTTATAATAATAAAAGAGTTCTAAAAACATATTTACAGTATAAACACTTGTATGTTGTTATAAAAAAGTTATGATAATAAAAGAGTTCTACAAACATTCACAGTATGTATACTTTAGCTACATCTACGTTACGCACGCGCACGCACGCACGCACACACGTATCATATTTATTAATATTTAGATTATTTCTACGTGTTAATACAGTATTTACATGTTTGCAACTATTATTTAATGTTGTAATGATGACATATGCACTTATGTGGTTTAATATACACTTATTGATACACAAAAATTTATGTATGTTAAAGAGGGTGACCCTACTTTGCGGATTTTCACATATTGCCTGGTGGTCTTAGAACCAATTATCCGCGATAAACGAAGGATTACTGTATATTGATATTAGATCATTGCCCAACCCTACTTTAACATCCCATTTTCCTCAGGCTTTAAAGGTGAAAAGCATGTTCAGCAGGTGCTGGCTTCTTCCTTAAATAGGGGACACCTGATTCACACCTCTTTTTTCCCACAAAATTGACCAACTTACTGTCTGAATGCCACATTACTGTTATTGGGAACACCCCAGTTTCTACTTATTTATTTATTTTCACTAATAGCCCACTTTCACCCCCTGAAGTGTGCATAGCATGATTGCTTGGTCTCGTTGGATTTGTATCTACTGGTACCATTTCCCCTGTAACAATAAAGAAATAGTCAAAACTTGGACTAATCCTTTTAGTTACACATCACTACTATTCTCAACACTATAGTAGTTTGGAGAACATTTTTACCTGTACTTTGCTTCTCTTCCAATAAACTGCACCATACATCGCAATGTAATCACTGAAAGACAAGTCACAGAAAATGAATCACATTAGAATCAACTTTCTTGAAACCAACATGTTCAAAAAAATCATATCGAGATGAATGGCACAAAGTGTTAAACGTAACTGTCAAAAGTACCATTTTTCTTTGTAATTATACGTTCTATGTGTTGTGATGGTGTTTGGGCTCTAACTGCCTGTAGGTATGTGTGAGTGTGAATGGTTGTCTATGAGTGAAAATAGAAATAGAAAATAGATGGATATATGTTTTGTTCTCTATCTTGTCACAGGGTTGGATGTTGTCTGGTGTCTTTCAGTACCGTATTTTCCGGACTATAAGTCGCTCCGGAGTATAAGTCGCACCAGCCATAAAATGCCCCAAAAAGTGAAAAAAAACATATATAAGTCGCTCCGGAGTATAAGTCGCATTTTGGGGGCAATTTATTCGACAAAATCCCACACCAAAAACAGTCATGAACGAGCAACAACAGGCTAAACGATAGCAACAACAGGCTAAACGATAGGTATGCTAACGTGACAAACACAAACAAAGAGCTGAGAACGGGCCTGACGTAACATATAGAGTGATTAAGGACAACTATTACATGAATAACATGTTTATAAAACCATCAGTGTCACTCCAATTCATTAAATAGCAACAACAGGCTAAACGATAGGTATGCTAACGTGACAAACTCAAACAAAGAGCTGAGAACGGGCCTGACGTAACATATAGAGTGATTAAGGACAACTATTACATGAATAACATGTTTATAAAACCATCGGTGTCACTCCAATTCATTAAATAGCAACAACAGGCTAAACGATAGGTATGCTAACATGACAAACACAAACAAAGAGCTGAGAACGGGCCTGACGTAACATATAGAGTGATTAAGGACAACTATTACATGAATAACATGTTTATAAAACCATCAGTGTCACTCCAATTCATTAAATCCATCGATCGTTCTTTGTCAACAATGGGTGCGCACGGCTGAGGGCGCTTGCGCTTCAAAATATTCCACAGGCTCATATAACGATAGATAAACTATATTTTAAATAACTATAATACAAGCCAATAATATTATCAAACCATCCGTGCACTTTAATTCCATTAAATCCATCGATCAAATTCCTCGTCCTTTGTCAACATCGCCGCGCGTGCGCCCTGACGTCAGCCTCGTCTTTATTCCACAGATCTACTATATAACTATATTGTAGCGTTAACAAAGTACAAGGATAGACGTAGGTTTGGTAAACGGCTCTTTATTAAACAAAACAAACTTCCAAGCGTGTGGCGGCGTGGACTTCCAGACAGACCGGGCGTGCGTAATGGCCATGTCCGAGCCCCACGCACCGTTCGCGGACAGCCACTCGGCCGAGCGTCGGCCCCCGACTCAGTAGAGACCGGGCGTGCGTAAAAGCCATAATAGTTTTTCAAACCTTCTATGTCACTCCAAATCCTTAATTCCTTCAAACTCGTTGTCCTCCGTGTCACTTAGAAATGGTCACCGCTAATGATGGTAGTCCTTGTGTGGGCACGTTTGTATGTAAACAACCGGCGCGCCGCGCTACTGACGTCACTTGAAATAGTAATCCATTGGTACATCACGGTTCTCCAAACTTTCTTTCTGCTGCTCGATTACTGTTTTCAGCTGCATATTTTACAACTTGAAGTTTGTAACCTGCAAAATATGAGTTTCTTTTTGGTGCCATTTTTCTTAAGCCCACCCAGTTGATGAGTCACGGCCAACGGTAAAATTTAGAGCGCCCTCATCCAGTTTCGTCTGAAAATATAATTTTTTTTGGTTGTTTTATCAAAGTCAAAGTCTGCTTTATCGTCGATATATTTTTTTATATACTAAGACACACAAAGAGATTGAAATTACATTTCCACTATCCCTCGGTGAGATAGTACACATATGCATACAAGCATCACAAAAAAAAACCAAGAAGGCACTAACAATGAATAAATAAGAGTATTGAATAAATGATAAATAAACAAATAATAATAAATAATAATAATAAATATAAGAGGAGCAAAAATGGAGCAAGTGTACATACAGCAGACAGTGGACTTGGATATGGTGCTTTAAAGTGTTAATTGCTTTATTTGACGTTTTCTCTATTTTTTATGTTTTGAATATGTTCAAGATAAAGAAATAAAAGCATGTGAAGTGATCAACTATACTAAAAATAACATGGGAAGTGGTCAACTATACTTGTAAGTGATGTCTTAATGATCAAGTAAAAATTTGTGAAAAAAAACATATATAAGTCGCTCCTGAGTATAAGTCGCCCCCCCACCCAAACTATGAAAAAAACCGCGACTTATAGTCCGGAAATTACGGTATATAGGCTCGTTACTCAATCACACCGTCTAGCATGCCTCTTGCCTATTTGTCAGGCACTCTACAGCCCAGTCTGTTGTTGTCACTTAGTACCGTTAACTGCCAGTTGTGTGATTTTGTTTTCAACTTTTGCAGATTTGTAGCATAAAGACTTTCAGTGAGTGTCCTGTCTGGTTCTGGGTTAAGCTTCTGCTTCTCATTTCACATGTCACATGGCTGTAGATAGGCATTCTGATTCAACTGCATTCACATAGTAATAAGAATTAGCCTTCCATTTTCACAAATATTAGGGCATTACCATTTTGTACTGTTCCATTTTATACATGACCATACCCAGAAATAGGAAATAGAATATGTCACACCCAACTATAGGTTGCATTTTGGGGGAATTTTATTTGACAAACCCCAACACCAAGAACAGACATTAATAGGCAACAGGCTGAGCGGTACGGTATGCTAACATTACATAAACACATAAAAGAGGAACTGAGAACGTGTGCGGAAACGGTGTGCGAGGAGGCAGAAGAGGGGCAAGCGCGGAGGCGTCCGGGCCAGGCTGGCGGCCAACCCAGCGCGACCGGCGGTGCCCTCCATTCTTCTGGCGAATGTTCGATCGCTGGACAACAAAATGGATTACGTTCGCCTGCTGAGGTCTACGAACCGGACGGTGCGGAACTGCTGTGTGCTCGTGTTCACCGAGACCTGGTTGAGTGACAACATCTGCAGTGCATCTGGAGCGGCTAGCGTGCCATTGTACGAGGGGGAAAGTCGCGTGGAGGTGGAATATGCGTCTACATCCGAGAAGAATGGTCCCGGGACTCTGTGGTGGTATGTAAGCACTGCTCGCCGCTTGTGGAGTTTGTGATCATTAAGTGCCGTCCTTTTTATCTGCCGAGGGAATTTACCGCGATTCTGCTAGTCGCGGTATACATCCCGCCTTCCAACATCGAAGGAAACAGGATCGCGGCGCTTGGTGAACTGTACCAGGCTGTCAGTGAACAGCAAACAGCGCACCCTGACGGTTTCACCATCTTCGCTGGAGACTTCAATCATGCCAACCTGAAGTCTGTTTTCCCGAGGCTTCACCAGCATGTTCCTTTTCCGACACGTGGAGACAGCTTCCTGGACCTAGTCTACTCGGCGCAAAAGGGAGCTTTCAAAGCCACCCCCCTCCCCCATCTGGGGCTTTCTGACCATCTCACCGTTTTGCTTTTGCCCGCATACAGAAAATTGGTAAAGGCATCCAGGCCGGTTCGGAGGCAGGTTCGAGTGTGGCCTGAGGGTGCCTCCGATGCACTTCGTGACTGCTTCGATACCACTGACTGGGACTTCTTTAAGCAGGCAGCCACCTACAACGATTGGACGGACATAGAGGAGTATACTGACTCTGTTACCTCTTACATCACGAAGTGCATCGATGATGTGACTTGCTCGAAATCCATCGTCACTCGCGCGAACTGGAAGCCGTGGCTAACGGGGGCTGTCCTCAGACTGTTGAGGGCCAGGGACAAGGCTTTCAGAGCAGGGGATGAGGCTGGCTTGAGGACAGCGAGGGCCGACCTGTCCCGAGGCATCAAAGAAGCGAAGAAGGCGTTCTCGTGCAAGGTCTCCACCCACTTCAAGGACAGCAAGGACGCACGTAGCCTTTGGCGGGGCATTCAGACCATCACGGACTACAAGCCCGCGCCGAGGAGCTGTGAGGGCGACGTCCGTCTGCTGAACGATCTGAACCGCTTCTTTGCTCGCTTCGACGCCCAGAACAGCACTTGCCCGCTGAAGACCACTCCCCCCCCCCACACGAGCAGCCCCTGCGCCTCTCTGCCGACGGTGTGAGGAGGGCGCTTGCCGCTATTGAAACCCGTAAGGCGGCGGGCCCTGACAACATCCCGGGTCGAGCGCTGAAGGACTGCGCTGGGGAGCTGTCGGGTGTCTTCACGGACATCTTTAACGTTTCCCTGCAGCAGGCCATCGTCCCCTCGTGTTTCAAGGCTGCCACCATCGTTCCTGTGCGGAAGAAACCTGCACCGTCCTGCTTCAATGACTACCGCCCTGTGGCACTGACGCCCATCATCATGAAGTGCTTTGAGCGGCTGGTCATGGAGCACATCAAGTCCGTTCTCCCCCCCACCATTGACCCTTTCCAGTTTGCGTACCGTGCCAAGCAGTCCTCTGAGGATGCCATCTGCTCTGCCCTCCACTCGGCCCTCACCCATCTGGAGAGAAAGGACTCATATGTGAGGTTGCTGTTTGTGGACTTCAGCTCTGCCTTCAACACCATTGTGCCGCAGCGACTCATCTGCAAACTCAGTACCTCCCTCTGCAACTGGCTACTGGACTTCCTCTGTCAGAGGCCTCAGGTGGTGCGTGTTGGCGATAAAATCTCCGCCAGCATCATGCTGAGCACGGGGGCCCCCCAGGGCTGCGTGCTCAGTCCATTACTCTTCACCCTGCTGACGCATGACTGCACTGCGACCTACAGCGACAACCGCATAGTGAAGTTTGCTGACGACACGACTCTGGTGGGTCTCATCACGAAGGGCGACGAGACTCGGTACAGGTCGGAAGTTGACCTTCTGACCCCGTGGTGCAGGGACAACAACCTTCTGCTGAACGTCAATAAGACCAAGGAAATCATTGTTGACTTCCGGAAGGGTCACACAACACACCTGCCGCTGATCATCGACGGTGCTGTGGTGGAGAGGGTGAGCTGCACCAAGTTCCTGGGGGTGCACATCAGTGAGGACCTCTCCTGGTCCGCAAACACCTCGTCACTGGCAAAGAAAGCTCAGCGCCGCCTGTACTTCCTGCGGAAGCTCAGGCGTGCATGTGCTCCTCAGGCAGTCCTGTCTACATTCTACCGTGGCACCATTGAGAGCGTCCTCACCAGTTGCATCGCTGTCTGGGGTGGTAACTGCACTGAACAGAACTTGAAGGCCCTGCAGCGCATAGTGAATACGGCTGGTAAGATTATTGGTGCTTCGCTCCCCTCCCTGAAGGACATTTACACCTCCCATCTCGCCCGCAAGGCAACCTCGATTGCCAGAGATGTGAGTCACCCGGCTCACTCTTTGTTTGACCTTCTTCCCTCTCGGAAGAGGTACAGGAGCCTGCGCTCCCGCACCACCAGACTTGCCAACAGCTTCTTTCTCCAGGCTGTTAGGGCCCTGAACTCGCTACCCCCTTCTGCGTAGCGTGTGGCACTGTTGCGCTATTTTCGGGAATGTCTGCTGTACGCGCACTTGCTCCTTTTTTTTCCTGCTCCTCTTATTTATTTATTTATTGTTGTGTTATTTATTCATTATTTATTCAGCACGCTTTTGTTATACTTGTTTACTTGTTTGTCTGTTGTGAGCCATGTCTTGTCACCGTGGGATAGGGGGGAACGAAATTTCGGTTTCTTTGTGTGTCTTTGGCATGTGGAGAAATTGACAATAAAGCTGACTTTGACTTTGACTTTTTAACGTGCCTGACGTAACATATTAAGAGTTATTCAAATATCTACAACAAGTTTATTGAACCATCTGTATCACTCCAAATCATTAAATCCATCGAAATCTTCGTCCTCTGTGTCACTTATAACCAACTCTGCTGACTCCGGAAGTAAATGCGGCGCTGACGTCAGACTCGTTGTCAGTTGCAGTTTAAATTATTCCACAGGCCTATATAACTATTTATAAACTACCGTAATTTTCAGACTATAAATTGCATTTTTTTTTTCATAGTTTGGGTGGGGGGGCGACTTATACTCAGGATCAACTTACTCAAAATTCAAAAACCCGTGATGTACTGAAATCGCGATAAACGAACCGCGATGTTTAGTTGCAGTTCAGATGACAGTAATCCCTTGCTACATCACCGTTCGTTTATCGCGGTTTCACTACATTGCGGATTTCATACCGCGCAAATAATTTTCTTTGCTCGTACGCATTATCTTTGGTCTGCTATGTCCAAGCACGCAACATAGACCATGGCGGAGAAGTAGAATAGATAAGACGACTTTGGCAAAATTGTTTACTGTTATATACAACATTCCATTACACAGAACAATGGCATCACAAGTCAATTTAATGTGAATGAATGAATAAATAAATTAATTTAATAAATACTTGTATGTATTTTTTGTTCCACAAAAGAGAATGATATATAAAACTATCAAAAGGGTTTGTTTTGAAGTTGTAATGCAAAATAAAACAGCTGATTCCAAAAGGGGAATTTAGTATATGAAAAGAACTATGCTATTCTGTTGCACTTTGTTGCAGTCAATATTTGGCTTCAAGTCAGCAGTCCAGCATCTGGTTTTCTAAAACAATTGGAAAAATATGTGTACATGCCTCAACTACTTTAAATATCCCAATTGACCTTGTGACAACATCGACATCAAGGCGCAAATAAACGTCATTTTTGCTTGTTACTTTTTACCGTCAACAAAACACAATATTTTCATCTCACTAATCACAGGAATGAAGCACCGTATTTTCCGGACTATAAGTCGCAGATTTTTTCATAGTTTGGTGCGATTTATAATCAGGAGTGGTTTATATATGAAATTATTAACACATTATTACTTGATCATTAACACATTACTTACTACAAACCGGATTCGGTTGAAGTTGGGAAATAGTGTAAAATGTAAATAAAAACAAAATACAAACCCTTCTCAACCCATATCCAATTGAATACATTACAAAGACAACATATTTAATGTTCAAACTGATAAACTTAATTGTTTTTTGCCAAATAATAATTAACTTAGAATTTCATGGTTGCAACACATCCAGTAGAAGTTGGGAAAGGTGGCAAGAAATACTGAGAAAACTGAGAAAAGCTCATCAAACACCTATTGCCTATTCAAGATGGCGGCGCGTGCACACGCAGCGGCCACTCTCTGTCCCGTTCGGTGTTTTGTGAGTGTTTACTGAGTGTTTGTCTGGCAGTTTTGTGTGTATTCGTCTCGTGTGATACGTCGTGCTACTAGTGCGGCGGGCATGTTCTGCTCAACATCGGCGGAAGTGGGTTTTATGGCGTTCTGGACTTTGGTGTGGAGAGATTTGCTGCTGGTGTTAGCGCTCGGACTGGTTCGTCATGGAGCGACGCCGGACTGGCCTGCTCTTCCTCCCCCGGTTGGACTGCGTCCTGAGCTCGGACTGCTCCGTCCTGGAGCATTGTTGGGATGCGTCGGCAGCGGGTCTGCGAGGCAGCGGAAGAGGGGCCAGCGCGGAGACGTCGGGCCAGGCTTGCGGCCAACCCAGCTCGCCCATCCGTGCCTTCCATTCTCCTGGCGTACGTTCGTTCGCGGGACGACAAGATGGGTTGCGTTCGCCTGATAGGATCCACGAACCGGACAGTGCGTGCCTGCTGTGTGCTCGTGTTCACAGTGGCCTGGTTGACTGTCATCTTACCGGACTCTGCTGTGCATCGGGAGCGGCTAGCGTGCTATCACGCTTATTGTTCATTGATGTTGACTTCTTATGTTATTTTTCCTGTGTTGTTTACTTGTATGTGCGTTGTGAACTCTGTCTTGTCACCCTGGGATAGTGAGAAACGTAATTTCGATCTCTTTGTGTGTCTTGACATGCGGAGGAATTGACAATAAAGGAGACTTTGACTTTGACTTTTTGACTTTGATTTGGAACATCCCACATATGATCAGGCTAATTGGGAACAGGTGGGTACCATGATTGGGTATAAAACGAGCCTTCCCAAACATGCTTAGTCATTCACAAGCAAGGATGGGGCGAAGTTCACCACTTTGTCCACAACTGTGTGAGAAAATAGTTGAACAGTTTAAAAACAACATTTCTCAAAGGAAAATTACAAGGAATTTAGGGATTTCAACATCTACGGTCCATAATATCATCAAAAGGTTCAGAGAATCTGGTGAAATCACTGCACGTAAGCGCCACGGCCGGAAACCAAGACTGAATGACCGTGACCTTCGATCCCTCAGACGACACTGCCTTTAAAAACGACATGAATGTTAAAGGATATCACTAAATGGGGTCAGGAAAACTTCAGAAAACCACTGGCAGTAAATACAGTTCGTCACTACATCAGTAAGTGCGGGTTAAAACTCTACCATGCAAAGCAAAAGCCGTTTATAAACAACATCCAGAAACGCCGCTGGGTTCTCTGGGCCCAAGCTCATGTAAAATGGACTGATGCACAATGGAAAAGTGTTTTGTGGTCTGATTAGTCCACTTTTCAAATTGTTCTTTGAAACACTGGACGTCGTGTCCTCCGGACCAAAGAAGAAGCGGACCATCCGGACTGTTATCAATGCAAAGTTCAAAAGCCAGCATCTGTAATGGTATGGGGGGTGCATTAGTTCCCATGGCATGGGTGACTTACATTTCTGTGAAAGCAACATAAATGCTGAAAAGTACATACAGATTTTGGAGCAACATATGCTGCCATCCAAGCGACGTCTTTTTCATGGACGCCGCTGTTTATTACAACAGCGTGGCTTTGAAGTAAAAGCTATCCTTCGCCACACACTTTCTCAGTCTCTTTTGTCGTCGCTTTTAAGCATTTCTTCTAGCATTTTCCATGATGAGAGTCTGTTCGCGCTAAGTTACATTAAACTAGCGAGCTACACGTATAGCTCCAGAGTAGACGTGACTGGGAAATAAATAAAGAAAAAGGTGACGCAACACGATGTCATCAACAATGGCCCAAATCGAATGCCTTTAACTTAAAAGCGGCATCATATGCATTTCTTTTGTCCCCCATAATGACGGTTTGTGTATAAAAGCTTCCTTTCTTCAGTAATGTCTGTCTTGTTCTCGTTCTGTCTCTTCTTTGTGTGAATTATATAGCACTATTTGCCTGGCGGATGGACATGCGATCAACACCACTTTTCTCCCCAGTGACCGTGTCACATATCCCTCCGCCCAGCAAAGCGGTGCCGCACAACAGCGGTCCACAGCCAACAGCGGTCCACAGCCTTTTTACGAGTGTATAAAAGTGATCAAGTCATCACAAAAATCACGGAAAAACCCCATAGATAAGCCGCACCTGACTATAAACCGCAGGGTTCAAAATTTGAGAAAAACGTCGTGGCTTATTGTCCGAAAATTACGGTAGTTATATAGATCTGTGGAATAATTGCAGCCGCAACTGACGACGAATCGTCTGATGTACTTCCGGAGTAAGCAGCAATGTTTTTTTTTTAAAGTGACACAGAGGACGAAGATTTCGATGGATTCAATTATTTGGAGCGACATGAATGGTTTGATAAAATTGTTATTTGTTATAGTTATTTGATACATAGTATATATATAGTTATATGGGCCTGTGAAATAATTTGAACTGCAGCAGACAACGAGTCCGACATCAGCGCCGCATGCACTTCCGGGGTCCAAAGCGGTGTTGTGTACACAAAAGACAAAGCTTTCGATGGATTTGATGATTTGAAGAGACGCAGATAGTTTGATGAATGTGTTATTTATGTAATTAATTATTTGAATAACTGTTAATGTCGCGCCAGGCACGTTCTCAGCTCCACGTTTGTCCTGTTGTTGCCTGTTCATGTCTGTTCTTGGTGTTAGATTTTGTCAAAGTTCTCCCAAAAATGCGACTTGTACTCCGTACAAGTATGTCCGGTGTGACATATCTTTTTTTTCTTCTTTATTATGCATTTTATGGCTGGTGCGACATGTACTCCGGAGCAATTTGGAATCCGGAAAATACGGTACATCACTCACAGGCAGAACTCAACTGAAAACACTCCCATGGGCCCACATTCCCCTACAATGCATTACACAGGAAGTTAACAGGGCATATATGTTTTCTAATTTTCCATGTCCCTTCACTAAGGTTAGGTTGACGTAGTAAAAAATGCTTTGGGTGGCTTCAGAATGCCAAACCGACCTAGGCACAAAGAATTTACCACCTACAACGCTTGTTTGAGGTGTAACACTCACTTTCACTTTTTATTGCTTTAAACACATTTTCAAACTCCGCTATACACATTTTCAAATTGTCCACCTCCCTTCATTATAGTTAGGTTGAGATAGGAAAAAATACTTTTGGATGCTTCAGGATGCCAAATTAACCTTGGCACATTTAGAATTTACCAGGACGTGGAAATTGAAGCTCAGCCATTTACTTACCAAAGGTTTGTTCAACTGTCAAGATTTTATGAACTATTATCAAATAAAAAACTACTGCATTGCATTTCCAGTGTCAGAATTGAAGGTAAATGTCACGATCCACATCGTAGTCAAATTTGGCCCTCGGGCTAGAGTTTGACACCCCTGCTGTAAGTAGACGTCAAAGGTTCTGTCACTTATAATTCATCTTTCAATTTTTGGGTTTGGGTTGTGTGCAGTAAAAAGCTAAAAATTAAGCAATTCAGGCATTTTACCTCATTACCTGGCAGATGCTGAAAATAGATAGTACTAAAAAAAAAAAGAAAAAAACGTGGCATAAAAAAGTGGGGGCAAGGACCCCTCTTATCATCTAGACTAGTTGTGATGACGTTTTGATTGAATCTCTGCTGAAGATATTGTGGTAGGCTTGTGACATGCGTTCTGTCTGTGGCACAGTAAAATCTATTGAAAGAAAAAAAAATGCTTATTTACCTTTCATGAGTATGAGTTTATTTTTAAAAAGCCACTGGTGCTGTATCGAAATATATGGTTTTTTTTGGTATGTATATATTTTATTTAATAGTTTTTTTGGTATAAACTTATACAAAAAAAGCAATATATTGCTTTGTGTCAAATAATTAGGCAGTATATCTATACGTATGTATCGTATTCATGAAAAAACGTACGTCACACCCTAATTAATAACGCTCAAAAGAAATGTTTACATACCATGAAAGGGATGTGTGACTACGGTGGCAAAGGAACGAGCTATCATCTCTTTGGTTGTCTGTGGAGACAGAAATTTACAAAACACACATTTGAAACCTGAAATGCATTAATGAAAATCACGTCATCAATTCTGTCTCTGAGCTCTTCAGGAAGCTTCTTTTGCCTCCTGGTTCATGGTTATTTGTGCAGACAATCACTGTGAGCTACTAGGTCTTGTATCGACAGGTTTGAGTCTTCCCCAATTAAACCTAATAATTCCGTCTGTCACATACTTAGCTCATCCAAGCACACGTCCCATTTTGATGACCAAGTGCCGTGCGACTGTTTGTGGCCAAGAGAGCCAAATAATTTTGGCACACCTAATTAAGCCACTTTACAGTGCGGTGAGTTTTATTTTGAAGTCTAGGAAGAAAAAACCTGGCACCTATGAAACAAAAATGAACTGCCCTTTAAAACCGTTCATTGGCCCCACCCAGAATGAGCGCATTCACAAAAACGTTCACAAACCTAAAATGCGCGACGTTCAGTTCAAGTTCGTGAATATGAACAAGTTCATAAATTTATGTTCATTGAATGTGTTCAGGTACAACACTGCATATTAAATAGATTATATATATATATATATATATATATATATATATATATATATATATATATATATATATATATATATATGTATGTATGTATGTATGTATGTATGTATGTATGTATGTATGTATGTATGTATGTATGTTCGTTCGTACGTACATACGTACGTACGCACCAGAGATGGGACCAAGTCACACACGTGCAAGTTTCAAGTAAGTCTCAAGTCTTAACCTTAAAGTCAAGTCACAGATTATGTCAAGCCAAGTCAAGCCAAGTCCTTAAATAGGTCAAGTCAAGTCCAAGTCAAGTCACCTTATTATTGCAATTTTACCCGCAGAACCTGACCTTAGTAACATTAAAAGACAAGATATAAGTAACTTTAAGTAACAATCATTGTCCAATGTGTCTAACCTGTTTAAAAAATGACAATACTTTTGATTTAGATTGAGCCTCAATCTAAACAAATTAACGTCTGCCGTCTGCTGCATATCTTGCACTGTGCTGTCCGTCTTTTGCCGTCATAAAGGTAATAACGATAGCCGAAGGTGATGACTCGCAGTACCGCTCCCGCTCACATGTTTGTGCATGTCTGATATAAAGGGGTGTGATTCTCCAATAAAAACGTTAGGTACGTAGAGAGGGCACGACTGATTGATTGACAGGGTAGTGATCCAATCATGACAACTCCATTCTCAGCCTGCGCTCCTACCGTGTTATCGATATTATTTTTTTAAATGTATTATTAATTTTATATTCAAACTGAAAACATAAACTAACACTGAAGTCATTCAAGTCATCGTGTCTCAAGTCAAGTCCCGAGTCTTTAACTTCCAAGTCCAAATCGAGTCTCAAGTTTTTTTATTTTTTGTCAAGTCAAGTCACAAGTCATCAAAACAGCGACTCGAGTCGACTCGAGTCCAAGTCACAGTGACTCGAGTCCTCAACTCTGGTACGCACGCACGCACGCACGCACGCACGCACGCACGCACGCACGCACGCACGCACGCACGCACGCACGCACGCACGCACGCACGCACGCACAAACTTTGGGCACCGCTGATCATTTTCAAGATTTTCTTTTATAAATCATTGGTTGTTCGGGTCAGCAATTTCAGTTGAATATATCATATAGCAGACAAAAACAGTGATATTTGAGAAGTGAAATGAAGTTTATAGGATTTACAGACAGTGTGCAATCATTACCTAAACCAGACCTGGGCAAATTACGGCCCGCGGGCGTCACTGTCCGGCCCGCATGAGGCCAATCATAAATTATATTTGATTACTACTTAATTTAAAAAAAACTAAATAAAATAGTGTCGTGCGTGCAATACAACTGTTTTGCTTTTATTTTGAAAGGCGTAGCACTTCCGTGTAGCGTACGTGTATGTGAGCTGTGCGTGAAGGTGAACAAGCTAAGTAATGCTGCCCGAGAAATGTGTGCTGACCCTCAGAAAAGAAAAGTTGACAAGGAGCGCCGTGTTTTCAACAAGACATGGACTGCCAAATATTTCTTTACAGAAATGAAAGGTAAAGCCGTGTGCCTGATTTGTGGTACACAGGTCGCTGTGTTTAAAGAATATAATTTGAGTCGCCACTGCACGACCAAGCATGAGAAAAAATACATCTGTCTGATAAACAGGGCGCATCAGAGGCTGATGCGTTGCTAGCAAAACTGCAAGCCCAACAAGGACTTTTTATCAAACTTCACACCCAGAGATGGAGCGGCTTTGTCATTTGAGGAAAAGTTCAAGAAGTTAAGAATAAATTGTACTGATTAATGATTTTTTTATTTGACCTATACACCACAATTTCACATAGCTTAATATAAATATAAACAGAATAATTGTATTCTTCTAATTACCAGTACCAACTATTTAAAATAAATAATTTTGTGCATTTTACAATGGAAGAAAATTGAGCAGGTTTAAGTTATCGTAGGTGTGGCCCTCTGACACAACTCAAGTTTTTCATGTGGCCCCTTGTAAAAATTAATTGCCCACCCCTGACCTAAACAAAAATAGGCATGTGCACAAATTTGGGCACCCCAATAGAAAAATGACATCAATAGATCAGTAGATCCTCCTTTTGCAGAAATAACAGCCTCTAAACACTTCCTATAGCTTCCAATGAGGGTCTGGATTCTGATTGATTATTTTTGACCATTCTTCTTGACAAAATATCTCCAGTTCAGTCAAGTTTGATGGTTTCTGAGCATGGATGGCCCGCTTTAAATCACACCACAGATTTTCAATAATATTTAGGTGTAGGGACAGAGATGTAAACCTTCAACTTTAACAAGACTGCTAATACCTGGACTGGCCACACAGCCCCACACACAGCATGATGGAACCACCACCAAATTTGACTGTGGGTAGCAAGTGTTTGTCATGGAATGATGTGTTCTTCTTCCTCCATACATCCCCTTGTTATGTCCAAATAACACAATTTTAGTTTCATCAGTCCACAGCACCTTATTCCAAGACGAAGCTGGCTTGTCCAAATGTGCATTAGCATACCTCAAGTGACTCTGTTTGTGGCATGTGCGCAGAAAACGCTTCTGCCGCATTATTCTCCCATACAGCATCTCCTTATACAAAGTGCACTGAATAGTTGAACGATGCACAACAGTGTCACCATCTGCATGAAGATCATGTTGTAGGTATTTGTAGCTGCTCCGCGGGTTGACTTTGACTGTTCACCATCCTTCGTACACACACGTACACGCACGCACGCACGCACGCACGCACGCACGCACGCACGCACGCACGCACGCACGCACACACACACACACACACACACACACACACACACACACACACACTGAGCAGCAGCGGTGCCGCGCTCGGGAATCATTTGGTGATCTAACCCCCCAATTCCAACCCTTAATGCTGAGTGAAAGCAGGGAGGCAATGGGTCCCATTTTTATAGTCTTTGGTATGACCCGGCCGAGGTTTGAACCCACAACTCAGGGTGGACACGCTACCACTAGGCCACTGAGCTGGTTACGGCCAGGTTAAATCAATCAATCTATCCATCTATCCATCTATCCATCTACCATCCATCCATCTATCAATCTATCTATCCATCTATCAATCTATCCATCCATCCATCAATCTATCTATCTATCCATCTATCCATCTATCCATCTATCCATCCATCCATCCATCCATCCATCCATCCATCCATCCATCCATCCATCAATCAATCAATCTATCTATCTATCTATCTATCTATCTATCTATCTATCTATCTATCTATCTGTTAGGGTTTTTCAGATTATCCTTATTGTATGATTATGTTGGAATGCAACCGGTAATAAATAACCTACCTTGTCTCATCCTACACAAGGTCGTAAAACACCCCCTGATATGTTTTGACTAGAGCACAAGGGCTTCCTATTCAGTCTACTCTTACCCCCACTCTGTTTCTCTTAATAAATATGCCCTTGCAGGAGGGAGGGTTTTAGACCTCCAGTCGAACATTGCTGCACGCACAGCGACGAATGGACTCTCCACCTGCAGGTGTCTAAAAGGACTTGCTTGTCTCCCGTGTGGTTCTTGCAAAATAAGTTGGAGTGAGCGAATCTCTAACACTATCTATCTATCTATCTATCTATCTATCTATCTATCTATCTATCTATCTATCTATCTATCTATCTATCTATCTATATCTATCTGGGACGGCAACCTGCAATTAGAACGTGATGTTGCCTTGGAGGTGAAGCAACATGAAAAACATTTTAATTCTCATATTATAACAGTTGTCTGTTGCTCTTGTTCCGTGTACATTAGTTTTATTGTGGTCATCGCTGAGATTTATGCATGTTTGTATGTTTGCAGAGCTCCTTCATCTCTGTCAATAAATGTTAAGTCAAATCAAGTTTATTTATCCATCCATCCATCCATCTTCTTCCGCTTATCCGGGGTCGGGTCGCGGGGGCAGCAGCTTTAGGAGGGACTCCCAGACTTCCCTCTCCCCAGCCACTTCATCCAGCTCATCCCGGGGGATCCCAAGGCGTTCCCAGGCCAGCTGAGAGACATAGTCTCTCCAGCGCGTCCTGGGTCGTCCCCGGGGTCTCCTACCGGTGGGACATGCCCGGAACACCTCCCCAGGGAGGCGTCCAGGAGGCATCCTGATAAGATGCCCGAGCCACCTCATCTGGCTCCTCTCAACGTGGAGGAGTAGCGACTCTACTCCGAGTCTCTCCCGGATGACCGAGCTTCTCACCCTATCTCTAAGGGAGAGCCCGGACATCCTGCGGAGAAAACTCATTTCGGCCGCTTGTATCCGAGATCTCGTTCTTTCGGTCACGACCCATAGCTCGTGACCATAGGTGAGGGTAGGAGCGTAAATCGACCGGTAAATTGAGAGCTTTGCCTTTTGGCTCAGCTCTCTCTTCACCACAACGGACCGGTACAGGGTCCGCATTACTGCCGACGCTGCACCGATCCGCCTGTCGATCTCACGCTCCATCCTCCCCTCACTCGTGAACAAGACTCCAAGATACTTGAACTCCTCCACTTGGGGCAGGATCTCATCCCCGATCCGGAGAGGGCATTCCACCCTTTTCCGATCGAGGACCATGGACTCGGATTTGGAGGTGCTGACCCTCATCCCGACCGCTTCACACTCGGCTGCGAACCGTTCCAGCGAGAGCTGGAGATCACGGCCTGAAGAAGCCAACAGCACCACGTCATCTGCAAAGAGCAGAGACGCGATGCTGAGGTCCCCAAACCGGACCCGCTCAACGCCTCGGCTGCGCCTAGAAATTCTGTCCATAAAAATTATGAACAGAATCGGTGACAAAGGGCAGCCTTAGCGGAGTCCAACCCTCACTGGGAACGAATCCGACTTACTGCCGGAAATGCGGACCAGACTCTGGCATCGGTGATACAGGGACCGAACCGCCCTTATCAGTTGGCTCGGCACCCCGTACTCCCGAAGCACCCTCCACAGAAGCTCCCGAGGGACACGGTCGAACGCCTTCTCCAAGTCCACAAAACACATGTGGACTGGTTGGGCGAACTCCCATGCACCCTCGAGGATCCTGCCGAGGGTGTAGAGCTGGTCCACTGTTCCACGGCCAGGACGAAAGCCACACTGCTCCTCCTGAATCCGAGGTTCGACCTCCCGACGGACCCTCCTCTCCAGCACCCCTGAATAGACCTTACCAGGGAGGTTGAGGAGTGTGATTCCCCTGTAATTGGAACACACCCTCCGGTCCCCCTTCTTAAAGAGGGGAACCACCACCCCAGTCTGCCAATCCAGAGGCACTGTCCCCGATGTCCACGCAACGTTGTAGAGGCGTGTCAGCCATGACAGCCCCACAACATCCAGAGCCTTTAAGAACTCCGGGCGGATCTCATCCACCCCCGGGGCCTTGCCACCGAGGAGTTTTTTAACTACCTCAGTGACTTCGACCCCAGAGATTGGAGAATCCGCCTCAGAGTCTCCAGGCCCTGCTTCCTCAATGGAAGGCGTGTAGGTGGAATTGAGGAGGTCTTCGAAGTATTCTCCCCACCGACTCACGACGTCCCGAGTCGAGGTCAGCAGCACGCCATCCCCACTGTAAACAGTGTTCACGTTGCACTGCTTCCCCCTCCTGAGACGCCGGATGGTGGACCAGAATTTCCTCGAAGCTGTCCGAAAGTCATTCTCCATGGCCTCACCGAACTCCTCCCACGCCCGGGTTTTTGCCTCAGCAACCGCCGAAGCCGCGTTCCGCTTGGCCATCCGGTACCTGTCAGCTGCCTCCGGAGTCCCGCAGGCCAAAACGGCCCGATAGGACTCCTTCTTCAGCTTGACGGCATCCCTTACCGCCGGTGTCCACCAGCGGGTTCGGGGATTGCCGCCACGACAGGCACTAACGACCTTACGGCCACAGCTCCGGTCGGCCGCCTCAACAATGGAGGCGCGGAACATGGTCCACTCAGACTCAATGTCCCCCGCCTCCCCCGGGACGTGGGAAAAGCTCTGCCGGAGGTGGGAGTTGAAGCTCTTCCTGACAGGAGATTCTGCCAGACGTTCCCAGCAGACCCTCACAGAGCGTTTGGGTCTGCCAGGTCGGACCGACATCTTCCCCCACCATCGGAGCCAACCCACCACCAGGTGGTGATCAGTTGACAGCTCCGCCCCTCTCTTCACCCGAGTGTCCAAAACATGCGGCCGCAAATCCGATGACACGACTACAAAGTCGATCATCGAACTGCGGCCTAGGGTGTCCTGGTGCCAAGTGCACACATGGACACCCTTATGTTTGAACATGGTGTTCATTATTGAAAATCCGTGTCGAGCACAGAAGTCCAACAATAGAACACCGCTCGGGTTCAGATCAGGGGGGCCGTTCCTCCCAATCACGCCCTTCCAGGTCTCACTGTCATTGCCCACGTGAGCATTGAAGTCACCCAGTAGAACGATAGAGTCCCCAGAAGGAGCGCTCTCCAGCACTTCTTCCAGGGACCCCAAGAAGGGTGGGTACTCTGAGCTGCTGTTTGGTGCATAGACACAAACAACAGTCAGGACCCGTCCCCCCACCCGAAGGCGGAGGGAGGCTACCCTCTCGTTCACCGGGGTGAACCCCAATGTGCAGGCGCCCAGCCGGGGGGCAATAAGTATACCCACACCTGCTCGACGCCTCTCACCGTGGGCAACTCCAGAGTGGAAGAGAGTCCAGCCCCTCTCGAGAGGGCTTGTACCGGAACCCAAACTGTGTGTGGAGGCTAGTCCGACTATATCTAGTCGGAATCTTTGTGCCTCGCACACCAGCTCGGGCTCCTTTCCAGCCAGAGAGGTGACATTCCATGTCCCAAGAGCCAGCTTCTGCAGCCGGGGATCAGACCGCCAAGGTCCCTGCCTTTGGCTGCCGCCCAGCTCACATTGCACCCGACCCCTTCGGCCCCTCCCACAGGTGGTGAGCCCATGGGAAGGGGGACCCACGTTTCCATTTCGGGCTATGCCCGGCCGGGCCCCATGGGCGAAGGCCCGGCCACCAGACGCTCGCCTTCGAGCCCCGCCTCCAGGCCTGGCTCCAGAGGGAGGCCCCGGTGACCCGCGTCCGGGCGAGGGAAAACAAAGTCCATTTATGTTTTTTATCATAAGGGGCTTGGGTGAGCCGTGCTTTGTCTGACCCCTCACCTAGGACCCGTTTGCCATGGGTGACCCTACCAGGGGCATGAAGCCCCCGACAACATGGCTCCTAGGATCATAGGGGCACGCAAACCCCTCCACCACGATAAGGTGACGACTCGCGGAGGGGAAGTTTATTTATATAGCCCTTAATCACAGACAAGTCTCATAAGGGGTTCACATGGGCAATACTGACAATTATTCTTAACATCTCCTGATCTTAACTTCCAGGAGGGCAAGGAAAAACTTAAAACCCCAACTGGGGATAATGAGAAACTTTGAGAAGAGACCACAGATGCGAGGATCCCCCCAGGATGACCAGGCTGCAATGGATGCAGAGAGGGCAACATTGAACACACAATATAAAACAATCATAAGAAAAAGTAGATGTCCTTATTCAAAGTGAAGAGCTGCAGGAAGGTGCCCTCAATTGCCATGGCAATGTCTGCGACGATGGTAATCTGCTTTAGATCCCTTGTGAACATGGAATCCAGAGAGTCATTTTCAGTTTGGGTGTCACCTAATCCCCTCCCCAACCGGGGGAGCCATGCAACGTTCTATAGGACAGTAAGAGAACCTTGAAGTTGCATCTTAAATGGATCGGGAGCCAATGCAAGTTGGCTAGTATCGATGTAATGATCAAACTTTCTCGTCCTTGTGAGCAGTCTCGCCGCAGCATTTGTACCAACTGTAGACTTTTAATACTAGACTTAGGAAGACCAGAGAACAATACGTAATAATAGCGCAACGTAAAACATGCATATATAATAATTTTCGCATCACGAGATGAAAGAATGGGACGAATCTTAGCAATATTACAGAGGTGAAAAACATTGGTCACTTTAGTAAGAGCTGTCTCAGTAGAGTGGTTAGCTCTAAAACCAGACTGAAACGGTTCAAATCGATTGTTACCAACCATGTAATCATTAAGCTGCTATGCTATGACTTTTTCAAGAATCTTTGCTCTGAATGGGAGATTTGAAACCAGCCTATAATTACCAAGACGGTCTGGGTCGAGGTTTGGTCGCTTGACTAATGGTTGAATAGAATAAAGCAGTCTTAAAGGCTGTTGGCACATTACCAGAGGAGACGGACAGATTAATTATATTTAAGATGGATGGTCCTAAAATCTGAAATAATTCTGGAAGTGAATCGAGTAAGCAAGTTGCTTATTAAACCGCGCTAACCAATTGTGTAAGGCTTTCAACGGACACATTTTTAAAATTTAGGAGGGATATCACATGATTGACAGCTTTCGTAATCGCCAGTCATGACTGAATGTTTAGAACGGTCACCGTGATCTCATCCCTAATGGATTGAATCTTTCGAGCGAAAAATGTCATGAACTTGTCAGCTGAGTGGGGTTTGCTATCAGAGGTCGGCTGCCGTTGCGTTAGCTATGCCACCATAGTATTTAGGATTGATTTTATTGAGACCAATAATTCGAAAGAAGTAATTAGTTTTTGCTGAAACAAGAGCTTCTTTGTATTTCAGGAGGCTGTCACACCATGCCTGACAGAAAATCTCAAGTATAGTTACAAATAAAAGGTATGCGTCCCCAAAGAACCATCTTTTTCTTGACAATCCTCCTTGTGTATATTCTCTTACAAATGATAATTAAATATTAAAACACCTGCGGCTTATAGACCGGTGTTGCTTATATTACCGTAATTTCCGGACTATAAGCCGCGACTTTTTTCCAAAATTTTGGACACTGCGGCTTATAGTCAGGTGCGGCTTATATAAGATTTTTTTCGTGATTTTTGTGATTACTTGATCACTTTTACTCTTAACACTATTATATACAGTAAAAGCTACAAAACAAACTGACAAATAACTCGTTTTCAAATCAGACGAGTAAAAACTGGTCAAATATTTAAAAAAATAGATATTAAAAGTGTAGACAATTTGCAATTCTAGTAATGACACGAATTTGATGCACAATTTGTCTTCGTGGGCCACATAGAATGATGTGGCGGGCCGTATCTGGCCCCCGGGCCTTGAGTTTGACACCTGTGCTCCAAACCCTTTCTCTTACTCTGCCATGTGACTCAGAGATTACACAAAGCAGTGGCGCTGTTTGGACCATCTGTATTGTATTAAAACCCAATCAATCAGCATTTAAATTCAATTCTTCTGACATTTTGCTCACCAAAAACAAGTTGTAATGAATGTGAACTTTTAATGCATTTTATTCAGAAGGTTACTTTGAACCTTAAACGGCGGCGCGGCGTACCTATGGATTTTTACAGCCTCCGGCCTCCAGGGGGGGCTCTAGCAGGAAGCAAGAGCGAGACAGGCGAAGAAATAATGCGCCGAAGAAGACGTGTTACATTTCGCGGATCACGCAGAACGCGATCAAGACGGATATTACTGAAAGGAAGCCTTTATACACAAACCGTCATCATGGGGGACAAAGGAAATGCATATGATGCCGCTTTTAAGCCAAAGGCAGTCGATGTTGATGACATTATGTTGTGTCTACTCTGAAGCGTACTTATGGATTGTTACGGCCTCCGGTCTCCAGGGTGCGCTCTAGCAGGAAGCAAGAGCGAGACAGACGAAGAAGAGATAATGCGCCGAAGAAGACGTGCTAGTTTGTGTTTTGATCGTACACACCCGCACTCACAGAAGAGACAGAACGAGATCAAGACGGACATTACTGAAAGGAAGCTTTTATACACAAAGCGTCATTATAGGGGACAAAAGAAATACATATGATGCTGCTTTTAAGCTATATGTGTCGCTCGCTAGTTTAATGTAATTTAGCGCTTCGTGCATGAATAAGATTAGCATGAACAGACCCTCATCACTGCAACAAATACATGTGTAGCCTTTTTAAATTATTCCCTCGCCCTCATTTTTCTCATTGACGGAAATCCATCGTAGCAACGGAGAACTTTAATCATGTTGGTCAGACTTGGGCTGGTCAAAAACATCTCCAGGCTCTTCAAATCTTTTTTTTAATTTTTTTGTCCATCTGCCTCTGCAATGGATCTGGTTTTCAGTCTTTTGATAATCAAGACCACTTCAAGGTTCTCTTACTAATCTATAAAACATTGCATGGCTTAGCACCTTCCTATCTCGTCGACCTAGTGCATCCCAAAACCTCCGTTAAGGGCCAAAAACAAGTCCCCAGGGTCAAGAGCATTCTCTATTCCAGCTCCAGAGCTTTGGAATATATCAGAACTGCTACCTCAGTAGAAAAAGAATTAAGACACAAATAAACATACAATTTTATGCTATGGCCTTAAATTAACCTGTGTTGGCCGATTCGGCTGCAGTTTGTGCTCTAGTAGCAATGTACCGTTGATCAATTGTTATGCACTGTGTCATGTCAAAATGATAACAGCATGATGGAAAGGACTGAATAAATACAGCTAGCTAATTGAACCAGGAAACTGTTGGTTCACATAATTACAGTACCATATTTTCCATACCATAAGGTGGACTTAAAAGACAATAATTTTCTCAAAAACTGAAAGAACACCTTTTAAAAAGGTGCGCCTTTTGTGTGGACCGAATTCCAAAATCTGTAAATGTCTGGCTGTCACCACAGGGACGTAATATACATTATACATTATATGTAGTCCCGATGAAACAATTAGAAGAGGACAATTACTCTTTATGTAGATTGGGGTGGTAAAACAATCAGAGGACTGTACATAATACGTAGAGTATGTACCTCTGCTGCCACTGATAAATAAATACTGCGGGTTTGTTCAATGAAAACAGCAGTAGGACCCTTTAAAATGGCGTCGACAAAGAGACATGCTTACGAGGCACAATTCAAGCTTTCTGGAAAGCCGGAATAATTTCCGAAGAGCAACGTGACAATGACAAGACAATGATGAGAGGGAACTTGGCAAGTGAAATGGCAAAATTGCCCAACTGTATTTGGAACACAGAATATGAGGACTTTGATGGAGCTTCATATAACTATTGACATGGTTCAATAGTAGAATAAAGTACAACCAAACACATACAAACAAATTCACTGTTGCTTCCGTGCCGTTTTTTCTAATTTATCTTAAGTCATGGCATGCATATACCCTATGTATAGATGAAATACAGAAATGTCCCCACAATTCAGTCCGCTTTTAACCCAAGCGCCTTATGATGCAAAAAACACAGTACATAAGTTTTAAAATTGCTGTTTAATGTGCATGGCATTGTGATAGTGATAGTATAACTACTCTTGTAATAATATGTAGTGCTGTACCTCATTAACAACATGAGGTAAGGAGCCATCAAGAGCCTTCTGCTGGCCTCCCAGAATCTGCAAAAGACAAAAAATGTCTTAATGACTTAAAAAAACATTTAGTAAATAGAAATACTAACATTATCAAAAGTCAGTACAGAAACCCACTCCAATGCACATCTTGGATAGTGCCTCAGGACTCTAACAACAGAATACAGGCAGAACATGATAAATATTGCCTCATTCTGTTCCGCTCACTTCTCTCACTGACTGACGAGTAAACAAAAACGTTTTCGTATTTTTTATTGACTTCAAAAACTTGTCAAACAAAAACAACAGAAACAAAAATATAACTAAAATATTACTGAAATCTGCACACCTAAATCTCGATTTTACACGGACTTTGGGATCCAGAATTTGTGAATCGTGTTAATCCCGAAAGCACGTTGTATAGAAAGTCTTGTTTTTTCTAGAAAGGCATGTTTTTAGGCCGCCAAATGGGTCCTTTGTTACGTTAATTTACGCCAGGCATGTTGTTGGGCAGCTATAGGGGTCCGTTTGCCATCCGTCACGCACACACATCGAAGTCTGTTGACATTTGCAATATGCAAATGACAATATCGGGCAGATTGAGGAAGTCATTTTGATGTTAATTGGATGGAAGAGAGAATAAATGAATAAACTTGTTCTACCATTGGTAGTCACTCAAGTCAAAGTCACTCTTTGACTTGAGTGACTTTATGGATGAGATGCTTCAGCGAACTCCCCCCTTTCCGAATCAAAAACGATCCTAGCAGTCAAAGAGTCAAACGAATTAGTCTTCGATGGTGGTCTTTCTGGAGCGATTGCTGCGAAAACAATTGGCGTTCCCTGAGGCATTTGAATTGCAGCTCGAAAGACCACACTGCGCATTAGACCACTCAGAGCCGCGTCGTCGAGGTGGAGCTACAGAATGAAAAAAGAGCAACTGAAGTTGGCATGGCAAAAGCGGGGCTTCCAGCTGGATGAGAAAAAGATTAACTTGGACCATGACTACACGCCGGATGTGTTAAAGCGACGCCGGAAATATGCCAAAGCGAAGAAAGTGCTAAAGGAAAATAGCACCAGGATCCAAACCCCATTACCGGCCAAGCTAAGTCTTCTACGCCAGGGGTCCCCAACACCCGGTCCGCGGGTCACTTGGTACCGGGCCGCCAAGCCGCACAGAAAAAAACTTTTTTTTTTTTTTTATTGACGATCAATTAATTCAGGTCAAAACGCTCCTCTTTTTCTTAGTTGTTTTTCCCATTTAAAAAAATGTTTTAACAGTAGCGCCATTGAAAGGGAAAATGGGAAACAGTTAAACAGAGTTAAGCAGACTTATAAAGGCCCTACCCAATCAGTAGAGAGGGGAGGGAACACCTCTACGCCCAAAAATTTCCAGGGCTATACAAAGGTCAATATAGTGACCCCCACAGAGGGAAGTCTTTTTGATGGTAATAGACTTGTTATTTTTGTTTTTTTAGTTACTCACTTAAGAGCAATGGTTGCTGTGTTCTTGTGCAGCGGTTGGGATGTTAGCAATGGTTCAGTTGTTATAATTTTGGAAATACAGGACTGTCTGAAAATTTGAATATTGTGAAGAAGTTCTTTATTTTCTGTAATGCAATTAAAAAAAAACAAGAATGTCATACATTCTGGATTCATTACAAATCAACTGAAATATTGCAAGCCTTTTATTATTTTAATATTGCTGATTATGGCTTACAGCTTAAGAAAACTCAAATATCCTATCTCAAAATATTAGAATATTCCCTCAGACCAAGAAAAAAAAAAGATTTATAACAGCAAAACAAAATCAGACATTTGAAAATGTCCATTGATGCACTCAGTACTTGGTTGGGAATACTTTTGCACGTACTCCCGAAGCACCCTCCACAGAACTTTCCGAGGGACACGGTCGAACGCCTTCTCCAAGTCCACAAAACACATGTAGACTGGTTGAGCGAACTCACATGCCCCCTTGAGGATCCTTCCGAGGGTATTGAGCTGGTTCCACGGCCAGGACAAAAACCACACGGCTCCTCCTGGATCCGAGGTTTGACCTCCCGACGGACCTTCCTCTCCAGCACCCCTGAATAGACCTTACCAGGGAGGCTGAGGAGTGTGATTCATCTGTAGTTGGAACACACCCTTCGGCTCCCCTTCTTACAGAGGGGAACCACCACCACAGTCTACCAATCCAGATGCACCGTACCGTCCCTGATATCCACGCAAAGTTGCAGAGGCGTGTCAGCCAGGACAGCCCCACAACATCTAGAGCCTTTAAGAACTCCGGGCGGATCTCATACACCGCTTGGGCCTTGCCCCCGAGGAGTTTTTGAACTGCCTCAGTGACTTCGACCCTGGAGATTGGAAAGTCTACCTCAGAGTCTCCAGGCCCTGCTTCCACAATGGAAGGCGTGTCTGTGGAATTGAAGAAATCTTCGACGTATTCTCCCCACCGACTCAGGACATCCCGAGTCGAGGTCAGCAGCACGCCATCTCTACTGTAAACAGTGTTGACAGTGCGCTGCTTCTTCCTCCTAAGACGTCGGATGGTGGACCAGAATTTCCTCAAAGCCGTCCGGAAGTCATTGTCCATGGCCTCGCCAAACTCCTTCCACGCCTGGGTTTTTGCCTCAGCAACCGCCGAAGCCACGCTTCGCTTGGCCATCCGGTACCCGTGGGCTGCCTCCGGAGTCCCACAGGCCAAAACGGCCCGATAGTTCTCCTTCTTCAGGGATGCTGTCAACCCTTGTCCACCAGCGGGTTCGGGGGTTGCCGCCACGACAGGCACCGATCACCTTACGGCCACAGCTCCGGTCGGCTGCCTCAACAATAGAGGCACGGAACATGGTCCACTCAGACTCAATGTCCCCCGCCTCCTCCGGGACGTGGGAAAAGCTCTGCCGGAGGTGGGAGTTGAAGCTCTTCCTAACAGGGGATTCTGCCTGACGTTCCCAGCAGACCCTCACAGAACATTTGGGTGTCCCAGGTCGGACCGGCATCTTCCCCCACCATCGGAGCCAACCCACCACCAGGTGGTGATCAGTTGACAGCTCCGCCTCTCTTTTCACCCGAGGGTCCAAAACATGCGGCCGCAAATCCAATGACATGACTACAAAGTCGATCATCGAACTGCGGCCTAGGGTGTCCAGGTGCCAAGTGCACACATGGACCTTATGTTTGAACATGGTGTTCATGATTGACAATCGGTGTCGAGCACAGAAGTCCAATAATAAAACACCACTCAGGTTCAGATCGGGGGGGCCGTTCCTCCCAATCACGCCCTTCCAGGTCTCACTGTCATTGCCCGCGTGAAAATTGAAGTCGCCCATTAGAACAATGGTGTCCCCAGCAGGAGCGCTCTCCAGCTCTTCTTCTAAGGACCTAGCTCAGTGGCTTAGTGGCAGAGTGTCCGCTCTTAGACTGGAAGGTTGTGGGTTCAAACCCCGGGCAGGTCAAACCAAAGATTATAAAATGGGAACCTATTGCCTCCCTGCTTGGCACTCAGCATTAAGGAATTGGGGGGTTAGATCACCAAATGATTCCCGAGCGCGGCACCGCTGCTGCTCACTCTCCCCCAGGGGATGGATCAAAATCACACGGGGATGGGTTAAATGCAGAGCTGTGTGACGATCATTGGGACTTTAACTTTAACTTAAAAAAGGGTGGGTACTCTGAGCTGCTGTTCGGTGCATAGGCACAAACAACAGTCAGGACCCGTCCCCCCACCTGAAGGTGGAGGGAGGCTACCCTCTTGGTCACCGGGGTGAACCCCAATGTACAGGCACCCAGCTGGGGGGCAATGAGTATGCCCACACTGCTTGATGCCTCTCACCGTGGGCAACTCCAAAGTGTAAGAGAGTCCAACCCCTCTCGAGAGGGCTTGTACCATAACCCAAACTGTGTGTGGAGGCAAATCCGACTATGTCGAGTCGGAACGTTTCTGCCTCACACACCAGCTCGGGCTCCTTTCCAGCCAGAGAGGTGACATTCCATGTACCAAGAGCCAGCTTCTGCAGCCGGGGATCGGACCGCCAAGGTCCCTGCCTTTGGCCGCCGCCCAGCTCACTTTGCATCCGACCCCTTGGCCCCTCCGACAGACGGTGAGCCAATGGGAAAACTTAAATCCAACAGCAGAAAATCTAAAACTGTCCCGTGCGGGTCCAGCACCTGCATCGACACCTTCAGAGGCTGCTTTGAGTACACGACATGTGACGCAGAGATGAGAGCGGCAAATGAAAAAAAAAACACTGAAAAGTAGCCCGGCGGTGAGCAGCAGTTGCGCGATCAGACAAAAATGCGCAAATGAAAAAATGCTTAAAGTCTTGGAACGGATTAAAAAAAGTTCCATCATTTGTAATGGAGAAAAATAGATTCGACCGATTCGCTTCTCGAACCGCCTTCTGGAACGGATTGTGGTCGAAAACCGAGGCTTGACTATTATATTCACCTTGGTAGCGCACCAAGCAGGAATATTTTTTTAACAAAACTGTTGAAATTGAGTGATGAAATTAATGGTTCTTAATCAGATTGTTTTCTTTGTCCCGATCTACGTGGCGGAAGCCACACAAAACAATGGCAAGTTATGTACTCCTCTACGTGTTATGTCTTGTCCTCTGATTGTTTTTTCTGTCCCGATCTACGTCAACGCCTGTATATTACAGAAGCCACACAAAACAACTTGACAGATTTTTTAATTTGGTCCACACAAAAAGCGCACCTTCTTAAAAGGTACACCTTTTTTTTTGAGAAAATTAAAGGTGTTTATGTGCGCCCTTTGGTCACGAAAATACGGTACTTTCATCTACAACACCTCCCTCAGTATGGTTCCCAAATGGTTTAAGGCATGGGTGCCCAAACATTTTCAGCTCGCGAGCTACTTTTGAAATGACCAAGTCACAAAGATCTACCCAAAGAATGATTTTATTTTTATACTTTTTTTCTCACGATAACATATATATATGTTATCGTGAGAAAAAAAGTTCTCCTCCCATTCCCTATGAAAGTGATATATATTTTTTTAATCTTTTTACTATGTCCAGCTGCCCCACACCCTTTCTTAAGTTTAAGAGAAAAAACAGGGTTCTGACAATTAGAGGGAACTCGCGAGCTAGTGTGTTAGTGTTGTGTTGTTAGCGCCGTTGTTTGCGCACGCGTGAAGTGCAGAAAAAACCCCAAAACATTTTAATGTCACGCGATCGACCAGTAGTGGCCAGGCGATCGACGTATTGGGCACCCCTGGTTTAAGGACTCTGTTATCATTCCGGTACCCAAATCCAACAAAATATCCTGCCTTAATGACTATAGACTAATAGCTCTCACTTCTGTTATAATGAGACCATTTGTATACATTATACTCACACACCTGAAAGAACTCACCTCCCCCCTCATGGACAGTCACCAGTTTGCCTACCGGACTAATCTGTTGAAGAGGCAATAAACCTGGCCATTTACTACATCACACAACACCTGGAATCTCCCCACACCTATACCCGGATATTATTCATTGACTTGAGCTCTGCTTTTAACACAATCAACCCGGTCATCGTCTTCAATAAACTCATGGACATGGGCATTGGCACCACTCTCTCCCACTGGATCCATAACTTTCTGTCAAAAAGGACACAGAGTCAGGACAGGTAGCCTCCTGTGAGGAAACTGTGAAACTGGGTCAGATTTTCTATTATTTCGAATGAGAAAGGTCTCCTCTGCAAAACTTGCAGTGCAGCCAAAAGTGCGGGCGAGTTTACAGAAGGAAAAATATGGAAGGAATGGAAGATGGACTACCTCAAGCGTCACATTCAGCATAAAAATGTCATTTGAAAGCTGTTGGAATTGTACAAAGACTCAGGATGGGACAGGAGGGTCGGTACATTATTGCGAGAGAGCGCAAAAGACCGACAGAAAAGGAACGAGCTGTCACACAAAACAAAATGTACTTATTTATTTTATCTGGTGTTACACACAGTGGTCCACAGTGTGCACAGGGAGATTGTGTGTTTGCATAGACACTTAAAAATTTGATGGAACACTGCATCCATCCATCCATTATCTGTACCTCTTGTCCTCATGGGGGTCGCGGGCGTATCCCAGCAGTCATCGGGCAGTAGGCGGGGGACACCCTGAACTGGTTGCCAGCCAATCGCAGGGCACACAGAGACGAACAACCATTCGCACTCGCACTCACACCTAGGGACAATTTGGAGTGTTCAATCGGCCTTTTTGGGATGTGGGAGAAAACCAGAGTGCCCGGAGAAAACCCACGCGGGCCCGGGGAAAAGATGCAAACTCCACACAGGGAGGGTCGGCGGTGGAATCGAACCCGCACCCTCCTAACTGTGAGGTGGTCGTGCTAACCAGTGCGTCACCGAGCCGCCCGCATTCACACCAAATCTACAAAAAAGCCAATGAAAGATTATTTTTTTCTAAGACAACTAAAAAAATTCTGAGTCAGGCACAACATCCTGCTTCAGTTTTACACCGCCATCATTCGACGCATACTCACCTAATCCATAATAGTCTGGTATTGAAATTTGGACTCCCATTCACGCAAAAAACTACAACAAATAATAGACAAATCATCTAAAATCACAGGTCACACCCTCCCTTCCATTGACACACTGTGCCATAGACGCATCACACAACGGTCAGTAAAAATCACCTCTGACCACTCTCATCCTTCGTATCACCTGTTCAGACTGTCGCCCTCTGGAAGACGCTACAGGTCCTTGCCAACGAAATCAGTAAGATTCAAAAACAGTTTTTTCCCAACAGCTGTACGGACACCAAATCATTAATTGATGTTTCAATGTGTATCCGTCTATTTATTGTTTGTATTGTATTGTGTTGACACAGATGTTGAGCATAACCTTCTGTACTGGAAACAAATTCCACCAACTTGTTGTGAGGTCATTAATAAATTAATCGGAATCTATGTTGCAGTCAACATTTAATTCAATATTGGACGGTATTGCGGTGCTTATCTTGTGGAAAGAAGCAGTGATCCCGAAAGAAGGGGGGGGGGGGGACAGAGAGGAATGCGGCAGCTATAGACCGGTAAGTGTACTGAATCATGATTATAAAATCTTCACCCATACAAGCCAAAAGGGTAGAGAGCTTGCTATCAGGAATTATTGACCTTGATCAATCAGGATTTGCACGAGGGAGACAGACTCAAGACATTAAAAGGACTTTACACGTGATTATTACATAAAGAGATTGAATCGGGAGGCAGCATTGGTGGGGCTAGATGCAGACTAGGCCTTTGATTCTGTGAACTGCTCTTTCTATTTTAGCATCATTGAGCAGTTCGGATTTCATCATACATTTGATGGAATAATAACACATCTTTATTTGACCCTAAGGGCAAGGATAAATGTCAATGGGGGTCTTTCACAACCATTTCTTTTAGGAGGCAAATGACAGATAACGGATGGCCATACTAAACACGGCTTCGGTGGTTGCTGAAGCAGTGCACTGTTAGCACTGTGCATGTTGGCGATTGGGTGTTGCTGACCATGACTCTGGACATCGTGAGTCGGTCGGGAGATAGGGTTGCTGTCTGTGCTGGCTCGAAGCCCCACCCCAAAGCTCCCCTCTCAGTGACAGTCAAGTTAAATCGCAGCCTTTGTAATTAGCATATTGTGTTTTAAGCCTTTTGTAATTAGCATATTGTGTTTTAACAAATAGCAGTTCTGCCTTAAACTGAAAGTATTGAATAATTAGTATAGTAATTTCTTACCTCAAGTGTCCCTTGTTCGTGACATTTCTGCACCAAAAGAGAAAAAGCATCACAGTTAATTTCAATAAATGTGCCAGTTAAAAAGTATGCCCATTTGACCAAATTTTCTCAGGGGTGTGTTTAAAAAAAACATCTTGTTTGGTGTTGTTTTCTCCTTTCTATTGAGATCACAGATATGAATGTCAGCCAGGTTTAATAACAGTTTCCCATTATTTTTTCAGATGAGCCCAATTACAGGAAAAACTTTTTTATGGAAATTGTTCGAAATTATTAGGGAAGTCAAAGATAAAAGACAAAAGATACAACCTTCTGGTAATGAAATAATGCTTTACATGTACTTTGAGTTTGTGTAGTCAATGTTTGTTCCAATAAAGGCATACTAAGGATAGTTTGATCATATTTAAGGCTCTTTGTCATTGTTTTTCCAGAACCATCCCACTTTGTGAATGCTACTTCAGTCAATCAGCAAGCACTGTTAGCATCATATAAAGTAGCGTACCAAATTGCTCACTGCAAAAAAAATTTAAAAAAATTAAAAAAAAATAAAAATAAAAATTAAAAAAATAAATAAATAAATAAATAAAAATAAATAAATAGATAAATAAATAAATAAATACTTCCCATGGGCTCACCACCTGTGGGAGGGGCCGAAGGGGTCGGGTGCAATGTGAGCTGGGCGGCAGCCAAAGGCGGGGACCTTGGCGGTCTGATCCCCGGCTGCAGAAGCTGGCTCTTGGGACATGGAATGTCACCTCTCTGGCTGGAAAGGAGCCCGAGCTGGTGTGCGAGGCAGAAAGATTCCGACTAGATATAGTCGGACTAGCCTCCACACACAGTTTGGGTTCCGGTACAAGCCCTCTCGAGAGGGGCTGGACTCTCTTCCACTCTGGAGTTGCCCACGGTGAGAGGCGTCGAGCAGGTGTGGGTATACTTATTGCCCCCCGGCTGGGCGCCTGCACATTGGGGTTCACCCCGGTGAACGAGAGGGTAGCCTCCCTCCGCCTTCGGGTGGGGGGACGGGTCCTGACTGTTGTTTGTGTCTATGCACCAAACAGCAGCTCAGAGTACCCACCATTCTTGGGGTCCCTGGAGGAAGTGCTGGGGAGCGCTCCTTCTGGGGACTCTATCGTTCTACTGGGTGACTTCAATGCTCACGTGGGCAATGACAGTGAGACCTGGAAGGGCGTGATTGGGAGGAACGGCCCCCCTGATCTGAACCCGAGCGGTGTTCTATTGTTGGACTTCTGTGCTCGACACGGATTTTCAATAATGAACACCATGTTCAAACATAAGGGTGTCCATGTGTGCACTTGGCACCAGGACACCCTAGGCCGCAGTTCGATGATCGACTTTGTAGTCGTGTCATCGGATTTGCGGCCGCATGTTTTGGACACTCGGGTGAAGAGAGGGGCGGAGCTGTCAACTGATCACCACCTGGTGGTGGGTTGGCTCCGATGGTGGGGGAAGATGCCAGTCCGACCTGGCAGACCGAAACGCTCTGTGAGGGTCTGCTGGGAACGTCTGGCAGAATCTCCTGTCAGGAAGAGCTTCAACTCCCACCTCCGGCAGAGCTTTTCCCACGTCCCGGGGGAGGCGGGGGACATTGAGTCTGAGTGGACCATGTTCCGCGCCTCCATTGTTGAGGCGGCCGACCGGAGCTGTGGCCGTAAGGTAGTTGGTGCCTGTCGTGGCGGCAATCCCCGAACCCGCTGGTGGACACCGGCGGTAAGGGATGCCGTCAAGCTGAAGAAGGAGTCCTATCGGGCCGTTTTGGCCTGCGGGACTCCGGAGGCAGCTGACAGGTACCGGATGGCCAAGCGGAACGCGGCTTCGGCGGTTGCTGAGGCAAAAACCCGGGCGTGGGAGGAGTTCGGTGAGGCCATGGAGAATGACTTTCGGACGGCTTCGAGGAAATTCTGGTCCACCATCCGGCGTCTCAGGAGGGGGAAGCAGTGCAACGTCAACACTGTTTACAGTGGGGATGGCGTGCTGCTGACCTCGACTCGGGACGTCGTGAGTCGGTGGGGAGAATACTTCGAAGACCTCCTCAATTCCACCTACACGCCTTCCATTGAGGAAGCAGGGCCTGGAGACTCTGAGGCGGATTCTCCAATCTCTGGGGTCGAAGTCACTGAGGTAGTTAAAAAACTCCTCGGTGGCAAGGCCCCGGGGGTGGATGAGATCCGCCCAGAGTTCTTAAAGGCTCTGGATGTTGTGGGGCTGTCATGGCTGACACGCCTCTACAACGTTGCGTGGACATCGGGGACAGTCCCTCTGGATTGGCAGACTGGGGTGGTGGTTCCCCTCTTTAAGAAGGGGGACCGGAGGGTGTGTTCCAATTACAGGGGAATCACACTCCTCAGCCTCCCTGGCAAGGTCTATTCAGGGGTGCTGGAGAGGAGGGTCCGTCGGGAGGTCGAACCTCGGATTCAGGAGGAGCAGTGTGGCTTTCGTCCTGGCCGTGGAACAGTGGACCAGTTCTACACCCTCGGCAGGATCCTCGAGGGTGCATGGGAGTTCGCCCAACCAGTCCACATGTGTTTTGTGGACTTGGAGAAGGCGTTCGACCGTGTCCCTCGGGAGGTTCTGTGGAGGGTGCTTCGGGAGTGCGGGGTGCCGAGCCAACTGATAAGGGCGGTTCGGTCCCTGTATCACCGATGCCAGTCTGGTCCGCATTTCCGGCAGTAAGTCGGATTCGTTCCCAGTGAGGGTTGGACTCCGCCAAGGCTGCCCTTTGTCACCGATTCTGTTCATAATTTTTATGGACAGAATTTCTAGGCGCAGCCGAGGCGTTGAGGGGGTCCGGTTTGGGGACCTCAGCATCGCGTCTCTGCTTTTTGCAGATGACGTGGTGCTGTTGGCTTCTTCAGGCCATGATCTCCAGCTCTCGCTGGAACGGTTTGCAGCCGAGTGTGAAGCGGTCGGGATGAGGGTCAGCACCTCCAAATCCGAGTCCATGGTCCTCGATCGGAAAAGGGTGGAATGCCCTCTCCGGATCGGGGATGAGATCCTGCCCCAAGTGGAGGAGTTCAAGTATCTTGGAGTCTTGTTCACGAGTGAGGGGAGGATGGAGCGTGAGATCGACAGGCGGATCGGTGCAGCGTCGGCAGTAATGCGGACCCTGTACCGGTCCGTTGTGGTGAAGAGAGAGCTGAGCCAAAAGGCAAAGCTCTCAATTTACCGGTCGATTTACGCTCCTACCCTCACCTATGGTCACGAGCTATGGGTCGTGACCGAAAGAACGAGATCTCGGATACAAGCGGCCGAAATGAGTTTTCTCCGCAGGATGTCCGGGCTCTCCCTTACAGACTACACAAATTACAAATGTCTCAAAGCTATTAAACTTTTTTTTTAGTAGAGCTGATCAGATTTTTTTTTTCTCAATTGTATAATGTCTTGTCGTTTCGCAGATCGTCACTAGATTGAAATGTCAGTTGTAGGAATGTACATTGAAAGGATTTACTTTTATTGCCGTTTGCAATAAATCATCACTTTTCATTTACGGATAAGGGTGAGTGGGATTGTGAGAATGTCTAGAAAAACAAAAAGGCGATTGCAGATGGCGGGTGCTTGCAACAGGAGGCCCCCCACATCACGTGGGGGGATGTAACTGCAGAACCGAATGTAAAATCTTCACCTCAATAGTCCCACGGAAATGAGACTTTCCTTATTTGGAAAAGCAGCAGTGCCTCCCTGCAAACAAGTCTCACACAAAACTTACCCACCCTTGGCAAGAACAGAACACACAAACAGCTAGGCAGGCTCTTTTGATGAAATGTATGGTATAGGCTGGGTCAGGGATAGGAGTTTTTTGTCACTCTACTTTGCGGTTAGGGGCAGCTGTGACCCATAGGTCTACCTAGAGACCAGGCTTGCTGTCATTTTTTGTTAGGAATAAATACTTTATGTTCCTGATGCAATAGAAACATGTATGTGTGCATTCCTGAGCCCACCAAATGAACACCTCTGAACTTCACAAAGGACAATTGCTCATTTAAAAATAATTGATTTTTCTGCCTTCAAAGTACACTTTGACCCACGGTTCGCGAGCCGCATGCGGCTCTTTGCCTGGTTTCATGCGGCTCTTTTACGTTCATATCAAGATTTGTGTTTGGTTTTTTTTTGTGCGTGTTTGCTTCAAAAATATGGTATTTTCGTCAGGAGGTGAAATCCCGCAAAGGAGGAGGGGCAAACCCATTCGAGGAAACAATGGAGGATATGCACTGACGTCACAGATCGGGGCGGCCATTATTGTTTAGGTGGCAAAAAGCCTCGTCCGCTGCCACTCGACTCGTGAGGATGGCAGCCTGGGTGGGTGTCGTGAGTGATTATTTCGTGCAGTTGGACCAAGAAACCCGCAAGAGATACACTGAAAAGTTAAAAAACTAACATTCGTGTTGATCCGCTGTGGAAACCAAGTAAGAACGCCACCAGCTCAAGTGTAGCAGGAGCTGGGACAGCAAGCGTTTGGTCCTCTGATAAGGAGACTTTTCCGCCAGTAACATATCCAGACATTTACAACTATTTGATAGATTGTTCAAGTCCATATACCAAGGAAGACCTCAGAGCCTACAAGAGTTTGCAACAATATCGCTACCTGACTGCTGGTTATGTCCATTCCGTTGAGTCACAGCCAGTGGAGCGAAACGGAGAAGATGCCAGCCATGGCAGCACATAATATAATAATAATATATTATAATTGTAGATATGTGAACAATTTAATTATTAGAAACTATCAATTGGACAAACATACTGTAATGAAGCTGTGTAATTATGCATTCCTTAAGTCATGGCCGAGTAGCAGCAAGACTAAGGGAATATCCGAGCAATAATAATGAACTTTATTACAGGCTCTTAGCCCACAGGGTAAAAAGCAAACATCACATACATTAAAATAAATAAAAAGAGTACATTTCAAATGTTATGAGAGGCACTCATGCGAGCGTCCTCTGATGGTGGATGTGTACCTTATAGCACTACATCGAGTATACCTCACAGATTAATGTTGACGTCAACAAAACAAAATTACGTACTTCCCACAAAGTGATCTGAGCAGATGTAAGAATGGATAGTTGGCTTCCAAAGCTTGGAGCTGTTGCGGCCATGTTCCGTCCTGCGAAGCGCCGCCACCCAGCTATCCTTTCTGGTCTGGTCCGCAGGGAACCGATATAACTTCTTGGTATCGCTTTTTTGGAAGCGATAGGCACAACAACTCTTCACCATGGTTTAAGTTGCCTCCGTAACAACTCTGCCACGATCTGCAACCGATAAAATGCTAAAAAATGCTCCAGTACCAGCCTTGGCCCTATTAGCGTCCGCCACTTTTTGCCACCCAAACAAACCGTCGGCCGGTCTGTGACGTCACGTGCATATCCTCCATTAGTGTCAATTTCGCTCTCGAAATGGCAGGGACAAAATGCACAGCTAAGAGAAAAGGTGAAGATGAACACAGGACGTTTTTAACAGAGTGGGAAAGTTTATATTTTTTATTGAATGCAATGGCAAGCCATTCTGCCTGATATGTCAGACGTCATTAGCGCATTTCAAAGCGTCAAATCTTCAGCGCCATTTCAGCTCACATCATGTTAATATCAATAAGGACTTTCCAAAAGGGACTGAATTTCGTAAGCGCAAGTTGGACACTTTGAAAAGTCAGGCAGAAAAACAGGTACAGTTTTACAAAAAAATTACGAAGCGCTCAGAAACTGTCACGCTTGCATCGTATCAACTGGCTTGGAACATTGCACGGGCTAAAAAGACATACAATGAAGGGGAGTTTGTTAAAAAATGCCTCAGTGACGGTGTTGAAATCTTGTCTCCTGAAAACGAAAAACTAAAATGAATGGTATCAGACATCCAACAAAAAGAATTGCTTCGAGTAGCAACAATGGAATACAAGCCAGATTTGAAGAAGATTGTTCAAGGCAAGGAATGCACTAAGTTGTACTAAGCAACATGCATAGTAAGTGAAAAAACACTATTGTAAATTATTAAGTTTTTGTTTGTTGACTTTGTTGAACTGAGAGTTTGTGTGTGTGAGACAATGTTCATTGTTGAAAATGACTGGCCTGTGGTCTTAGTACTGTAGGAGTCATTATCATGTTACTGTGTAACATGATAATGTCACACAATAAATTTGGCTGAGCAGAGGCGTGCGCGTGTGCGTGCGTGTGTGCGCGCTCGTTGCGGTAACACAGTAAAAAATATGGCTCTTAGTCTCTGACTGGTTGGCCAATAGCTTCTTTCTCCAGGCTGTTAGGGCCCTGAACTCGCTACCCCCTTCTGCGTAGCGTGCGGCACTGTTGCGCTATTTTCGGGAATGTCTGCTGTACGCGCACTTGCTCCTTTTTTTTCTGCTCCTCCTGTTTATTTATTTATTTATTTATTTATTTATTTATTTATTTATTTATTTATTTATTTATTTATTGTTGTGTTATTTATTCATTATTTATTCAGCACGCTTTTGTTATACTTGTTTACTTGTTTGTCTGTTGTGAGCCATGTCTTGTCACCGTGGGATAGGGGGGAACGAAATTTCGGTTTCTTTGTGTGTCTTTGGCATGTGGAGAAATTGACAATAAAGCTGACTTTGACTTTGACTTTGTATTGTGAATACCGTATTGGCCCGAATATAAGACGATGTTTTTTGCATTGAAATAAGACTGAAAAAGTGGGGGTCGTCTTACATTCAGGGTCTAAACATTATACCCATTTTCACTTGTGCGCAGCGGTAAGTTAAAGGTCGCTGGTATCGACTGAGTATGTTGCTGTGAACGTGTGCGTCTTTGACACAAAGTGAGTATATACATCTTATTGTTACTACTGTCCACTGCTGTGCCGTTTGTCCGATCGCGGTTTGCTTCGTGTGCGCGCCGTTTGATTGACAGCTCCGGCGCGCTCCTTTAAGTTTGCCTCGCATGATACGAGGAGCTGTTACGCAGCGGCACGGCGACTAACAGTCGCCAGCAAATGTATTTTGTTGTCTCGATTGATGACTTATGTGTGGTGTGTTGCCGAGAGTATTTCATTAATGGTTATTGATTATTATTATTTGCCAATAATTCAGTAAAGCAATCAAAACTGAACCACGTCTTCCTTCCTGTGTTCTGACCCATACCCGGGGTTGAAAAGAGCATAACCATCCGAACCAGCCCCCTATACAGTCTTCAGGCTTCCCAACAATAGTGGTAGCAGTTTGCATTATTTTATTGCAATGTTTTTCCTTATTCAGATTTGTTTCAAGACTATAGTTAGACTTCACTTTGATGGTTAATGCAGTTATTGCAATTTTGTTGTTTTATCACAGTAGATTGGTTTATTTACATTTCAAAAACCAGAAGCCATTCATTTACAAATGTGATTGCACTTCAGTTTACATATTTAAATGTTCAGATATTAAGATGTGATTGACAGTTTTTGCATGATTTGAATGAGGCAAAATAACATGCTTTTTCTCTCGAATATATTGTTATACTCATTTGTTTCAGATGTACTGTAATTATTTTCTGTATAAAAATTAAATTTGGTGTTCAAAAAGTATTTTTTCAAACTTGAGTCTTGAAAAAGAGGGGGTCGTCTTATAATCGGGGTCGTCTTATATTCGGGCCAATACGGTAAATCGTTTCAACTCAATTTTGGTTCTTCGGGTGTTTGTGGCGGTAGAGGGTGGTGCTGGTGGTTGGGTCAGTATGTGATCTTACCTGTAACAGATGAATAGTACAGCATTAAGATTGCAACCCTCATATTAAATTCTTAGTATACATTTATTAAATGGCTGCAGTGCAGACTGACAAGAACATACTCTGAGGAGGCACATTGAGTATGCAGTAGGTCAAACATTGCTTCAGCCGTAAAAACGGTGAAACAAGCAATCAGGGTATAGTTTGGATTTTTATTTTTTAATTAAGTAAATGCACATTGTTGTTGCAAGTCAAAAGCAGTTAAGGTTTGGAGAAAAAAAAGCTGCCTTCATACGCTTTTTTTTATTCATTTATTCTCAAATTCTTAATTCTTTCCTTACCCTCGTAGGAGTTAAGATCAGGGGATGTCGAGAATTGTTACAAAAATATGGGGGAGTGCAATTTCATGTCACTTGTTTGTGTATGTTCTTTTGTGTGGTTTTTAGTTTGTATAGTGTTTTAGCTTTTATTTTTTATATTTTTATTTTAGCAGATGCACTGATCGGTTGGCACTTGTAATTTTGTTGTACATGTGACACTGACAATAATTCTATTCTATTTTAAATTGAGCATTAGATTGTGGCTGGTTGATGTGCTAGTTGTTATCTGGATAATAATCTTTAGGTATAACGCTCAAAACAAGCATACCTGCGCAATTTTACTATGCACAACGGTGCCGATGGTGCCCGCACAAAGCCTTGGACCGAGCCCTTTGAAGAGACCCGCTTTTCCATCAATCTTGATGATGTGTTTTGCTGAAACATGAAAGAAACAATAAAAAATTAAGCCAAGGTTGAAAAGGGTACATTCATAATTTTATACTCTGGAGCGACTTATATGTGAATTTTTTCACAAATTTTTACTTGATCATTATAACATTACTTACTTACTAGTATAGTTGATCACTTCACATGTTATTTTCACTTTAAACCGCATGAGGGCGCACTATGGCTGTGGAATAATTGAAACCTCACTGACAATGAGTTCCATTCACTGACTTCCGAAGTCAGGAGATTTTATGATTTGGAGTGACACAGTAGCAACGTGTATGTTGTCAGACTTCAGTAATTTCCGATTGCCGTGAAGGCAGCGGTGTTTTTTTTTTGACACAGAATAATATTCCGGTGGATTTAATGATTCGGATAGTTCGTTAAAATTCTTGTTTATATTACATTTATTTGATATATCTAGTCTGATGTCAGCAGCCCACGTAGTCCGGCGTCAAAAGCTGTGTATTTTTTTATTATTATTTTTTTTTTTACACAGAGGATAAATATTCCGATGGATTTAATGATTTAGAGCAGGTATGGGCAAACTACGGCCCGCGGGCCACATCCGGCCCGCGGGACCGTTTAATCCGGCCCGCCAACCCTAAATAAATTGTATTATTAAACTTTTTTTCCCGGTCATTTTGCCTGCAATGACTGCGTTTCCCCAGTAGATGGGGAACCACTCGCCTGCGCATTTACTACCGGAAGCCGTGTCAGAAAGCTCGGTGCACACTCACAAGTGCGTGTACGTACTCAGTAGTACGGGAATGGCGCACTCGCGCTCTATTTGTAGCAGTGCCGAATTTAGAGCGTGGGCTGTGACGACAGCATTCTTATAATTTGCGCGCCGAGTTTTCGGATACAGTTTTACGCTAAAGCCACCCACAAACCTTCCCCTGGAATCCTTCCATTAAAATGAGTCGCCCAAGGAAAAGCAAGGTGGACACTGAGTGCCGAGTGTTTAAAAAGAGTGGCCAATTTGGCTCGACGTACGCGACGTGACGTTCAGCCACATGAACATCAACATCAAATGAACACTGAAAATGAAGGGGAGGCTTTCGAGTTTGTTGTAAAAAAATGCATTTTGAATATGATCTGTACAAATAGCAGGGATTGAAACTAGCGACCATTCTCATTTTCAAACAATGCAGGATGCTCAAGGACATTGATGCACCACCTGTTTGTGACTAATCTTAACCTTTAAAGTTCTTAAGGCTTACTTTAAGGAAGTGTTTTCCGTTTCCTCACTTCTGTTACCAGGTGTTTGTGAGTTAAAACTCTGCTCTGATTTTTTTTTCAGATACCCCTCACCGTTTTGCCGTTTTGATTACTTTATTTGGATGTATGCTTTCACCGATTCTTCAAGATGATATATTTGGTCAGATTGTTTGCCGTTTGATGTGATCTCATAAGATAAACATACATCTTTCATTAATCTGGCCTGCAGGCACTGAAGTGATGGAGACGGTTATTCATAATAACAGTGTCATATTTTATGAGAATCACTGATAGCAGTTTTTTAGGGATTTTTTTTTAATGCTGTTAATAAATGCATTTGTTTTAAAAAAACTTTATTTGAATATCCATGCTTTACTACCTACTAAAGGCCAAAACCTTTTATGCAATGACCCTTACAGGTCGTTTATATTACTTCACACAAACACTACATCCATCTGCTCCTGGTTCGGCTCCCCGGTCAAAATTTAGAACCCAATTCGGCCCGCAAGTCAAAAAGTTTGGCCACCCCTGATTTAGAGTGTCACAGATGGTTTGTTAAATTTTTTCTTTATATTACATTTATTTGATATATCTAGTCTGACGTCAGCAGCTCAAAGTCTTTCCGGCGTCGACAGCCGTGTGTGCTTTTTTTTTTTTTTAAGTGACAAGACGAAGATTCCGTTAGATTTAAAGATTTGGAGTGACACGGCTGGTTTGATAAAATTGTTGTTTATATTATTATTTCATACATACCGTATTGAATCTAATTATCGCCCATATTCTAATAAACGCTCAGTGTATGTTAGCGATGACATAAATAAAAAACATTGATACCTCTAATTATCGCCCATGCTGCTAAAAATTCCCCGCAAAACGTATACGTTTTCCTCCGCGACCGCAGTCCGACGTCATTGCGCAAGTTTAAATATGACTGATTTGACAGCACGTCGAATGTCCCTTTTAAATTGTTTTTCTCCATAAACTATGACACAATTACACTCGTCACTCCGCTACAATATCCTCACACAATTACGTTATCGGGGAGTGCGCTCGAACAAGACGATCGCGATAAACCTCTAATTATCTCCTTTCGCTCTCCTTTCAAAAGCACATTAAGAATATAGCCAGAATTGTGTTTTTTCACCTTCGTAATATTGCTAAGATTTGTCCGATCCTCTTGACCGGTGATGCGGAAACTATTATACATGCGTTCGTCACGTCGCGCCTGGACTACTGTAATGCATTATTCTCTGGTCTTCCCAAGTCCAGCATCAAAAGTCTACAGTTAGTACAAAATGCTGCTGCGAGGCTGCTCTCACGGACAAGAACATTTGATCACATTACCCCAATATTAGCCAACTTACATTGGCTCCCGGTCCATTTAAGATGTGACTTCAAGGTTCTTCTATTAACCTATAAATCACTGCATGGCTTAGCGCCTTCATATCTTGTCGACCTAGTTGTTCGTTATGTTCCGTCTCGTAACCTTCGTTCGCAAAACGCTAGTCTTTTAGTGACACCGAGGGCCAAGTAAATGTCTGCAGGGTCTAGAGCATTTTCTATTCGGGCTCCAGAGCTCTGGAATGCCCTACCAATGGATATTAGAACTGCTACCTCAGTAGAAACATACAAGACATGTTTAAAGACACATTTCTATGATATGGCCTTTAATTAACCTGTAGTGGCCGATTCGGCTGGAGTTTCTCTCTTGTCAATGTGAAGCCCTTTGAGACTGCTTGTGATTTAGGGCTATACAAATAAACTTGACTTAACTTGATACTCTGGTGCCACTTATGTGGTTTTTTTCCTCCATATTGTTCATTTTATGGCTGATGCGACTTGTATTCCGGAGCTACTTTTAGTCCGAAAAATACGGTAGTAGCCTAGTCACATTGTCATTAAGTGAATTTCTGAGGCAGGGCAAATCTAAGCAAATACAGTCAAACCTCGGTTTTCGAACGTCACGGTTCTCGAACAAATCAGAGTTCGAACGCAAAATTCGCGTTTTTTTTTGCTTCGGTTGTCGAACAAAATTCGGAGGTCGAACCTCGCGAGGTGAGCCGAAAGGACCCGAGAAAACCCAACCGCGCGGCCCAGATAACGACTGACTCCATTCGTTATTGTATTTTCGTTACTTTGAGGAATGTATTAACCCCTAATCATGCCTCCAAAGAAAGCAAGTGGGAGCAGTAAAGCCATTCTAAAACACAAAGACGCTCTTAAAGCAATGCGACAGTGAGCGCCCGGCGCGCTGTGGTTGCGCGATCGGACCAAATTCTGCTCCCTGCGCACTGAGGTCCACTTAAATTTTGGAAAGTACATCAGGACTTTAAAAATATTTTCTAAATTTTAGCGACGGCTCTGTCACAATAATGCGACCAGCGCGGTGCAGTTGCGCGGTCGGCGGCACGCTACAATTGCGCATTCGGCGATGTGCTGCAGTTGCGTGATCAGAAAAAAAATGTGCAAATGAAAAAATGCTTTAAAAAAAGGCAATTTTTTTAAAAGTCTTGGAACGGATTAAAATTCTTTCCATTATTTGTAATGGGAAAAATAGATTCGGAGTTCGAACGATTCACTTCTCGAACCGCCTTCTGGAACGGATTGTGGTCGAAAACCGAGGTTTGACTGTACCGAAATTAACCAATCAGTGAATAAACAGATATAACGTGGGAGAAAAAACAGGTCCTTTGAAATAAATGCCCTGCAGAAATCTCTGGATGGGTGCTAAACCACCTGGAGCGTACATGTTACCAACATACATCTGTATGGAGGGCTACTGAGGCTGAGTAATAAATGAGGAAAATGAGGCTAGCTGGTCACTGTCTCAGGGACAGGCACAGGGAACTCCCAGCCAGTAAGCTGGTGCTGTGGGAGCAAACACACAGGCATTGATCAAGAGGGCATCCCACACCAACATACATATGTGGATATACTGAAGAGAGATATGGACGCGGAAACTGCTGACGAGCTTGCGGGATGCATGAAGGATCAAGTGAACTGGAGGCTCCGATGGAAGGCCCATCTGAGGACGAATTAATGATGATGAGGATGCTGAGCGGCGGTGGAGGGCGGGTATTCCAGATCCACTTTCTTTTTTGTGCTAGGCTTGTAACATAGTTTACCATCACTAGAGTGTGAATGTGAGTCTATGAATAATGACTCCACTGTGAGCGCTCTGAGTATAGACTTCAATAGAAAAGAGAGCTATAAATCCAATGGATTATTATGATTTACGTACCCCCAGCTACCAGATCTTTGTGTACCTACCCAGAACCTTTGAGATGTTGGATTGTGCTAAAGTACGCGAATTGGTTGGGTGAATTTAGGTGTGCCATTTTCGCATGGGTGGCCTTCATAAGTTAATTGCTAACTTTACTATTCACTTTACTAGCTGTGCTGGCTTCATTCGTCACCACATTTAAGAATGGACGAAAATTGAATGCAAAGGTATTCACAAAAAGAGGTGCAGTCTCTTCTGGCCATATTTGGGGGATGAAGTTTGAATCATCAACCAGGAACAACCAAGTTCATCAGCATTGCCGGGTTACCGACAAAACTGCAAAGTTAGTGGGTGAACGTCGAGCGAAGATGAAGGTAAATATGAAGTGAAATACCGTATTTGCCGGTGTACAGGTCGACTCGGTGTATAAGTCGACCCCCTAAAATTCAACGGAAATTTACGATTTTATGATATATCCTTTGTATAAGTCGAGCTCAATTGTTGCATTATATTAAACTTCAAAATTCAATATGCGAAATTTATTGACGAAATGTGTTCAAATTCCGGGAGGCCGTGCGCATGCGGCTGTTTATAAGCACCGCGGAGGAGATCGCGGAGTTCCAGCGGCCGGCGAGCTCGCGCACGCCGCCCGGCACCAACGGGAGGCCGGAAATAGCTCCAAGCCGAGCGGATCGGCACTTTATAAGCACCGCGGAGGAGATCGCGAGCCTCATTCGACTTCCAGCGGCCGGCGAGCTCGCGCACCCGCCCGGCACATCCGGGAGGCCGTGCGCACGCGCCAAGTGGCCAAAAATAGCCCCCGCCGAGCGGATCGGCTGTTTATAAGCACCGCGGAGGAGATCGCTGAGCCTCATTCGACTTCCAGCGGCCGGCGAGCTCGCGCATCCGCCCGGCACATCCGGGAGGCCGTGCGCACGCGCCAAGTGGCCGAAAATAGCCCCCGCCGAGCGGATCGGCTGTTTATAAGCACCGCGGAGGAGATCGCTGAGCCTCATTCGACTTCAAGCGGGCCGCGCACTCGCGCACGCCGCCCGGCACATCCGGGAGGCCGTGCGCACGCGCCGAGTGGCCGAAAATAGCCCCCGCCGAGCGGATCGGCTGTTTATAAGCACCGTGGAGGAGATCGCTGAGCCTCATTCGACTTCCAGCGGGCCGCGCACTCGCGCACACCGCCCGGTTCAAATTTTCTAAGTGCAACGCACAATGAGATGCATGAGAAACGGCCTTGGTTACCATCACATTTGAAGCGATGAATACGAAGTTAAATTTTATGACTCGGTGTACAAGTCGAGGTCGATTTTTTTCGGTCGATTTTGGATCAAAAAAGGTCGACCAATACACCGGCAAATACGGTACTTCATATTTACTATATATATATATATATATATATATATATATATTTACTACTAAAAACTATATAATTGTAATATTTTCATTTAGTTCATTATCTGTCGTTCTTATGACGACACCACGTCTAGTTGGTTTAAGTCCATCCATCCATTTTTTTATCTATCCAGGGTCGGGTCGCGGGAACAGCAGCTTCAGGAGGGACTACCAGACTTCCCTCTCCTCAGCCACTTCATCCAGCTCATCCCGGGGTATCCCAAGGCGTTCCCAGGCCAGCCGAGAGACATAGTCCAGGCGCGTCCTGGCGCGTCCAAGGGGTCTCCTACCGGTGGGACATGCCCGGAACATCTCCCCATGGAGGCGTCCAGGAGGCATCCTGATGAGATGCCCGAGCGACCTCATCAGGCTCCTCTCAACGTGGAGGAGCAGCGACTCCACTCCGAGTCTCTCCCAGATGACCGAGCTTCTCACCCTATCCCTAAGAAAGAGCCCGGACACCCTGCGGAGGAAACTCATTTCGGCCGCTTGTATCCGGGATCTCGTTCTTTTAGTCACGACCCATAGCTCGTGACCATTGGTGAGGGTAGGAGCGTAGATCGACTGGTAAATTGAGAGCTTTGCCTTTTGGCTCAGCTCTCTTTACCACGACGGACAGGTACAGAGTCCGCATTACTGCCGACGCTGCACCAATCCGCCTGTCGATTTCGCGCTCCATCCTGCCCTCACTCGTGAACAAGACACCAAGATACTTGAACTCCTCCACTTGGGGCAGGATCTCATCCCTGATCCGGAGAGGGCATTCCACCCTTTCCCGACCGAGGACCATGGACTCGGATTAGGAGTTGCTGACCCTCATCCCGACCGCTTCATACTCGGCTGCGAACCGCTCCAGTGAGAGCTGGAGATCACGGCTTGAGGAAGCCAACGGCACCACGTTGTCTTCAAAAAGCGGAGACGCGATGCTGAGGTCCCCAAACCGGACACCCTCAACGCCTCGGCTGCGCCTAGAAATTCTGTGCATAAAATTTATGAACAGAATCGGTGACAAAGGGCAGCCTTGGCGGCGTCCAACCCTCACTGGGAACGAATCTGACTTACTGCCGGAAATGGGGACCAAACTCTGGCATCGGTGGTACAGGGACCGAACCGCCCTTATCAGTTGGCTCGGCACCCTGTACTCCCGAACCACCCTCCACATAACTTCCCGAGGGACACGGTCGAACTCCCATGGATCCTGCCGAGGGTGTAGAGCTAGTCCACTGTTCCATGGCCAGGACGAAAACCACACTGCTCCTCCTGAATCCGAGGTTCGACCTCCCGACGGACCCTCCTCTCCAGCACCCCTTAATAGACCTTACCAGGGAGGCTGAGGAGTGTTATTCCCCTGTAATATGAACACACCTTCCGGTCCCCCTTCCTAAAGAGGGGAACCACCACCCCAGTCTGCCAATCCAGATGCACCGTATCGTCCCTGATGTCCACGCAAAGTTGCAGAGGCGTGTCAGCCAGGACAGCCCCACAACATCCAGAGCCTTCAAGAACTCCGGGCGGATATCATCCACCCCGGGGGCCTTCTCCCCGAGGAGTTTTTTAACTGCCTCAGTGACTTCGACCCTGGAGATTGGAAAGTCTACCTCAGAATCTATATAAGCAATAATATTATCAAACCATCTGTGTCACTCTAAATCATTAAATCCATCGATCGTCCTCTATGTCAACAATGTTGCATGCTCGCCGCGCCACTAACGGCAGTTGCACTTCAAATTATTCCACAGGCCTATATAACCATATATAAATTATATATCAAATAACTATTATATAAGCAATAATATTATCAAACCATTTGTGTCACGCCAAATCATTAAATCCATCGATCGTCCTTTATGTCAACAATGCCAGGTGCGCGCCGCTGACGGCGGTTGCACTTCAAATTATTCGACAGGCCCATATAACGATATATAAATTATATATAAAATAACTATCATATAAGCAATATTATTATCAAACCATCTGTCTCACTTCAATTAAATCCATCGATCGTCCTTTACGTCAACGATGCCGGGTGCGCGCCGCTGACGGCGGTTGCACTTCAAATTATTCCACGTGCCCATATAACTATGTATAAATTACACATCAAATAACTATTATATAAGCAATAATATTATCAAACCATCTGTGTCACTCCAAATCATTAAATCCATCGATCGTCCTTTATGTCGTCATCTGATGGCGCCGCGGATGGCTGCCACGGTGAGTCGCTCTCTGTTTCTTTGTCTTATTTTGTGTGTTTTCTGTGTCTTCTGCTGTCCATCCCGGATCACTTTTACTAGAGAAGCACTGTTAAACATCGGTCAGTCTTTTTCTGGTATTTTCTCTCCTGTTCTCTCTGATTCAGACTGTTTGTCGGAGATTTTAGCCGGAGCGGCGGTGCTATACAAGCTAGCGCGACGGCGGCGACGCGGAAAATGAGCGGGAGCCCTCGTAAATCTGAGGCAGAGAGGGTTCCGTTCTGCCCTACCGTCAATTCATCTGGCGAATGTCCGCTCCCTGGCGAACAAGATGGACGAACTGCTGCTCCTCACTTCAAGGAACACGGACTTCAGCAGATCCGCCGCGCTGTGTTTTGTTGAGACGTGGCTTAGCGAACGAACCCCCCACCACGCCATGGAGTTAGCTGGGTTTCGGCTAACGCGTGCAGATCGCAGCGCGGAGCTCTCCGGAAAATCAAAGGGAGGTGGTCTCTGTTTCTACATTAATGAACGTTGGTGTACCGATGTCATGGTGTTGAAAGAGTTTTGCAGCCCTCTCCTAGAAACACTTTTCATAAACTGCCGGCCGTTCTATTCACCACGGGAGTTCTCCTCGATCGTCATGGCGGCTGTTTACATCCCACCACACGCACGTGCGAGTGAAGCCACGCAGATGCTGGCTGACCAGGTGACAGACATGGAGAAACTTCTACCAAATTCACTAATCATTGTTCTGGGTGATCTTAACAGGGCGAACCTCGCACACGAACTCCCCAGATACAGACAGCACATAACGTGTCCCACCAGAGGGGCACAGACACTGGACCACTGCTACACCGTAATTAAGGATGCATACCACTCTGTGGCTCGTGCAGCTTTAGGACTCTCGGACCACTGTCTAGTTCATCTGATCCCTGCCTACAGACAGAAACTAAAAACTTCTAAGCCTGTGGTGAGGACTGTCAGGAAGTGGACAGTGGAGTCAAGGCAGGACCTCCAAGCCTGCTTTGACTGCACCGATTGGAGTGTTTTTGAAGCTGCAAATTCAGACTTGCATGAACTCACTGACACTGTCACATCATACATCAGTTTTTGTGAGGATCTGTGTGTGCAGACTAAGACCTTCTGCACGTACAACAACGACAAACCTTGGTTTACACCGAACCTTAGGAGGCTGCGCAAAGTCAAGGAGGAGGCCTACAGGAGCGGCGACCGGGACCTGTTCAAGCAGACCAGAAACACACTGAACCGAGAGGTCAGGAAAGCCAGGAGGTGTTACGGGGAGAGCCTGGAGAGACACCTCTCTGCCAATCCTGATCCCTCAACAGTGTGGAAAGGCCTGCAGAGCATCACGGGCTTCAAGAAACGAACCCCCCGTCCTGTGGAGAGCCCAAGGCTCGCTGACCAGCTAAACAGGTTCTACTGCAGGTTTGATTGGTCCTCCCACACAACGGGACCTCCTGCAGCACAATCCACACAATCCACATACTCACCTCCCCCCACAACTGCTCTGTCCACACCTCCATCACCGTGGTCACCGACTCTCTCTCTTGCAGAGGCCGCGCCCGCACTCCAGATTCGCGAGGAGGAAGTGCGCCAGATGTTCCGGAGACAAAAGGTCAGGAAGGCACCGGGCCCAGACGGCGTGTCACCTTCCTGCTTGAAAGTCTGCGCTGAGCAGCTGGCGCCCACCTTTGCACGGATCTTCAACCGTTCCCTGGAGCTGTGTGAGGTGCCCTCGTGCTTCAAGAGCTCCACCATCGTTCCAGTGGCCAAGAAGCCCGCCATCACAGGTATGAATGACTATAGACCTGTTGCACTGACATCTGTGGTCATGAAATCTTTCGAGAGGTTAGTACTGAACCACCTGAAGGATGTCACGGGCCCCCTGCTGGACCCCCTCCAGTTTGCCTACCGGGCAAACAGGTCGGTGGATGATGCGGTCAACATGGGACTGCACTACATCCTGCAACACCTGGACACCCCAGGAAAGTACGCCAGGATCCTGTTTGTGGACTTCAGCTCGGCGTTCAACACCATCGCTCCTGACATCCTCCAACAGAAGCTCATCCAGCTTGCGGTGCCTGCCTCCACCTGTCAGTGGATCACCAGCTTCCTGACCAACAGGAGACAGCGTGTGAGGCTGGGGAGCATCACATCTGACACCCTGACCACCAACACCGGAGCCCCTCAGGGATGCGTCCTCTCCCCACTGCTCTTCTCCCTCTACACCAACGATTTCTCCGCAAGTGACTCTTCCGTGAAGCTCCTGAAGTATGCAGACGACACCACTCTCATCGGACTGATCCAGAACGGTGATGAGACTGCGTACAGACAGGAGGTGGAGCGGCTGGTCCACTGGTGCAGCCAAAACCACCTGGACCTGAACCCGCTCAAGACCGTGGAGATGACAGTGGACTTCAGGCGAGGCCCTTCACCACTTTCACCCCTCACTATCCGCAGTAATACTATTCTCTCATCAGACACCTTCAAGTTCCTGGGAACCACAATCTCTCGGGACCTGAAATGGACCGGCCACATAGACTCTGTCCGGAAGAAGGCCCAGCAGAGGCTGTACTTCCTGAGACAGCTCAAGAAGTTCAACCTGCCACGGGAGCTGCTGAAGACCTTCTACACTGCCATCATCCAGTCTGTCCTCTGCACCTCCATCACTGTCTGGTTTGGATCGGCCTCCAAACAAGACAAGCACAGACTGCAACGGACAATAAGGACTGCAGAAAAGATAATTGGAATCAACCTCCCATCTATCCAAGACTTGTACCTGTCCAGGACCAGGAAACGTGCAAGTAACATCTCAACAGACCCTTCGCACCCAGGTTGCAGCCTGTTTGAACTACTCCCCTCCGGACGCCGTTATAGAGCTCTGTACACTAAAACCAGCAGACACAGAGACAGCTTCTTCCCCCAGGCTGTCGCTCTGATGAACTCACACCACTCTTAGAGTCTCAGAGTCATTACTGTGCAATAACATCCCGCTTGCCACACCTTTTTTGTCTACACTGTTTGTACTATGTGTCCTCTCTGCATCCATTGCAGCCTGGTCATCGTAGAAGAGGGACCCTCCCATCTGTGGTCTCTTCTCAAGGTTTCTCATTTCCCCTAGCTGGAGTTTTGAGTTTTTTCCTTGCCCTCTTGGGAGTTTAAGATCAGGGGGTGTTTGAGAATATCTTTCGTTCTTCACATGTCCTGAGTGCTGTTGTTAGTCACCTAAATGTTGAACAGAGGCTGTGATTTACCGAAGTCAAATTCCTTGTTTGGCACACTCAAACATGGCGAATAAAAAAACTCTTGAATCTTGAAACAATGCCGGGTGCTCGCCGCTGATGGCGGTTGCACTTCAAATTATTCCACAGGCCCATATAACGATATATAAATTATATATCAAATAACTATCATATAAGCAATATTATTATCAAACCATTTATGTCACTCCAAATCATTAAATCCATCGATCGTCCTTTATGTCAACAATGCCGCATGCGCGCCGCGCTGCTGACGGCAGTTGCACTTCAAATTATTCCACAGGCCCATATAACGATATATAAATTATATATCAAATAACTATCATATAAGCAATGTTATCAAACCATCTGTGTCACTCCAAATCGTTAAATCCATTGATCGTCCTTTATGTCAACAATGCCGTGTGTGCGCCGCTGACGGCCGTTGCACTTCAAAATATTCCACAGGCCTATATAATTATAAACAATTTTATCAAACAATCTCTGTCACTCCAAGTCATTAAATCCCGTGATCGAATCATTCGTCCTTTATGTAAAACACCGCCGCGTATGCACCGCGCCGCAGTCGCAGTTCAGATTGCAGTAATCCCTGGCTACATCACGGTTCGTTTATCGCGGTTTCACTACATCGCGGGTTTTTGAATTTTGAAAATTTGTGAATTATTTCACATATAAGTCGCTCTCGAGTATAAGTTGCCCCCCCACCTAAACTATGAAAAAAAAAAAAAACGCGACTTATAGTCCAAAAAATACGGTAATCGCATTTTTTTATTAACTCATTTAATCACGCATTTTATTTTTATTTGTTGGAAAAAAATCCCCTCATTTTTTTTTTTCCTGAGTCATGTTTTTAGGAAATTTTTATAACCTTATCATGGAGAGAATTGATTTTCTATGCAGACATTTTTTATTGAATTGGATTCAATTTATAAAAAGTCACACAAACAGACCCTCAACAGTCCATTCTAAGAATTGAAAATTTGGGCATTATAAAAAATAACAATAACATGCATACATGTAAACAAAGACTCAACCAATAGTGCAACAAACCATTTATCAAAGTTTATTTTGAACTTTCTAAAAATTGATGAAATCCCTCAAAAATAAGCCAAGACATGTCACCAATGTGGTGTGCTTGATGTTTATTTCCAGTCTCGCAAAATCTGGCGATGTATTGTAGTTTTTCTGCAGCAACAGTACGTGAAAAGAAAACTAATTTTATTAGGTCAAAATGAGCCTTAATCACGTGATTAAAATTTTTTATGACATTAAAAGGGATTAATCACGTATCTGACACCACTAATAACCGGAACAACAACTTCCTGACATTTTGCGTTGAAAATTGAATATGTTGAGGACCAAGGTGGTTGACTGCGAGTGTGTGTGTGTGTGTGTGTGTGTGTGTGTGTGTGTGTGTGTGTGTGTGTGTGTGTGTGTGTGTGTGTGTGTGTGTGTGTGTGTGTGTGTGTGTGTCTGCGTGCGTGCGTGCGTGCGTGCGTGCGTGCGTGCGTGCGCGCACTCTTTGCGGCAACACAGTAAAAAATTTGTCTCTTTGTCTCTTGACTGGTTCACCAACCCTGATCTAGAGAATCTAAGAGGATCAAATGTCTACATTAACGAAAATCTCAACAAACAAAATGCAACCTTTACATGGAGACCTCACCAACTGAAAAAGAAGGAAAAAATACAAAGCTCTTGGACAGCAAATTGCAAAATCTACATAAAGCCGAATGGCTCATCCCAAGAAAGTACCAAACCAGTGCTGATCAAAGCGACGGAAGAGCTGGAGAAGTATGCAAATTAAGGTTTGTCAAGCTTAACTTCATTCTATTAAGTCACAACAAAAATGTTAAACAAATTGCAAGAACGGACTTGGCTGCGAGATATGAGAGAATTCAATTGGAAATTAAAAATCATCAATGATCCAAATCACCGTCACGACTACGGAAATGGATTAGACAAATGTATATACTGTAATTTCCGGACTATAAGCCGCACCGGACTATAAACCGCACCAGCTTAAATTCGGGGATAATTTAGTTTTTTTTCTTACATAAGCCGCATCGGACTATAAACCGCACGTGCACACAGGTTTTTTACAAAGAAAGACAGTACACAGAAAGCCTTTTAAAAGTTTTAATAACATACTTTAACATATCTTTCTAAACATTGCCTGTGACGCAGCAGTAGTACCGCAGCAACACGGAAGTGTGCACTGCTTTGTGTAATCTCTGAGTCACATGGCAGAGTAAGAGAAAGGGTTTAGAGCCCTTTGACGCAGGTCACCTAGCGTGCATTCCTACTAAAGCTCATAATAGTCACAAGCAACACAGCCAGAATGAGCAGCAGCCATAGTAGTGTTTCAAAATAGTATTTTTGTTGTTGTTTTTTCTTCAAGATACCGCACAACAGTGGTCCACAGCCTTTTTACGAGTGTATAAAAGTGATCAAGTCATCACAAAAATCACGAAAGAAATCTTATATAAGCCGCACCTGACTATAAGCCGCAGGGTTAAAAATTTTGGAAAAAAGTCGCGGCTGATAGTCCGGAAATTACGGTACTACTGCATAAATATGAAAGAACTCCAACTCTTGACATTGATTCAATTGTTACTGTTGTATTCAAACAAAATAGTCATAATCTGTACAACTCAGTTAACTTGTCATTGCTATAGTCACATCAAATATTATCCTGTGTAAATTTTCTGATTCTTTGTGTCTTCCTCTTCTTGGTTATGGTGGTACTATAGGTAATGCTGTAGATATGCAGACTGTGTGTCTGGCAATGTAAACCCTTGGTTGAAATTGGGACGGGACCAGATCTGCCCTTTAAATGGACCTCTGAGACTATCAAGAAGCATGTGCATTTACACCAGGGGTCTCAAACGCACGGCCTGCGGGCAGTAGTTTGTGGGCCTTGCCTTAATATGAAAGTTAAATGTTAGCGTGGCCCGCGATTTTGATATGAATTGTGTGCGATGCTGATTCGAATGCGTCTTTCTGGGAGACCATACAGAGGTATATAGAGAGCATACAATTTTCGACTTCTGTGTAGAAAATTAGAACAGGTTCCTCCCTCCCCAAGCAAAGTTAGGAGGTCAAGAATAAAGTGACATTTATATTTTGTTCAAAAGGTTTGAAAATGAGAAAATAAAACTGTTGTCTTGATTTTCTGTGTGTTTTACACAGAATAATAGGACAAAAAATTTGACTTTTGAGATACGCATTTCCTTTTACGTTGACTCCTATAGAACAGTGTTTCCCAACCTTTTTTCATCCACCCCTTTTCAATTAGTTATATTACAACGAAAGACGTTGTGAACTTGCTATATAGTAAATAGAGTCAGAGAGAGAGAGAGAGAGAGAGAGAGAGAGCGAGAGAGCGAGAGAGCGAGAGAGCGAGAGAGCGAGAGGGCGAGAGGGCGAGAGGGCGAGAGGGCGAGAGAGAGAGAGAGAGAGAGAGAGAGAGAGAGAGAGAGAGAGAGAACCTGAACCTCCTGAGAAGCCTGAACCTCTTATTTCCCCTTACACTCTTATGTAAGGCCTTGATTTTATTACACTTTCAAGACTTTCTAAATTACGCACTTTCGGGGTAAATGCGATTTCCAAATCCTGGACCCCAAAGTCTGCATAAAATCGAGGCTCATCTGTAGAAATCGTATTATGACAGCAAAACCATGATCACCAAACAATAGACTACAACAGACTAATAAAAAACTACAACATTGTCAGAGTGTACACACCCTTTGTGGTTCTACAAAAAGTGTTATTTTTTGTTTGTGTGTGCGTGCCATGCACGCTTGCAATGGTCGCTGTAACGTGACATCACTAGAGAGGTTAGGAGGGGCTCCTGGGTTGAGGCAGTGGATGTGGAGACGCACTGTTTTTGGGTCTGGAACCGAGCAGAGTGAAGCAGGGTCGTGGATCAGGGTAGATATCGTTGGTGGAAACTGTAAATTTCCATATACGACGATATTTGTCACAGACATTTATTTAGCCACATTTCTCACTCCACCGCACTCACAGGCTGAACAGCAAAAACTAGCAAAAAAAAAAAAAAAGTTAACAGAAACGAGGCTAAAGTTGGTAGGCTATACGAGTGTTGCATTTGCAGTAATTCATGAAATCTTGCAAACTGAAATACCCTCAGCATCTCTTGAATGCAATTCAACTCAGGCAACCTGGACTGGGCCACTTCGGCATGGTTATGGGCCATTCATTGAAAAGCACAGATTTAAAGAATACATTAATGGATATTGATAATTTGTTGCGTGAAAAGCATTCCCCGAAGTGCCAGCCAAAACAAATGTCCGTGCAGAAACACAAGACCAAGAACCATTTCTTCCAGTACCAATTTGGTACCAACACGCAAAAAATACATCGATACCTGTTTTTGGTGGTACCATCTGGACCGAATATTTAACTTTTCACTCAGCGAGCTGTGTTAATTCTTCCCGGAACTGAAGGGGGCAGTATACGCATACAAGCAGCACGGAGCAGCAGTCAGCAGCGCTGAAGAAGAAAACTTTTGGTCTTTCATAACAATGGCTTCAGCAAGTGGGAGTAATAGTCCAACACGCCGGCTTGTTGAGAAGCCAGGGCGCTTAAAGAGTTGTGCGTGGAAATACTTTGCATTCGAGGCGGATGCATCCGGAACAATTATATATTCGTCTGTTTACTATCACTGTTGTGCCACGTTACATTATAAATACGTTAACCTGAATATGCCTACGTGCCGTCATTTCGGCATGAGTCAGCTGGGGCAATACGGTTACCAAACGTATTTAAAGTCAAACACAGACAAAGTGCTCAGACAAAGGCTCAAATGTGCAAAATTACATTTGGGCACATGTTGATGGTGTGTACGCAAGCCTTCTTGGCTATAGCAGATGGATTAGTGATTTTAAAAGTAAGTGGATTCTGTTGTTTTGTTGTTTAGTACAGTGGTAACGAATTAGTATAGAGAATTGTGGAAAATCACAGGTATTAGTACCGACGACTGAAATTCTGGTATCGTGACAACCCTAGTTGCAGGTTGCGCAAAAAAATATTATAAAAATAAATAAAAATAGTTTCAAGCTATACATTGACCAATTTTGGTGGTCTACACAATTGAGCTGGTATACCATGACATGAATATTATTTCATAAGCATATAGCCATATTTGAACCTTCAGATAATAAGCCCCAATTATCTTTGCGGGTGTATGTAAAAGGCTTTTCAGAGTGAGACTTACCATAAGCAAACAGTCCTGGTAACTGGTAGACCTGTCTCCCCAATAGGTTCCTGCCGAGGGTGGGAGGGAGTGGCTCATGTCCAACCTACAAACAATAATAAATATTATACAAATATATAATGGGCTGACATTTGCTATTTTTTAATTACAGGGATGAGAATGGCAAATAGGAAAAAGCACGGAAAAGTAGCGGGGGGATATATACGTATACACATATATATATATATATATATACATATACACATATACATATACACACACACATACATATATATATATATATATATATATACATATATATATATATATATACATATATATATACACATACATGTATATATATATATATATATATATATATATATATATATATATACACACATACATGTATATATATATATATATATATATATATATATATATATATATATATATATATATATACACATATATATATATATATATATATATACACATATATATATATATATATACACATATATATATATATATATATATATATATACACATATATATATATATATATATATGTATGCCGTCGGGCGGGGGAATGCTCGCGAGTCGCTGAGGCTAACGTTGCCCGGCCAGCTGGCCAGCCGCTCCCCCCATATATAAAAAAAATAATTTTGTCAACGGATTTACACGATTCACGAAAATACTTTCGACGGGAAAAAAAAACCGGAAATCCGCGGATCCGCGGAAAATTCTCATCCCTGTAATTAATCGTCACTGGCGATATTTGTGTTGAGTCGATTTAAAGTCAGGCATGTCCGCTGGCAGCCCCGTGTACATGGTGCAGTGGAACATGCTGTTGCTGGTTGCCTTACTGAAGAACCCCAAACCAAAATGTTTGGAATACGTACTCAACAACAGACCTGGGAGAAAGGTCAGTCTAACATTCTGATATCTGATTCTGAAGTCCTATGGTCATACATTTACATTTACCGTAATTTTCGGACTATAAGTCACGTTTTTTTTTTTTTCATAGTTTAGGTGGTGGGGGCGACTTATAATGAGGAGCGACTTATATGTGAATTTTTTAAAAAAAATTAAAAAAAAATAAATAAAGTGAAACCGCGATAAACGAACCGCGATGTAGCAAGGGATTACTGTAATTTGAATTTCAAGTGACGTCAGCAGCGCGGTGCGGCGTGGCGCGGCGGTTGTTTACAAAAAGGACAAAGATTGATCACAGGATGACGAAGATGAGGAAGGGCCCCACGTACTACCGGCATCATTAGCGGCTTTGTTTCTAAGTGACACGGAGGACGAAGAGTTTGAAGGATTTAAGGATTTGGATTGACACAGAAGGTTTGAAAAACTTTTATGGCTTTTACGCACGCTCGGTCCTACTCTACGGAGCTCTTTTTCACCTCCGTGGATAGAAGTCGGGGGCCCGCGCTCGGCCGGGTGGCTGTCCGGGGACGGTGGATGGGGCTCGGTCATGGCTTTTACGCACACCCGGTCCTATTCTATGGATCTCTCTTCAACCTCCGTGGCTGGAAGTCCACGCCGCCACACGCCTGGAAATTTGTTTTGTTAAATAAAGAGCCGTTTACCAAACCCACGTCTTTCCTTGTACTTTGTTAACGCTACAATATAGTTATATACTAAATCTGTGGAATAACGACGAGGCTGACGTCAGGGCGCACGCGCGGCGTTGTTGACAAAGGACGAGGAATTTGATCAATGGATTTAATGATTTAGAGTGCACAGATGGTTTGATAATATTATTGCTTATATAATAGTTATTTGATATATAATTTATATATCATTCTATGGGCCTGTGGAATATTTAGAAGTGCAAGCGCCGTCAGCAGTGCGCACCCATTGTTGACAAAGGACGATCGATGGATTTAATAAATTGGAGTGACACAGATGGTTTTATAAATGTGTCATTTATGTAATAGTTTTTTTTTTTAATAACTCTGAATGTTACGTCAGGCCCGTTCTCAGCTCTTCGTTTGTGTTTATGTCACGTTAGCATACCTATTGTTTAGCCTGTTGTTGCTCGTTCATGTCTGTTCTTGGTGTTGGATTTTGCGAATACATTTCCCCCCAAAATGCGACTTATACTCCGGAGCGACTTATATATGTTTTTTTCACGTTATTGTGCATTTTATGGCTAATGCGACCTATATTCCGGAGCGACTTTTAGTCCGAATTACGGTAGTATATGTTACGAGTAAACAATTAAGTGATCAGTTATTGATCAGTTTGAAAAAACGAATGGCATAAAACCGTCTGGAACTGGCAGCTACAGCTGACTGACGGTTCACTAAATTGCAGTTAACTTGAAGGACTGCAGTTGAAAGCTATCAGGAGGTAGCTTTACATAGCGTTATTAGCCCCAATGTTATAAGTTGTGTTTTATTTTTCCACGAGTCTGAGAATTATAGGCTGTGCATGGGGGAGAATAGGCATAGCCCTTGCAAATGCTGCAGTCCCTCCCGCTCACACACACAGCACTGTGCTCAGAGACACAGAAGCTCCCCTGGACCAGAACTGTAGGCTATGATATTTTTTTTGAAATCATGGTAGTTGATGCAAACACGAGCCAGGTTTCCATCCAATTTACAATTTTTTCTGGACTATAAATCGCAGTTTTTTTCACAGTTTGGCCAGGGGGTGCGATTTATAATCTGGAGCGATTTATATGTGAAATTATTAAGACTATTACTTGATCATTAACACTACTTACCAGTAGTTTTCACTTCGCATGGTATTTTCACTTTAAACCGCATGAGGGTGCTCTAAGCCTGCAAAATAATTGGAACTGCAACTGACGATGGGTCTGACATCCACCGACTTCCACCATCCACTGACTTCCGGAGTCAGCAGAGTTGTTTATACAGTTAACAGTGGCCCCCAACCACTGGGTCACTTAGTACCGGGCCGCCAAGCCGCATAGGAAGAAAAAAAAAAGTTTTTTTTTTTTTTAATCGACGATCAATTAATTCAGGTCAAAACACTCGTCCCGGTCACGTGACATGTTTCCCCAGTTGTGTCCGCAAAGCTAGCAAAATTGAGTAAGAATTTATTTTGAAAAATATTTAAAAATTGGCGATTCTCTCCCAATTACATCCGTCGATTCAGGTCAAGACGCTCGTCTTGGTCACGTGACATGTCACATCAGTCGAGCCCGTGAAGCAAACAAAAATGAGCAAGAAACAGATATGTTTGGAAAGCTTCTTCGGAAAGGGAAAAAAGCCCAATGAGGAGACGGAAGAAGAAGAGGCAACGACTTCTAAGAAAAGGAAAGCTGCATTTAAAAGAACATTTCTGGAGTCCTACTTAAAATATGGATTTATCGCCACAGGTGACTCTGACGCGCCAAGCTCACTCTGCATAATATGTGGCGACAGGCTAGCTAACGAGGCAATGAAGCCTTCAAAACTGCTTCAGCACATGGAGACCAAGCATCCTACATTTAAAGAGAAACCTTAACCACTTCGGGTGTCATTGTCTCCGATTACACCTAGATGGGACCGGCTTGTTTCTGAGAAACAAGCTGAGTGCTCCCACTAATTCAACGTAATGGTGAGTTTTATTTTTATGTCATTTATACTTGTTTTTATGCCAGTCGTATCATTTTATTTCATCGTAGTTATATATTTATTATAAGTGTATTATTTAATTATATAAATGCATTATTTATTTATATAAAGGCCGGTTCGTGAAAATATTTCTGACACGTAACCGGTCCGTGGCGCAAAAAAGGTCGGGGACCACTGGTTTATTAGACACAGAGGACAACGATTTCGATGGATTTAATGATTTGGAGTGACACGGATGGTTCGATAAACTTGTTGTTTATGTTATAGTTGTTTGATATATAGTTTATGTATCCATAGTTATATAGGCCTGTGGAATAATTGGAACCGTAACTGACAATGACCCCGACGTATTTCTGGAGTCAGCAGCGGCGTTGTTTATAAGCAACACAAAGGACGAAGATTTTGATGGATTTAATGGTTTGGAGTGACACGGATGGTTTGATAAAATTGCTGTTTATGTTATAGTTATTTGGTAAATAGTTTATATTTAGTTATATAGGCCTGTGGAATAATTGAAACCGCAACTGACGAGTCTGATGTCAGCGCCGCATTTACTTCTGAAGTCAGCAGTGGCGTTGTTTACACAGAGGACGAAGATTTCAATGGATTTAATGATTTGGAGTGAATCGGACCGATGAACTTCTTATTTATGTCATAGTTATTTGATATATAGTTTATATATAGTTATGTAGGCCAGTGGAATAATTGGAACCACAACTGACGAGTCTGACATCAGCGCCGCATGTACTTCCGGAGTCAGCAGCACACAAGGCTGAGAAACATGACAGTTATTTATTTTTTTTTTTTTTAATTGATTCTTGGTATGTAACGTGTAAGCAATTTGTTAAACAACAGTGAATATTTTGGATCATTTACACTTCATTTTGAAAATATATTAGATCGTAATTGTATTTAAAAAATACATTCTACTATATTAGATTGTAAATGACACAATTGACAATTCACGCCAGTATTGTCAAAGTCATTTAAAGAGCTCTAAATTAACCTAGATATTTACACTTAATTAGCGCTGGGTAAAACTGATACGATTAAAATGTTATATAATTGATTCATAGGACATTAAATCTATAATTGTAATACACGTATGGTGCGTACTGGAGAGTTCCTTACAAGATGGACGATGGGATTGGGGGATAATACCTTTTTAGCACAAAGAGCAGTAAATTGTTGTTTTCTGTTTCTGTAGTTACAGAGCCGTATTATTTAGTAAAAGTGTAAATCCAACTAATTGTGAAAGGAGAATTGGATGTTGTTGGGTTGGGAACTTCCTTTTTAACGTCATACAGGGAAGCTATGAGTCCAAGTTTTTGAGGCGAGCTCAGCCTGTACATTTGTGAGTAGTGTTGCCACCTTTCATGGTCTGTCCCAGAAAAAAAAAAAAAATCCAGGACACTGAGATGTCCCAGATTTTTGTATACGTTGTGCAAAATGTGTATTTCAGTTTAATTGTAGCGCGCCTATGTCCATAAACTTGTGCACAGCTTTATTAGCTCTAGAAAAATGATGTAGCATATTCTAAAGATGACTGTTTAGAATAGGAGAAATACACTATGTGGCTAAGACCATGCCCAGACGATCCATTTTATTCTAGCTGCTCCCTGTGCCCAGCAAAAATTATCTTCAAATATTAAGGTAAGATCGCATTAGATCAGGGGTCTCAAACTCATGGCCCGCATGCCAATTGCGGCCCTCGGGACAATATTTTGCGGCCCCCTGCGTGACATCTAAGCTGTGTGTTAGTGCGGCCCGCGAATTTCTTTTCGCACATGCATCTGGCCGTTTTACTTTTTTTGACACGTATGGGCTCCCGTAGCTCAGGCTCGTGACAACTGGGCGAATTAGCAATTGGCTAATTGGCGAATTAGCACTTTGACATGTTTGAATGAGCGAGTGGAGGGAAATATCTTGTCACTGTCACCTAGTGCTGTACATTGTCTGCCCCCGTCATGTCTGTTTCAAAACCTGCCGTGAAGAGAAAAGTTGCGGATGAGCACAGGCAATTTCAGGAGAAGTGGGAGGCGGAATATTTTTTTGTTGAGCACAGGAACGTCGCAACCTGTCTAATATGCATGGGTAAAGTTGCTGTTAACAAAGAGTTTAACATCAGACGTCATTACTCAACTAAACATGCTGAGGAGTATGCAAAATACCTGGGAGATGAGCGAGAGGATCGGGTCGCCAAACTTAAATCATCTCTACTGAGGCAACAAGTTTTTTTCAAAAAAACAAGCAAAGAGAACGAAGCGGCTGTGAAAGCTAGCTATGTTGTGAGTGAAATGATAGCAAAAGCTGGAAAGCCCTTCAAAGACGGCGAGTTTGTAAAACAGTGCATGATCCAGGCTGCAAGTATTGTCTGCCCGGAAAAAAAGGAGCTGTTTGGTAATATCAGTATTTCCGCCAACACAGTGGCAGAGCGTATTTCTGATTTGTTGGGTAACATTTACCATCAACTGCGTGAGAAAGCTAAACATTACCACTCATACTCGCTGGCTCTTGATGAGAGCACAGACGTCACTGACACGGCGCAGCTTGCAATATATCTCCGTGGTGTTGACAACATTTTTGAAGTTACGGAGGAGTTGCTCTCAGTGATTCCAATGCATGGCCAGACCACCGGTCAGGAGATATTTCGACAGCTGTGTGATTCCATTGAGGATGCCGGCTTACAATGGAAACGTCTGGCCGGAATAACTACCGACGGAGCGCCATCAATGACGGGGAGAAAAAACGGACTTGTAGCACTTGTTCAAAGAAAACTAGAAGAGGAGGGTGTGGAGGATGCCATTGCTCTGCACTGCATTATCCATCAGCAGGCCCTTTGCAGCAAAATCCTGGGGTTTGACAAGGTGATGTCTGACGTCGTGAAAATGATCAACCATATCAGATCCAGGGCTTTAAAGCACCGACAGTTCCGCGACTTTTTGGCAGAAATAGAGTCGGAATATGAGGACGTGCTCTACTTCACCGAGGTACGTTGGCTCAGCAGGGGGAAAGTCTTGAAGAGGTTTTTTGAGTTGAGAGAAGAGGTGAAAGCCTTCATCGAGAAGGATGGGATGCCTGTTCCTATGCTAAGTGATCCTAAATGGCTGATGGACTTAGCTTTTCTTGTTGACATCACACAGGAGTTGAATGTACTGAATAAGAAGTTACAAGGCCAGGGCCAGCTTGTCAGTGCTGCATATGACAATGTCAGAGCATTCTCCAAGAAACTTGTGTTATGGAATGCCCACCTTTCTCAGAAAAACCTCTGCCATTTCCCAGCTTGCAAGACACTCATGGATTCTGGCACAGCATTCAGTGGTGAGAAGTATGCTGATACCATTGGGAAGCTACAAGAAGAATTTGATCACAGGTTTGCAGACTTCAAGACACACAGAGCCACTTTTAACATTTTTGCTGACCCCTTCTCCTTTGATGTTGAGGATGCCCCCCCTGTTCTGCAGATGGAGGGAATTGACCTGCAGTGCAATACTAAACTCAAAGCCAAGTTCAGGGGAGTGGAAGAACAGTGGAGCTTGGACAATTTTTGAGAGAACTGCCCCCCAGCTTCCCTGAGCTTTCCAGGATGTTCAAGCGGACCATGTGCCTTTTTGGCAGCACCTATCTGTGTGAAAAGCTCTTCTCCACAATGAACTTCAATAAGTCAAAGTACAGGTCCAGAATTAAAGATGAGCATCTTAAAGCCATACTGAGGGTCTCAGTTGCCTCCTCCCTCAAGCCAAATGTGGCTCAGCTGTGTGAGAGGAAGCGTTGCCAAGTCTCTGGCAGCAAGGAGTAGGAGGAAGTAGAAATGAAGCCTAAGTTCTGAAGAACTGTTCCTGTTCTTCATGTTCTGCATGTTCTGACTGTTAATTTGTTCAAATTGAGAAGATTGGATCAGTTGACCTTTTTTATGGATTACTTTTGTGGATTACGATTTGATGCGGCCCAGCCTCACCCAGACTCTACCTCCAGCGGCCCCCAGGTAAATTGAGTTTGAGACCCCTGCATTAGATGATCACGCCAAGTCTAAAAAACATCAAAATCGAACCCAGCCAAAAGCAGCAAGCAGCAGAGGCACAGGAAAGCACAAGCAAAGCACTCGCCACACTCTAAACAATCACATAAGTTTGACATTACACTTTACATTGTTACATTTGGTTATTATTACAGACTGTGAATAATAACATAACCTGTTTTTCTTCCACATAAGCAAACAGAACATAATTATTTATTCCCCCTTTTCCCTCAATACTGCCCCCAGGTGCCCACAACAAAACACTGTTGAAAATGAACCTAAATAATAAAGGCCTGCTATTAAATAAAGCAAATAAACAAATAACTAGTAAGTGTCATTTTTACTAAATAGAGCTATACAATTGCAGCGTAGAAGGGTGATTTTTATCTTGGGTTTGATGTGCGAAGGGTGCTGTTGCTTACAAAACTGGCTGGTCAAAATTTACATTATTTTTGTCAGACCCAGGTGGCAACCCTATGTGTGAGAAATATTACGCAACATGTCAGTGTTAATTTGTGGGATGTTCACACTAAATTTATGTTCTGAAATACGACAGAAACGGCACAAAACAAAATTTCCTCAATTCCATACTTGTCCAAATCCGTTTGATTTCTAACTTCTCTAAAGAAGCAGGGTGATCCTGCTAAAAAGTAAATTAAAGAATGCGTTCACATACATAAACGTCGAATGGTTCTACGGCCATTTATTGCTAATCTTTTGACCCATATCAATGGAAGAATAACGATTTCGTTTCCCGTAATCCCGAGCTGGTGACCAACAATAACAATCGTGTTTACAACTGCTCACGACATAAAATTCAGCGTATCAGCAGGACGTGCATTGCAGTTCCATATTGCATATTCAAACTAAAACCGGTTAACATACGCCGCTTCAACCTGATTTCGCAATCGCAGGATAAGAGAAGGTCAAGGGGACAGTTCACGAACTGTTAAGATTAGTCGTGGAGGTCAGGCATCAACAATTGCGGTGGTGTTGTATTAAATATGCTTTAATCATGTCGTAAACATTAATATATTCTATTGGTCACCTAAATGGAAAAGAAGAGTGTAATTAAAATACACTATTTCCATGTGTAAGCAGTTCTCTAAGCTAATAAAGTCAGTTTATTATAGTTTAAACATTCGCGCTAATAAATATTATTTAGCATATAAAAGACAACGCCACAGCAGCCATCATCCGAATCAAATGCAATCGTTTTACCTGAACCAACACTTTTATGTACATCAAAGGATGAGATAGGACAGTAAGCCCGGATCCCAATATTACTTGGCCGCACGTGTCCGCCATTTTTAGTACCACAGCTTCACCGGAAGATATTCTTTGCACTTTCTTTACGGAGAACTCGAACACATTACTCTTATCGTACGTACCGCCATCTAGTGTTGAATTCCGCCATGTCAGGCTACAAAGAAAATAAAACGCGTGACACACGCCATTCATGACTCTCATTCGTTCCTTCCATTTTCAGTTATCAATCAATAATCAATAAGTGAAACGTGTCAGATTATGTACAAATTGGAAATCGAACAAAACATTCTCAACTCAAATCACGTGAAGTTGATTTGCATAGCCCTTAATCAAACTTCTCTTCTGTGTGTGTGCGGATCTCGGTGCAGTAGAGATATAGCAATTATCACAAGCAGTCTCAAAAGGCTTCACATAGACAAAAATTGATAATTATTCTCAAAGCATCCCCTGATCGTAAGCTCCCAAAACGGCAAGGAAAAACTAAAAAAAAAAACTACCAGGGGAAAATGAGAAACCTTGAGAAGGGACCACAGATGGAAGGATCCCCCTTTCAGGATCACCAGGCTGCAATGGATGCAGAGAGGGCACAAATAATACATATTATGAAAATAAATGAAAGAGTGAATGTCCAAGTCAAAGCGAAGAGCTGCCGGAGGTGCCCTCGAATGTCCTGGCAGTGTCTTCGAGGAGGGTGAGCTGCAGTTCCCTCATCCTGAATTGGTCCACGAGAATCCGCTGTCAGCTTTGGTGCCACCTAACCACCTCCCCAGCTGGGGAGGGGGGGTGGGGAGAGGGAGCGAAAACAAACTCCAGCCGAATCGGCCACTACAGGTTAATTAAAGGCCATATCATAGAAATGTGTCTTTAAACGTGTCTTAAATGTTTCTAGTGAGGTAGCAGTGCTAATATCCATTGGTAGGGCATTCCAAAGCTCTGGAGCCCGAATAGAATATGCTCTAGACCCTGCACACATTTTCTTGGCCCTCGGTGTCAAAAGACTAGCGTTTTGCGAACGAAGGTTACGAGACGGAACATAAGGAACAACTAGGTCGACGAGATATGAAGGCACTAAGCCATGCAGTGATTTATAAGTTAATAGAAGAACCTTGAAGTCACATCTTAAATGGACCGGGAGCCAATGTAAGTTGGCTAATATTGGGGTAATGTGATCAAATGTTCTTGTCCGTGAGAGCAGCCTCGCAGCAGCATTTTGTACTAACTGTAGACTTTTGATGCTGGACTTGGGAAGACCAGAGAATAATGCATTACAGTAGTTCAGGCGCGACGTGACGAACGCATGTATAATAGTTTCCGCATCACCGGTCAAGAGGATCGGACAAATCTTAGCAATATTACGAAGGTGAAAAAACACAATTCAGGCTATATTCTTAATGTGCTTTTGAAAGGAGAGCGTTTGGTCAGATATTACCCTGAGATTAGTTACAGTATCGCTCTGAGTGATAGTACGGGTATCTATAGTTATAGTGGTTTCATTAAATAAGTGTTGATAACGAGTTGGACCAATTATCAACATCTCAGTTTTATCTGGGTTAAGACGAAGGAAGTTGAGAGACATCCATTGCTTGATCTCCGCAAGGCACGCCTCAAGATTACAAGAGTCCCGCGGATCTGTCATCGATAACAGCATATATAATTGGGTGTCATCCGCGTAACATTAAAAACCAATATTATATTTACGTATTATGTCCCCGAGCGGAATCATATAAATATTAAATAGAATCGGTCCAAGTACCGACCCCTGTGGGACACCACACATAACATTATAGAGCTTAGAGGACGTATCGCCATGGACCACTCGGTGCGTCCTGTCTGCCTAGTGCTGACCCTGAAATACCAACACAACTTTTAAGACGCCCGGTTAAAATATCCAAGTCTACAGTGTCGAAGGCAACACTAAGATCGAGTAGTAACAATACCGATGAAGTGTTTGAATCCATAGCTATGAGGAGATCATTAGTCACTTTAGCAAGTGCTTTCTCAGTGGAATGATTAGCTCTAAAACTAGACTGAAAACATTCACATCGATTATTGGCGACCATGTAATCAATAAGCTGCTGCGCTACTACATTTTCAAGAAGTTTTGCTACGAACGGGAGGTTTGAAACTGGCCTATAATTACTGAGACAGTCCGGGTCAAGATTTGGTCGCTTAAGTAACGGTTTAATAATAGCGGTTTTAAAGGCTGTTGGCACTATCCCAGAGGAGACAGACAGATTGATTATATTTAAGACGGACGGTCCTATAATTTGAAATAATTCCTTAAGTAGTTTGGCTGGAAGCGGGTCGAGTAAACATGTTGTTTGTTTAGCTGCACGAACCAATTGTGTAAGCCTTTCAAGGAACACGCTTTTAAAATTTGAGAGGGTTATTGCATGATCATCAGCGCCGGTAATCGGTGGTCTCGACTGAGCGATTGGAATGGTATTCTTGATCTCATCCCTAATGGATTCAATCTTTCGAGCAAAAAGTGTCATGAACTCGTCAGCTAAGTGAAAGGAGCTATCGGGGGTCGGCTGGCGTAGTGTTAGCTTTGCCACTGTATCAAATAGGTATGATTGATTGATTGATTGATTGATTGATTGATTGATTGATTGATTGATTGATTGATTGATTGATTGATTGATATCTTTATTTCGAACATCCAAAACAAAAAAGAAAAAACAAAACAAATCACACTCTAAAGTGCCACATATAAGTCCATACAACAAACAAACAAAATATAAACCAACAAACAGAAAAAAATACATAAATAAATAATAATAATAATAATACATAAGTAAATAAATCAATAAAGAATGCTCGAAAAGGAGTAGGAAGAAGCATAGCTTTTTAGATTCCTACCCCTTTCTCACTTTATCCATTAAACCAATGATTCAACATATATTGTAATTCTACAACAGAACACAAGTAGATACACTTTCACACTTATTTTTCTGTTTCATTTTAACTTGTGTGTAGCCCTTTGGCACTTTTAGCCTTTGTACCCGCTAAACAACATATTTTTGTACATTCTTTTAAACTGGTGGATATTTGGACTTTGCTTGAGTTCCTCACTTAGATTGTTCCATAGTTTGACCCCAGTTATAGTGATGCAGAAACTTTTTAAGGTTGTTCTTATGTTTAAGATTTTGAAGTTGTGATTCCCCCTTAACTTATAACCTCCCTCCCGATTCCTAAATAAGTTTTGGATATTTTCTGGTAGTTGTTTTGCTTTTGCCCTATACATGATGATTGCTGTTTGGTAAGATACTATGTCAGTGAATTTCAATAGTTTGGATTGTATGAAAAGTGGATTTGTGTGTTCCAAGTAGTTGACTTTATGAATAGTCCTTATTGCTCTTTTCTGCAGAATGATAAGTGGCTGTAGTGAAGTTTTATAAGTATTCCCCCAAACCTCAGCACAGTAATGCAAATAGGGCAAGACAAGAGAACAATAAAGTGTACGAAGTGAATGATAATCCAGTAATTCTTTTGCTTTGTATATGATTGCCATACTTCTTGAAATTTTAGACTTTACGTTTTTGATGTGTGGCTTCCAACTCAGCCTGTCATCTATTATAACCCCAAGAAATTTGTATTTAGGATTGTTTTTATTGAGATTAATGTCTTGCGAAAAATAAAGAGTTTTTGCTAAGATAAGCGCATCTTTATATTTCAGGAGGCTGTCCTGCCATGCCTGATGGAAAACCTCAAGTTTGGTTATGTCAGGCGCAGAGCAGGGAGAGGACTCGAATGCAGAGATTCCAAAGTTCAACAAAGTGTTTATTGTCTCCACTGATGGTGGAACAAAAAACGCCTCACGAGGAGGGAAAAACTAAGGCACCTCGAACCGAGGGAGAAAAAGGAGAAATCAAAGCGCCTCGAACCGAGGGAAATACAAAAACAAGATAGCGATGTAACCAAGTTAACATCGGTGAGCAAAGACGTTCAAACAAGGCTTTCTACGTGGACTCAAGGGTTTCGTGATCGCTAGTGTTCTCAGCAAGGCAAGACGCACTGGCACTGGATACGGGGAAAGACGCGGGTTATATGGACACAGGAGGGGAACACAGGTGAAGACAGTTGGTCATTGACGCAGGTGCACACACTTGGAATCAGGGGATCACGTGACCGGACGCACAGGGGAAGGACACACTGACTGGAACGAGAGGAAATCACACAATAAAACAGGAAATGATCCGGACGACACATGACAGCATGACAGGTTAAACGCCATCTGCGTTCATGCTTTCTACATAATTGCTTAAGCGTACGTGTTTCATCTGTGAACCACAGAGTAGGCAATCTACGGCGAGTTTTCAGACGTAGACATTTAACAATGTCGCATTGAATTCATTTGTAAGATTATCAATAGAGCCGATATATGCGGGAAATATGGCAGTTGCTGGCAACAGTAATTCAGATAGCGCAGTTGCAGTCATGTAATATTACGGCTGCTATAATTCTGATTGCTCTCTTGTCTTTGACAAATAACTAAAATTTCAAATTTTATTAAGTAATGATCAGACAAAACAGTAGTGTATGGCAGTACTGTTATATTGGAGGTTGCAAGTCCTCGGGATAATACCAGATCTAAGGTATTTCCATTCTTATGCGTTGCTGCCTTTACGGCTTGCGTAAAACCAAACGTATCAGTTAAAGTCTGAAACGTCGAAGTAAGTGGCTCTGACGGTAAATTCATGTGGATATTGAAATCGCCCATGATTATTATACTATCCGCATTTGTCACTAGATCAGCAACGAATTCTGAAAATTCATCCAGGAAGCCAGAGTAAGCCCCGGGTGGACGGTAAATAACAGCAAGATAAAATTACAATAAAGCGGTGGATCGGACAGTGAGAACTTCAAATGTTTTAAATACAGTAATTGAACGAGGCCTAAATCTAAGCTCGGAATTTGAGATGAGGGCGACACCCCCACCCTTTTTTCGAGGACGCGCCACATGCGAGCTCACAAAATTTGGAGGCGATGCCTCGTTAAGCGGCAGCAGTTCATTAGGTTTTAACCAGGTCTCGCAAAGACCAAAAACGTTTAGATTATGTTCCGTGATGAAGTCATTAACGAGAACTGCTTTCGTATGAAGCGATCTAATATTCATAAAACCGAGTTTAAGTGTAATCGGTTGATCAGGGTGCGTATCTATCGAAGGATTTTTAAACGAAATGCGAGTAAGATTGTGTTCTCTAGGCCTGACATCACCTCTCAAATGTTTATTAGCGCGGTGGGACGATACGACCGTGAGACTTTGATAGTAAATATTTGTTACACATGTAAAATTATCTGAAACAGGCACCGTTTCATCAGCAATACCGGTCTGGGTGGAGTGATTGGATTTGTCTACTACCCCAGTAGAAAGTGTGTTCACGTGTACTGTAGAGCTATTCAAACTGTGACGATCTAGTCTACACAAGGAGCTATGTGCATGCTGGAAGTCTAGCCTAGCGCTGGTTAACTTTAACTTAACGGACTCCAAACCCATACTAACAGGTTGTCTAATCACTTGTGCCCCAGCCTGCTCTAAAGTGACCTGTGGCTCAAACAGTAATCTATATTCCTAGAAAGAGTGACGGCGCCTTCACGGTTAGGGTGAAGGCAGTCCTTCCTCAACAGGTCGGGGCGGCCCCAGAAGGAGGACCAGTTATTTTATTTATTTATTTATTTATTTATTTATTTGTTGTGTTATTTATTCATTATTTATTCAGCACGCTGTTGTTTACTTGTTTACTTGATTGTCTATTGTGGGCCATGTCTTGTCACCGTGGGATAGCGGGGAACGAAATTTCGGTTTCTTTGTGTGCCTTTGGCATGTGGAGAAATTGACAATAAAGCTGACTTTGACTTTGACTTTGAAAGTTATCTATAAAATACAGTCCCTGCTTTTTACAGAACCCAGCCATCCTGTCACGCCCGTGCCACAGCACGCTCGGCCTGCACTTCGCTCGGCCACACCCCTTTCGTTACCGTAATGTCTGTCACCTGCTTCCTCTTGTTACCCTGTGTATTTAAGCCCTGCCCGTGTGTTTCTCCCTGTCGGTGTCTACTGTTGTGTCCGTTCCTGTTCGTGCCCAGTGTTCCTGTTCTTGTCATCTGGTTTTCCCTCGGTCTGTCTGAAGGCTCACGGTCAGAATTTTAACCTTGTCCAAGGGGACTTCATGTCGGTCAGTCTGTCTGTTTTGCTGGCCGTGAGTCTTCCTCCCGTCTGTGTCGTCGGTTCCCCACCTGCCTCCCTTCCAACTCCTTTTCCCTGCAATAAATCCTGGTTCAAGCTGCATTTGGTCGCCCTGGCTCAACTCATTCCTGACACATCCATCGATTAGGGGAGACTAATCTACTAAACCTCTCATCAATGCCTCTCCCAGGCAAGGGACCAGAGACAAATACCGTATTTGCCGGTGTACAGGTCGACTCGGTGTATAAGTCGACCCCCTAAAATTCGACGGAAATTTACGATTTTATGATATATCCTTTGTATAAGTCGAGCTCAATTGTTGCATTATATTAAACTTCAAAATTCAATATGCGAAATTTATTGACGAAATGTGTTCAAATTCCGGGAGGCCGTGCGCATGCGGCTGTTTATAAGCACCGCGGAGGAGATCGCGGCCGGCGAGCTCGCGCACGCCGCCCGGCACCAACGGGAGGCGGGAAATAGCTCCAAGCCGAGCGGATCGGCACTTTATAAGCACCGCGGAGGAGATCGCGGCGCCTCATTCGACTTCCAGCGGCCGGCGAGCTCGCGCACGCCGCCCGGCACCAACGGGAGGCCGGAAATAGCTCCAAGCCGAGCGGATCGGCACTTTATAAGCACCGCGGAGGAGATCGTGGCGCCTCATTGGACTTCCAGCAGCCGGCGAGCTCACGCACCCGCCCGGCACATCCGGGAGGCCGTGCGCACGCGCCAAGTGGCCGAAAATAGCCCCCGCTGAGCGGATCGGCTGTTTATAAGCACCGCGGAGGAGATCGCGGCGCCTCATTGGACTTCCAGCGGCCGGCGAGCTCGCGCACCCGCCCGGCACATCCGGGAGGCCGTGCGCACGCGCCAAGTGGCCGAAAATAGCCCCCGCCGAGCGGATCGGCTGTTTATAAGCACCGCGGAGGAGATCGCGGCGCCTCATTGGACTTCCAGCGGCCGGCGAGCTCGCGCACCCGCCCGGCACATCCGGGAGGCCGTGCGCACGCGCCAAGTGGCCGAAAATAGCCCCCGCCGAGCGGATCGGCTGTTTATAAGCACCGCGGAGGAGATCGCGGGCGGGCCGCGCACTCGCGCACGCCGCCCGGTTCAAATTTTCTAAGTGCAACGCACAATGAGATGCATGAGAAACGGCCTTGGTTACCATCACATTTGAAGCGATGAATACGAAGTTAAATTTTATGACTCGGTGTATAAGTCGAGGTCGATTTTTTTCGGTCGATTTTGGATCGAAAAAGGTCGACCAATACACCGGCAAATACGGTAGTCGATGCCGACTCATCTTTCTGGTGAGATCACAAGTCTTCGCTATGTTTTTCTTTGTGATCTCTGATTGCCTCATCCTAACATCATTGGCGCCGACGTGTATCACTATGTCCGAGTAGCTAGTGTTGTTGGAACTACGCTGTTGACTAGGCCTATTGCGAGTCAGCTCCCTAAGATTAGCTTCTATGTCGGGTGCTCTGCCCCCAGGAATACACATTACCGTGGCTGGATTTTTAAGCGTAATATTTCGGGTAATGGAGTCACCTATGACCAAAGTGCGAGGGCCAGTAGACCAAGATGATTTTAGATGGCTATGCGTCTTACCTGGCTCATCGCGATTAGCAAGCCGCCTGGGGCTAATGCTAACTAGGCTAGCGGGCTGACTACAGTCCGTGTCTGTGTCCGCCACATCTACTGTTATCGCACTATTCTGCTCTAACTGGCGGACACGTCCCTCTAGCAGAGACAACCTCTCTAAGAGAAGGGTACAGCTGGTGCACGAAGCCGTACAAACCTCTTGATCCGCAGCCATACTTTGTGTCCAATGATCGACGGTAGACGAACAGCCACGAAGCCTCCGCTCTCTCTGACAGGAATATCCAAGAAAAATTACATTTTAATTCTGACATGCCAGCTAACACAAGGATGAAAAAAAATCTAGCTGAAAAGTGGCAAGTGTTGTAAATTGGGGGATGAGACATTCGCTTTAAAGTACTATCCTTGACTGATCATCCGTGAGGACGCTGGTGCACCTGGCTGGCACACCTGGCTGGCGCACCTGGCTGCCGTTTCTCGCTCTACCTCAATCTCAAACCGGATTACCCGCCGAAAAACCTCCACCTATCTAGGCTACAGCTTCAGAAACCCCTGCGTGATCTGTGTGTGTTGGCTGGACTTGCCGGTGTCGTGGGGCTCGGCATGGGAGCCATTGACACTACCTGGACGCGGGTGGGTGCGTTGGCGGCCCCGCATCCCGGCGCTGCCGCGGCTGCCTGCCCCCAGGGCCAGGCCCGGCGCGCCGCCGTCGGGGGCCCCGCTGTTGCTTCTTCACCGTCTGCCATTTCTCAGCGTCTGTCATGGTTCTCCATTACACGCCGGCCGAGCTTCGCCGGTTCGTTCCCGCGCTTCCTTCTTCCGGCGAGCTGGTCAACGCACCAGACTTTGCCCTTTTACGCCGATCCCCCTACATCCATTGCGGATTCCTGACGAAAAGTCATTTAACACTGAAAACTGTATTCCAACACTATGGACTGACCGCAGCTCACACACCGGCTTCCACACTTCTGCCCTACGTCATCGCAACAACCCACATCATCAGATTTCGTCCTAGGTGAAACTTTTCAACCTCCTGACAATCCCAACCACCTCCCCAACGGCTTCAAAACAAAAGCCCCTGAAAATTGTCCTCTTCAACATACGATCCCTCACCAATAAAAGCCTCATCCTAAATGAATTCATTACAGACAACAAACTTGATCTGCTCTGCCTAAACGAAACATGGCAAAAACTCCTGGACTATTTCTCACTCAATCAAACCACCCCTACAGGATACTCTTATCTGGACAGCCCACGCACTGAGGGCAGAGGGGGTGGCATCGCTGCTATTTTCAATCAAAACCTCAAAGCCCGTGCACTGGCCCGCCCCTCTGCCCCATCATTCGAACATCTGGCTTTTAAACTTCCAGTACCTAAACCCCTCATCGATGTTATTATTTACCGCCCCCCCAAACCAAATCCATCTTTCTTGTCTGACCTCTCAGAATTCATCACTGCACTTTTATCAGTTTCATCATCTCTCCTGCTCCTTGGTGATTTCAACCTGCACATCAATTCCCCAGACTGTAAACGTTCGCTGGACTTCCTGGATTTCCTCAACTGCTCCGGCTTCACTCAACACATCACCTTCCCTACCCATAACCACGGACACACCGTAGACCTGGTCTGCTCCACTCCCCCCACTTGTCTGACCTCCTGCACCGCTACACGCCCACCCGCCGACTCCGCTCTGCTGACGCCAAACTCCTCACCCCCACCACCTCGACCAAATACCAGACCATTGGAGATAGAGCCTTTGCCATTTCTGCCCCCACTCTCTGGAATTCTCTCCCCCTGACCATTCGTAATGCTGACTCCCTGCACTCCTTCAAACACCATATCAAGACCCACCTCTTCAACTCTGCATATGACACCTAACTCATCGTGTGTGTGTGCGTGTATGTGTGTGTGTGTGTGTGTGTGTGTGCGTGCGTGTGTGTGTGCGTGTGCGTGCGCGTGTGTGTGTGTGTGCGTGTGCGTGCGCGTGTGCGTGCGTGCGTGTGTGTGTGTGTGTGTGTGTGCGTGCGCGTGTGTGTGTGCGTGTGCGCGTGTGTGTGTGCGTGTGCGTGCGTGTGTGCGTGCGTGTGTGCGTGTGTGTGTGTGTGTGTGTGTGTGTGTGTGTGTGTGTGTGTGTGTGTGTGTGTGATTATGCGTACATTTTTCTATGTAAAGCGGCTTTGAGTACTTAGAAAAGCACTATACAAAACTGATATTATTATTATTATTATTATTATTATTATTATTATTATTATCCATACGCGCTGCTGACAACTATAACTTATGAGAGCGTCACATGCCCACAGTTGACAAATATAAGACATCCTTTCAAATTAAAATTTTAAAATGCTACAAATAAATACAACTATTTATAGAGCGTATTTCACAACACCTGCAGCTGTCAGGCGGTCATGTTTATTTTCCGGATTTCTGTCTTGTCTGTGTCGTGACTTCACTTCCTGTTTTATTTTGTCATCTTTTCCGTTTCAGTTCGTGGTTCCTTCCTCTATGTTTCTATTGTCTTGTATTCCCTGATCCCGATTGTGTGCACCTGTGTAGTTGACACTAATTGTCAGCACCTGTGTCCCCGCCCTTTTGTGTGTATTTAGTCCGTGTCTTCCCCTTGTCTTGTGCCAGTGTGTCTTGCCTCATCCCGACCACCAGCGATTCCTTGCCGTACGACTACCTAGTAAGATTCCTCCTTTCTGTCTCGCCTCAGAGCGACGCCTTTTGTTAGTGCCTTTTTCCCCATAGCCCTTTTTGTCTCGCCCGAGTGCGATGCTTTTTGTTTGGACTTTTGCCGAATGTTTTTCCTTCGCAAGAGGCGCTTTGAGTTGTCTTTTTGGTCATCCTTCTGTTGGAATAAATCCGTGAAAAGTAAGACTCTGCATCCGAGTCCTCCGCCTTGTTCCCAGCCTGACAGCAGCTGTAACATCCATCCATCCATCCATTTTCTGAACCGCTTAGTCCCCACGGGGGTCGCGGGCGTGCTGGAGCCTATCCCAGCCGTCATCGGGCAGTAGGCGGGGGACACCCTGAACTGGTTGCCAGCCAATCGCAGGGCACACAGAGACAGACAACCAATCGCACACACACTCACACCTAGGGACAATTTGGAGTCTTCAATCGGCCTACCAAGCATGTTTTTGGAATGTGGGAGGAAACCGGAGTGCCCGGAGAAAACCCACGCGGGCCCGGGGAGAACATGCAAACTCCACACAGGGAGGGCCGGAGGTGGAATCGAACCCGCACCCTGGTAACTGTGAGGCGGACGTGCTACCCAGTGCGCCACCGAGCCGCCTCAGCTGTAACATATAAAAAATAAAAAACTATATATATATATATATATATATATATATATATAGTTTTTTTTTAAAAGATATAGTTAATAGTTTATCTCGGTGCAGTAGGGATATAGTAGCAATTTTGAGAGAGACTTAGAATTAAAAGCAAAATTATATTTTAATTCCGACATATGCCAGCTAACGTTAGGATGAAAAAAAATACTAGCTGAAAATTCGCAAGTGTTGTAAACTGGGCGATGAGAGTCACTTTAAAGTACTATCCTTAAGCGCTGCTGACAACAATAACTTATGAGATGTAAAATCAAGGAGGAGTGTCATATTTAGAACACAGGCGCTTTATGACCTATAGATCGAACAATAGCATTTGTCGCATATACAACCTTGTTGGTAGAATGTAAAATTACATTACAGTTTATTACAAAGGATTTTGAAATTTTATCTGATGATAAATGCTGGAAGTCAGAAAAAAGAAGAATGAGGAATGTGAGGTGACAATGGGGTGTGAGTGACGTGTGAAGTGAGAGATTGGAAGAGGGGAAGAAATTATTACGTGAGACCAGTAGGTGATCGAAGGAAAAAGGAATCGAAGATTGGAGTCAGGATAAAGGGAAAATGCAGGGTTTTTTGAATATTTGAATGTAGGAAAAAATTATTGAAAAGTTGTGAAAAAATTTTGAAGAAAGAGGATTATAGCTATGTTAATAGGTAGGCTGGATGGATTACTCAGAAGGAAAAAGAGAAAGCATTTGGTAAGGGCGGCTTGATAGTAAGATGATGAGTGTGCGCAACTGATGGTATACAAAATGTTAATAGGAGGATTTGGGGTGTAATAAACAAAAGCTACACAGGAAGTAATGACTGATAACACAAAGATAGTTTTGTAAAGTTTCTGTCCCAGTGTGTTCTGCCCTAGCACATGGCATGATTCCTGAATTGGGTCCTTTTACTCTTTTTTTTGGCAGCATTTAGTGTGACTACTGCTGTAGGGTAAAAGCTGTTGGCGAATCTGCTGGTCCTTGATTTAATTGATCTGTAGTGTCTGCCTGATGGCAACAGTTCGAAAAGGGAGTGGCCAGGGTGGTGTCCTTTAGAATGTTCTGTGTTTTTCTGAGACAGCGGGTTCTGTGTAGATCTTCCGGTGTTGGGAGAGGGCAGCCAACGATCTTCTGTGCTGTGTTGATGACCCCTTGGAGCTTTTTCGTCTGAGCTGCAGTGCAGCTGGTGTACCGAACACATATACAGTATATTAAAATGCTCTCTATGGAGAACCGATAGAAGGACACCAGCAGTCTCTGTGTGATGCTGTACCTCCTAAGCACTGTCAAGTGGCATGGTGGTACAAGATGGTGTAAAATTAGGTATTGAATTTGGCCAAGGCACATTGGCTATCCCAAAACATGTAGTAGTTCCAAAATTTCACCAGGAGATGGTGTTAAAGCTTGACATGGGGTACCTGATGGAAATTAACAAATCTAATAAATTAAATTGTTAGCAATTGGGAAGACACGACCTGTTCAAACAGGTAGCAACGCACAATTTTGGAATAAGAGTTTGCTATCCCATAATTTTCAGATGTAACAGCTTGAGCAATATCAATATATCTGTTTAAGTTGGAGGAACCCATTATTATGTTAAGTGCCATTATGGGTTGAGATGGATCTTTATTAGACAGGATATATGTGATTAATGTTGCAATGTTTTTTCCAACCTGTATTTAACATTGGTGTTCCACCCATACCTGAATATATTAAGTTGAGAGGAGACATTAAGGGCTAGTAGGGAAAGAACGAGCAAAACAGGAAACACCTGCATCCGGTGGCTGTCGGGCGCAGTGGTTGCTGCTTGAAGCAGGGTTGCCAAGACAACCAGAGGTGCAGGGATTCTGACCTTTCATCTACATATTCCAATGAGGTAATGCCAGAAGCCTATAAATATGATGCCCGAATGCAGAGCGGGCGCTTCTTCTTAGTCAGGGCGTTAGCCGTGACGCTGCCCGGAGATGGATTTTTCATTCTTTTTGAGATTGAACCAAAATCTACTAAGATGAATTTCCAGAGTCTTCGAATTGGACTCGGTCAAAATTTAAGCTTCGAGCAAGGGCAGAGGAGACAGCCGCTCCGGGCAGAAAGGGGAAGTTGTCAATTTTACTTTTTAGGCTACGCTCCTCACGGCCGGACCTTTCCTATTTTTTAAACAGAATTCGGATTTTGGAACAAAGGAGAGCTGATCACTCGACTTGTTCAACCAAATAGGTTTTTAGACCTTTAGTCTCCTCTTCTGTTTAGAGTGGGTGAGTCTTGTTTTCTTTGTTTTTTCGACTTGTAATTCTTTTGCTTGCTTATTCATTAAATCTCTTCTTAAGACTTAATTTGGTTATCGATTATTCCGTAGTAACTATGTTGAGCATGATTTTATATGCAGTAATTACAACTTTAAAATGTTTTTATTCCCCTATCATAGTCATTCTTTAAATCCGTTCAATTCTTTTTAAAGTGAAGACAGCTTTAATCTTTAACATCAGGAATTGTCAGATCTGGTTCGAAGTAGTTATCTTGAGCTCGGCGAGGGCGCTCTAGTAAATTAACGAATCCTTGAGGTCTTAACAAAGACATCTAAAAATATCCGTAACATAACAACAGCTTCAAACAGAAAAAAGCGGTGCCATCAATACGACGCGGTCATTTCGAAGTCTTACCTCGAATTGAGTTACTCGGCTCGAGCTTCGGGTGACTTGAGAGGGATTGGCGTCGTAAAGAAATTAGATTGATTCTGGTAGAGTTAATTTAACTCGGGTGGTTAGATTACGGACGAATCCCCTTACCCCGGCTGGTCCAAACCCGTTACCGGGAAGCCACTTCGATAAAAAGTGCGCGTTTGACAGCACCCATAGGAAGTAGAGTCTCCGCTGGGCCTTTTTTGGCAGCTCAGAGGTGTTCACGCTCCAAGTGAAGTCCTCCTTAATGTGGACTCCCAGGAAGCGGAAGGAGGACACCCTCTCCACACAGACCCCGTTGATGATTAGTGGTGGAATGTCCGTTTTTTTCCTCTTAAAGTCAATGACCAGTTCTTGGGTTTTAGCCGTGTTTAGGAGCAGATTGTTCTCTCCGCACCACTCCGACAGCTGCACCATCTCGTCCCTGTAGACAGACTCATCCCCCTTTGAGATGAGCCCCACTACGGTTGTATCATCCGCAAACTTTACAATGGTGTTGCTAAGGTGGGCGGGGGTGCATGTGTGTGTGTAGAACGTGTAGAGCAGTGGGCTCAGTGCGCAACCCTGTGGGGAGCCGGTATCAAGGCTGAGAGGTCTGGATGTATGACGGCCCACTCTCACCCTCTGGCTGCGACCTGTCAAGAAGCTCTTAATCCACATGCAGTGTTAGGGTTTTCCAGGTTATCTTTATCATAGGATTATGTTGGAATGCAACAGGTAATAAATACCTTACCTTGTCCTCCTTATCACAAGATCGTAAAACATCCCCTGAGATGTTTAGACTGGAGGACAAGGGCTTTCTATTCAGCCCACTCATACCCCCACTCTGTTCCTCCTAATAAATATGCCCTTGCAGGAAGGAGAGCTTTCAGACTTCATTCGATAATCGCTGTTCAGACAGCGACGAATGGACTCTCCACCTGCAGGTGTCTAAAAGAACTTGCCTGTCTCCGTGTGGTTCTTGCAAAATAAGTTGGAGTGAGCAAATCTCTAACATTTTGGTGCCGAAACCCGGGACCCTCATACCCATCATCTGGCTGACGGAGGACGACGCGCTGTACACCGTCGACGGGCCAGCGTCCACTAGCCGGACCTGGTAAAGAAAGACCTGGGAAGGAAATTCTTCGCTGGGCCAGCATCTTAGGTCTGCCTTCGTCTGACAGAGGTGGATTGACGGGACCCGGCAGTGCAACGAACCAGGGGACAAGTAAGTTAAAGGCTTGAAATTGTGTTGTGTTGTTAAACGCGTAACACATAGAGGTGCACGGGAGATAGCTTGGGTTCAAGTCCCAGTGGAAGAAACAGGCTAAGAAAGGCAGAGCTTCTTTTTCGTTCATCGAAGAAGTGTGTAGACTCTTCTTTGTCTGTTTTTCCGAGCTGAGGGATCTGGCTTGGGTTAAAGTCCCAGTGGAAGGAACGTGCTAAGAAACACGGAGCTTCTTTTTTGTTAATCAAAGAAGGGCGTAGATTTTTCTTTGTATGTTTTTCCAAGCCAAAGAATAGCTTGGGTTCAAGTCCCAGTGGAAGAAACGGGCTAAGAAAAACAGAGCTTCTTTTTCTTAATTGAAGAAGGGCGTAGATTTTTTCTTTTGTCCGTTTTTCCAAAGCTGTTTGGGAGGGTTTTACACCCATCCCTGGATAGGCCTAAAAAAGCGCTGGAGTTTGTGTGATTGAGTGTGTGACTGGTAGGATAAATTGACTAAGAAGCAGTTCTAGCATTGATCCACGGCAATAATACAGGCTAGTAATTTGTTGAAAGGTCAATTTAAACCTGCATTGAGGATCCTCAAAGACATAGTTAAATAAATAAATAGTAATAAATAGTAATAATAATAATAATAATAATATTTTTGAGAAAAATAAATTGTATAACCTAGAACTACTAGAATTAAGATGGGAAATAAAAACGGTAAATCTCTACCTCTTGACGGAGATGAGAAGTACATGGCGAGTAGATTTCTTAATTGCATGCAATATATGCCAAAGTGGAAGAAAAAGTATGGAGTAGAAGGGAAGTTGAGAGTTGAAGTGTGGAAGATAGTAGTTGATGTTTTAGAAGAGAGTGTGGATAAAAAGAAAAATGGACTGAAAAAGAAAACAAAAGAAAGAGAATTGGATTGTGCTAAAGTGTGGTTGAAAGCTTCACAAGAGAGAAAAGAACAAATCCAAAAGACAAAAGATAGAAAGATGAAAGGTGATGAGGCTGAGACTATGTTTGTCAGGCCGGAAGACAATGAGGCCGGAGTGCGCAGGCGCACTGCCGCGGCCACGGCTCCCGCCGACGCTGAAGGCGCAGCTCGAGCAGAGGAGCAAGAGGAGCCTTCCGCTCGTACACAAAACTTGTATCCAAGCTTAACAAACCTGCAGCCCCCCCCATATAACAGCAAAAGAAGTCAGGGTCACATTACTAGAAGTCCTGTACAAACAAGAAGTTTGACCACTGCTGCTAGATTTTCTCAAAATTTAGACAAGGTTGATGTGTGCCCAATGATACAGGTGCCAAACCCTAATGTAGGGGAAGGCCAACTCCCACATACATATGTTTTCCGGCCATGGACATTGGAAGAGGCAAGAAAAGCTGTTGAAGGGGTTACCCCTGTTGCTGAAGACCCAGCTATATGGGCAGAGGACATGGCTGGAATTATACATTCCTATAGACTGAATGGACATGAGGCAGGAGAAGCTGCAATGTCCTCCTTGGGAAAAGACTGGGCAAAGGTTAGAGGAATGATGATGATGAACTAGATGAAGATACAACAGTCTTCTTCCAAGGGTCCCAGCAAGCCAGAGGGAGAGGTAGAGGCCAACAAGGTCACAGGCCGCCATATAATTCAAAACCCCCACGAGATTCTGACAACTGTTGGAACTGTGGGAGGCGAGGACACTTCGCACGAGAGTGTCGTTTTGCAAAACAATATCAATCAAAGGGTGGAGGAAGGAAAAGAGGAAAAGCCTCATTTTTAGCATGACAAGCTTCCTCCTCTTTGACTGCTTATGCTCATACAGAGAAAGAAAGAATAGATGCCCATATGACAGCAAAACATGTCATTGTCAGATTATTAGAATTTTTTTTTTTGATTATTAGAAGTCCTGTCCATCCAAGAAATATGACAATGCTGTTTGTATGCCCAAATTACAAATGACTAGAGCTCAAATTGTGTTACACTGAAGTTAAAATATGCAAATCAAGTGGTAAAGAAATGCAACTTGCTTCTAGAAGATAAATAAATAAAATTAGAATGTGCTGTCCTCGTGTGCATGGGAGGGACCAGCTCATGATCGACCACAGGAAATGGCCAGCCTGTGACGAATCATTGTGGCTGAGACCTACCTTTTGCATGCGAGAGCTGTGCATGTGTGTGCGTATATGTTAAAATGATGAACATTGGCTAAAGTTTTAGTATAAAAAAAAAATTTGCTAGACTGTGGTCTATCCAATTTGCACCGCAGAACAGAAATGATTTTGAAAGATAAAAATGAGAGGAAAAAGAGAGAAATCTGTTTGCAAGCAGAAACTAATCCACACTAGTGCATGTTAAGTGTCGAGCCCACATGAGAAATTCGAAAAAAAAAAAAAAAAAAATGACAGAACATGCTTTCAGGAATTGGAAGAAGCTAAATTGTGGATTTAAGATTTTGCAATGCTACATTTAATAGGAATAATTGATTGGTTGTGTTATAAGATTATACAAAATTCTAAATGCAAGCTAAATCTGAGATTGAGTTCTTCAAATTTAAAAACAAAGAAAAAAAATTCAGATTAATTTGCCAATTGTTTGTTTTAGTTAAGTTTTTTAGATTGGTGGATTGTTCTACCAGGAAACCTGAGTTGGAAATGATATATGAATGTTGTGTGGTGAGCTTGGATGAATTGGGACCAATGTGATAGAAAGACTCCTTTTTGGAGACTGCGTGTGAGATGCAAATGAACATTGATGAATGATAGCCTGAATGAAAAGAAATTACAGGTTGAATGGTTGAAGTTGTTGGCGACTACTATAGAAAATTAGTAGAGCGACTTTGATGAAAGAGTGATTTTGAGCAGGTTGAATGTTAGAAAGAAACACGTAGCTTTTGGATTGATAATTAACTAGAAAAAAAACTGGAGAACCAGTAACACATGTAGAAGATGTGTGAACTGAGAAATTGAGAAGCGTTTTGGAAAGAAAGTCAAATTAAATGATGATGGAATCGTATGTAGTAAAGAACGCATTCTCCCAAAAAGTTTGTCAAGGTGTGAGGCATGGGCGTTGCCAAGCCTCAAAAGGGGGGGAGTGAGTAGGACAGATAGTGGAAGATAGTAATAATACAACACTTTATGACAATGAATTTTCGAATACATTTGGTGTTATATTGTGGTAAATTTTTTGTTCTGGTGTAGATAGGTTAGCAACACGAGAGATTTAGAGGTTCAAAAGAAAGACAGTTAAAAGAAAACATTTTTGATTTGGACAATTGCAGGCTAACAGGAACATGAGAACGATAAGAACTACGAGGTGGGATCCAATTTCATTGGGGAGATTGAGAATTCACAGCACCATACTCTAAGTCACATTTTTGAGCAAGCATGACAATAACATGTGAGAGGTCAAGACATACAGATCAGGGCTTGATGTGGAACGCAGACCTCGATGAGTTGATTTTCAATAATGATACTGAAGACAACATACTGTCCGATTAAATTGGAACTATAGATAAAATGTAGCTCAAAAATAGGATGAGTTGCAGGATTTACGATATAAAAACGAGACCGCTGTTATTAGAAGAATTTGAAGTTTGGTAAACAAACATTACCAGCAAATTGATGGAAGCAGCTACATTTGGAGATAGTCTTACAAGTGTTCAAACCAGCCTGTCATTCTCAGTGTCAGGGCCCCTGAAACCCAATCCGAGTCTTCGCCTGCAGCCGTGAACAACTACAAAATGGTGCCTGGCTCTGAAGCACCTTTGTCCTTTGGCGAAGGACAAGAAAAGACTGCTGTTGTGCTTGGACAAGGACAAGTACACTCCGGAGGACAGACAACATCCTCGGGGACGAGAAAAGACAGTGAAAAGCGGAGGAACTCACAATGATGAAAATTGACTCATTTGAACAATGGACTCATTCAAGAGTGATGGATGGGGTCGCTCTGAAGCAACAGCCAAAGAACACCAACGTGAGAGGGTGAAGTGCGGCAAAAAGAAATGGACTTGGAGTGTCCGACAACCAAATCGCACTCCTTGCTACGGCGTTCCCAAATTTGGTGAAGCTTGGTTCAAAGTGGAAGGGAGGTTCATTGTGCACTGAGTTTGACAGAACTGAGGAGATTTGATAAATAAATAAATAAAAATTTGAAAAATACGTAGGGCTACAGATTATAATCAGAGATTGAACGGATTTGGATAAAACAAATAGGCTAAAACGGTAGGAAACAAGAGCAAGATCTGATATTTTGGCTCATCAAGCTTAAAACGTAGAGGTCGAGTTATATAAATTTTAGAACAGGACATTTGGCAGTCAGGAGGAAGCTAGGTTGCTCAATGTACCTACTCAATACAATAGTAAGGTTTTTTATACCACAGTGGAGGTTGGATGGTCAGAAAGTTAGGTACGTTCAATTTTTGACATTCACACAGTCATGCATAGGAGTCACAAGGCGACAGTTAACAAGACAATGACTGCAATAGGGGCCACCTACGACTGCACCGACATGAAAAAGTAGAAGTGAGAGAGCAGAGTATGGGATTATATGCTAGAACGTCTGCTATACATTTACCAATAGGAGATTCTATCAAGAGAAGCTACATGAGAGATGGATTAGAATCTCTTTGTCTGCGTGGGTGCGTGTGTGTGTGTGTGTGTTCACACCCTGTGTGGGTGCGAGCGTGTGAGGAGAAAGAAGGCATGGGTAAGACAATCTCTTTTAAACCAGGAGGCAATAAATGGGAACGCCCCTGTCATAAATAGTTTTTGGTTAAAGGGAATCATTAGGAAGTGTTCAAACTCTTCCCGCAAACATTCCTATTTGCCCGCTAAATGGGCACTACAATTGACTACGAGAGTTGCAAACAACAGATGAAGAGCAGTCCTTGGCAGATTATATGATCAGGACGCTCAAACTGTGTCAAAGACAAATTTACTGCCGCTTGATCTTTCCTCCTCACAGGTCGACAACCCCATCAATCCAGGAGACTGGGTCTACATCGAGGTCATCAAAGGAAGGAACTGGGCCAGCCACGACGGGAGGGACCATTCCAAGTCTTGCTGACTACACATGTTGCACCCAAGGTTGCAGGACCCACAAATGCATTAACGACGACTGCTCTCCAGGAGGAAACTGGATGGGAGCTTTGGACATCACCGCTGTGTGCCAGGATGAGAGAGCCATTTTCAAGGTGTAAGGGCACTACTACCAACATGGCTGCACCATCGGACGGGACCTACTTCATCCAGAAGTTCAGAGGCACTGCCTCACCTGCATCCTATGAGTGCACCGACATGAAAAAGTAGAAGTGAGAGAGCAGAGTATGGGATTATATGCTAGAACGTCTGCTATACATTTACCAATAGGAGATTCTATCAAGAGAAGCTACATGAGAGATGGATTAGAATCTCTTTGTCTGCGTGGGTGCGTGTGTGTGTGTGTGTGTGTGTGTGTTCACACCCTGTGTGGGTGCGAGCGTGTGAGGAGAAAGAAGGCATGGGTAAGACAATCTCTTTTAAACCAGGAGGCAATAAATGGGAACGCCCCTGTCATAAATAGTTTTTGGTTAAAGGGAATCATTAGGAAGTGTTTAAACTCTTCCCGCAAACATTCCTATTTGCCCGCTAAATGGGCACTACAATTGACTACGAGAGTTGCAAACAACAGATGAAGAGCAGTCCTTGGCAGATTATATGATCAGGACGCTCAAACTGTGTCAAAGACAAATTTACTGCCGCTTGATCTTTCCTCCTCACAGGTCGACAACCCCATCAATCCAGGAGACTGGGTCTACATCGAGGTCATCAAAGGAAGGAACTGGGCCAGCCACGACGGGAGGGACCATTCCAAGTCTTGCTGACTACACATGTTGCACCCAAGGTTGCAGGACCCACAAATGCATTAACGACGACTGCTCTCCAGGAGGAAACTGGATGGGAGCTTTGGACATCACCGCTGTGTGCCAGGATGAGAGAGCCATTTTCAAGGTGTAAGGGCACTACTACCAACATGGCTGCACCATCGGACGGGACCTACTTCATCCAGAAGTTCAGAGGCACTGCCTCACCTGCATCCTATGAGTGCACGTGCCTGTTCAGTACGGATCATGGTTTTGTGGTCACGAGAGTTGTCCGATGCTGCCTGCCAACTGGACACGAGTGTGTGCGCCAGTGTGTGTGACAGACCTCACCTACAGACTAGAACATCAGCAGCTGACGAAAATGCGAGCACATATACAACTTCTTAGACGTGACAGATGTGATAATGATAATGAGACGTGGATTGCGTAGATGCTGTTCTGTTGAGCATGTATTACGGAAACTTGTTGATTTGACCATCAAATATACTTCGCAAGTAATGGATACGCTGATGTACTGTTTCTTTGTTTTTCTTTTTGTTTTTATTGATAGCATTCTGGTCGCCTTAAGGCAAAGGGACCGTGTAAGAATTTTTCTGCTAATAACATCTGGCCGGCAGGTTTTTCGCTTACACAATAAGTTTGATCTTGGGGTATCAAGGTAATGCCTCATCTTCACTGGAAAGTGTTGCTATCATTGTTTGTTGTTTTTATTTTTACCATTCTACTTTCTTCATTATACGTATATATGTTTTTTTCCTTGCTTGTCTTTGTTGTTTGGGGTAGCATAATCATATGATAAAACAGGAGGGAGATGTTAGGGTTTTCCAGGTTATCTTTATCATAGGATTATGTTGGAATGCAACAGGTAATAAATACCTTACCTTGTCCTCCTTATCACAAGATCGTAAAACATCCCCTGAGATGTTTAGACTGGAGGACAAGGGCTTTCTATTCAGCCCACTCATACCCCCACTCTGTTCCTCCTAATAAATATGCCCTTGCAGGAAGGAGAGCTTTCAGACTTCATTCGATAATCGCTGTTCAGACAGCGACGAATGGACTCTCCACCTGCAGGTGTCTAAAAGAACTTGCCTGTCTCCGTGTGGTTCTTGCAAAATAAGTTGGAGTGAGCAAATCTCTAACATGCAGGTGTTGTGTGGAAGTTCCAGGTCCCCCAGTATATCCCCCAGTCTGTGGGGGAGGATTGTGTTAAATGCCGAGCTGAAGTCCACGAAGAGCATCCGCACATACATCTCAGAAAATTAGAATATTGTGATAAAAGCAGAGGGCGTGGCTCACCTGTCAAATCTGACAGGTGAGCCACGCCTTCATCCATCAGCTGATAAAGACGCGTCACTATCACATCTGTGACACTCTGATGAAGGCGGAAGAAACCGCCGAAACATGTCAGGGGAATAACCTAAAACAATTTGTTTGATATAAAAGAAAGCAGTGAAGTGATTAAATAAGGAAAAACAAAATGAACTTAGTACAATCATTACGAAGAAGTTATGGAGAGAACTGCGTCAAGGAATTTCGCCTCCTCGAAAAACTGACGAAAAAACGAGCCCGCTACAGGAACCACCTGAGGTTCAATCTACGCTGCCGAGACGAAGAGGTAACGCCGGCCAGCCTGACAATCAAGAACCCAATCCCGACCAGGAATGCGGAAAGGATTATCAGAAGAGTGTGGATGACTCTGGTCAAAGAACGGATACGCTGCACAACCAACAAACTCAACAACATCAACGATGAACTACAGCGGCTGACGGAACAATTCAAACACCGGTATGCCCTGGACAACAACACAGAAACAACATTACACGGACATTTATATAATATACACGAACAGGAATTCGCTGCCACAAAAAAGCGACATATCGGGAAATTGGACAGACTCATCGCACAAAAGAAGGCACAACCGGACGACACACATATCAACGATAAATGGATTCACAATATGTTACGCCACAAACTCACCCAGGCAGAACGCAGCATACTAGCAAAAGGACTCAACTACGCAATCACACCCAAAAACATACCCGTCGATGATTTCATTTTAGCCACGGAGTTAGCATGCGAAAAAATACATAACCCAGGACAAAAAGCAGCACTACGCAATGAAGTTGCAGGTATTTTAAAAACGGCTAAATCACCACCCAGTAACATTACAAAACAGGAAATAAACGCAATGAGCACTAGCAAAAAATAAAGACATTACAATCCTCCCAGCGGACAAAGGTAGAACAACAGTAATTATGGACACAGACACTTACGAAGAATCAATGCAACAGTTACTACAGGATGACACTTACGAAGTAGTACAAAAAGACCCAACAGAAGACAAGAAAAACAAACTCAAAGCATTACTCAAACCACTACTCATTGAAAATAAAATAAACAAACAGGCATACAATCACTTAATACCCACAGCAAACATCATCCCCAGAATTTATGGCACACCAAAAATTCATAAACCAGGTACACCTCTCCGCCCCGTCGTAGACAGCATAGGGTCAGTCACATACAACCTTTCAAAAGCACTCACAGAAATAATAAAACCACTACTAGGACTCACGGATCGACACTGCAAAAACTCGAAACAACTCGCTACAGAACTCACACACGTAAAGGTACAGAAAGATGAAATGCTCATATCACACGACGTCATTTCACTCTTCACAAAAACACCCACACATGCCATCATACACATAGTACATGACAGACTATCAGCAGACAGGACACTTAAGAAACGCACAAGCCTAACAGCACAGGACATCACCCAACTACTCCACTTCATCGCCACCTCCACATACTTTCAATACAGAAACACAATTTACAGGCAAAAAGAGGGATTCCCCATGGGAGACCCTCTTTCTGCCATCATGTGCAATTTTTTTATGGAAGATCTGGAACAAAAGGCACTCTTAACAGCTCCGGACACATACAAACCCACGCTATGGAGACGCTACGTCGATGACATTCTAGAAAAAACAAAAACAGGACATACACAACACCTCACAGACCATCTCAACACCATAGACACCACCGGTAACATTAAATTCACCCATGAAGAAGAAACAGACCAAGCCAAAGCCTTTCTAGACATCAACATACACCATACAGACAACGGAGACATAAAAATAGAAGTACACACAAAACCCACACACACCGACCAATACCTCCTCTGGACATCAGAACATCCCACTATACATAAACTGTCAGTTGTCAGAACACTATACGAACGCACAACAATAATCACGGATCCGGAGGACGTAGCACAGGAAGAACAATACATACAACAGGCACTTAAAAAATGTCAGTATCCACAATGGGCAATAACCAAAGGTGCAGAACAGGTAAAAAGCAAAGGATACAAAACACAGGGGAAAAGAAAGAAACAAACACGGAAACAAGAACCCAGCGGAATGGTGATTTTGCCGTATGTGAGAGGAATTACGGAACGCATCAAAAGAGCGATGAATAAACACAACATAACCACACCTATCCAACCACATACAACACTCCGTCAAATACTGGTCCACCCAAAAGACAAAGTCAACCCGGAAAACAAATGCAATTCCATATACGAAATTCCATGCAAATCATGCAATAAATCATACATTGGAGAGACAGGGAGGAACTTCATCACAAGAAAAATAGAACACAAGAAGGAGTGTGAGAAGGAGACGGCAACAAGACAAACAAGAACAATAAAACTACAAGCAGAACAGGAGTAGTGTTCCTAGTCAGCCATAACCGATCACTGTAAAAGAGAAAACCACATCATGGACTGGGAAAAGGCCAGAGTCATCCGCACTGAAGAAAATAAACATCAGCGTTGGATCAGGGAGGCCATTGAGATCCGCAAGCGGGGCCCGAGAACCATCAACAGGGATGAGGGAGCCTATATGCTCTCTACAACCTGGAACAGCATTCTGGAGAGGTGAATGGACAGCAGAGGGCGTGGCTCACCTGTCAAATCTGACAGGTGAGCCACGCCTTCATCCATCAGCTGATAAAGACGCGTCACTATCACATCTGTGACACTCTGATGAAGGCGGAAGAAACCGCCGAAACATGTCAGGTGAATAACCTAAAACAATTTGTTTGATATAAAAGAAACCAGTGAAGTGATTAAATAAGGAAAAACAAAATGAACTTAGTACAATCATTGTGATAAAGTTCTTTATTTTCTGTAATGCAATTAAAAAAAAATGTCATACATTCTGGATTTATTACAAATCAACTGAAATATTGCAAGTTATATTTTAATATTGCTGATTATGGCATACAGCTAAAGAAAACTCAAATATCCTATCTCAAAATATTAGAATATCATGAAAAGGTATACTTGTAGGGTATTCAACGAATCACTTGAATCGTCTAATTAACTCAAAACACCTGCAAGGGTTTCCTGAGCCTTGAAAAACACTCAGCTTGTTTCAGTAAACTAAATCACAAGTATGGGGAAGACTGCTGATCTGACGACCATCAAATGGGCTATAATAGCCTTATTATATTATTATATTCCCATGGTCAAGCCACTTTTGAACTCAACGGAAGAAGCGTCCGGCTTGGAAAAGAAGCACTGGATAGTTCCAGAGTGGTCCAAAGTCTTCTTTTCAGACGAAAGCAAGTGTTTCATCAAGTCCAGAGTAAATGGAGCTATGTACCAAGAGATTTTAGAGCACTACAAGCTTCTGTCTGTTGAAAAGCTCTATGGAGATGATGATTTAATTTTCCAGCATGGTCTGGGATCTGCCCACAGTGCCAAAACCACCAGTAAATGGTGTACTGACCATGGCATTACTGTCCTCGATTGGCCTGCCAATTACCCTGACCTGAACCCCATAGAGAATTTGTGGGGTATTGTGAAGAAGAAGCTGAAAGACACCAGACCCAACAATGCAAATGAGCTAAAGGCCGCTATTGAAGCATCCTGGGTATCCATAACACCTCAGCAATGTCACAGGCTGATTGCTTCCATGCTACGCCGCATTGGTTGCAGTAATCCGTGCAAAAGGATTACCAACCAAGTACTGAGTGCATTAATGGACATTTTCAAATGTTTGATTTTGTTTTGTTGTCATAGATCTTTTTTTTTACTTGGTCTGAGGAAATATTCTAATATTGAGATATTATATTTGAGTTTTCATAATCAGCAATATCAAAATAATAAAAGGGTTGCAATAATTCAGTTGATTTGTAATGAATCCAGAATGTATGACATTTGTTTTTTTAATTGCATTAAAGAAAATAAAAAACTTTATCACAATATTCTAATTTTCTGAGACAGTCCTGTAGCTCCCTGGCTGCTCCAGGTGGGACAGTGCAGCATGGAGGGCTGTAGCTAATGCGTCCTCTGTGGATCTATTAGCCCTGTAGGCAAACTGGTGGGGGTCAAAACCTCGGAGCAGGAGTGATGTGATGTGACCCCGGACCAGCTTTTCAAAGCACTTCATCACCACCGGGGTGAGTGCGACTGGCCGGTAGTCATTAAGGCTGGCGATATGGCGTTTCTTGGGCAGGGGGACTATAGTGGAGGGTTTTAAACAGGATGGGACAGTGGACTGGGTAAGGGACTGGTTGAAGATCTTGGTAAAGACCCTAGCCAGCTGATCTGCGCAGTCCTTCAGGACACGCCCAGTGACGCCGTCAGGACCCGCAGCCTTCCTCGGGTTGATGGTCCGCAGGGTGTGCCTCAACAAGTGCTCCTCCACTGTGAGGGTGAAGCTGCTGTGGACTGTGGGATGTGATGTTGCCACTTCAGGTGGCTCGGACTCGAACCGGGCAAAGAAGGTGTTAAGGTCCTCTGCCAGTGAGGCCTCCCCTTCAGCAGCTCCAATGGTGGTCCTGTAGTTAGTAAGATGCTGCACTCCCTGCCACACCTCCCTGTTGTTGATGCTGTCCAGGTGATCCTCAATCCTCCTCTTGTAGTCCAGCTGGGCCTCTCTGATGCCTCTCCTCAGGTTGGCTCTGGCTGCGCTGTAGAGAGCCCCGTCCTCAGACCTGAGGGACAGGGTGGTGTCCCTCTCCTCCAGCAGCCAGTCATCCAGGACTTCTGGTTGGAGTATATCCGTATACGTTTGTCCAACGTGACAGTGTCTGTACAATGCTTGGTATAACACAGAACACTGTCTGTGAACACGTTCAGGTCCCAGTGTTCGAAGATGTCCCAGTTAGTCCTGTCAAAGCAGTCCTGCAACTGCTGACAAGCGTCATCAGGCCATGTTTTAACAGTTTTAGTGATGCAGGGGACAAGCACAGCTCTTCACAGGACAAGAGCCATACGGTTGGTGTAGTATACACAGTTGCAGAGCCTAAAAAAAATAAAAAATAAAAATTTGGGATTGAAAGAACAAAGACAAGATGGACGCATTTGAGAGTGGCGGTTGGTCCAGCCCTGAATCATCATCATGAAAATCTAAGAGGAGAGGCTGCGAAAGAGTCACATGAAGTCAAACTGGACACCTTGCTAAAGACTGCTGAAGCATTACAAAGGTGGAGTGTGGGACAAAGGTGGAGTTTGGGACAAAAGGGATGGAAGCATGTTTGGGTGCTGGGGCCGACATAACTGAGGACTTTTGATAAAAAAAGGGAATAATAAGGCTGCCAATTGACACTGAAACGGGGATAAAAACCAAATACATTGATATGGACAGTGAGGATACACAAATAATAACAAATCATATGACATTAATGGATAGAAATTTAATCATTTGAATCATGGAATTTTATAATTGGACCAGTGAACATTTGGATTCGGGTAACAGGAGTCTGAATTGCTAAACTTAATATACCTTTACCAAAATGACATTGAAAATGCTGAAGCATTACAAAGTTGGTGGAGTTTGGGACAAAAGGGATGGAAGCATGTTTGGGTGCTGGAGCCGACATAACTGAGGAGTTTTGATAAAAAAGGGAATAATAAGGCTGTCAACTGACACTGAAATGGGGATAAAAACCAAATACATTGATATGGACAGTGAGGATACACAAATAATAACAAATCATATGACATTGATGGATAGAAATTTAATCATTTGAATCATGGAATTTTATAATTGGACCAGTAAACATTTGGATTCGGGCAACAGGAGTCTGAATTGCTAAACTTAATATACCTTTACCAAAATGACAGAATTTGATTACACATCACTTGCGACTGATTCATGACCTGCTCCCTCATGTTACCTGTCTATTTAAACCCTGCCCGTACGCCGTTCATTGTCAGTGTCTACTGTTGCTTCCTGTCTGTGTCTGCACCTGTTGTTACTGTCCTGCTCATCCATTCCCCCGGTCCCGTGTGGAGGCTCAAGGTCAGAACCCTGTTTCTGAATCTGTTCCGAGTGGACTTCTGTTTCCTGCTCGCTGTCCATGAGCCTCTTTCCCGCCTGTGTCTGTGTTTACCTGCCCCCCTTCTCTTCCATAAACCCTGGTCCAAGCAGCATTTGGTCACCCTACTCCACTCATTCCTGACAGTGTTAGGGAACGGACAGTACAGCCAAGTGCGTAGCGACAGACTTTATTGTGGAAGGGGATGATAGTAACAGCTGGCGCTGGAGCGGCGATCGGGCTGGAGAGGACAAGCGATTCTGCGGGATTTCCAATAGTCAAGCGAGTCAGTATCTCAGGGACTGATGAGCGAAGCAGCATCAAGGGACAGACTGACACTCGGGTCTGCGCTGGCGGCGCTGATATGGCGCTGTCCATGAACCCGTGGCAGGTGACGGTGATTCCACTGACAGGGGGCCGTGGTCCTGTCGCAGGTGGCACCAGCACGTGACAGAGAGAAGACACCGACCGGGAGAAACACACGAGCAGGGTTTAAATAAACGAGGTAACATGAGGGAGCAGGTGACAGTCATTACTGTTAGAGTTTTCCAGGTTATCTTTATCATAGGATTATGTTGGAATGCAACAGGTAATAAATACCTTATCTTGTCCTTATCACAAGGTCGTAAAACATCCCCTGAGATGTTTAGACTAGAGGACAAGGGCTTTCTATTCACCCCACTCATACCCCCACTCTGTTTCTCTTAATAAATATCCTCTTGCAGGAAGGAGAGTTCAGACCTCCATTCGAACATCGCTGCACGCACAGCGACGAATGGACTCTCCACCTGCAGGTGTCTAAAAGGACTTACTTGTCTCCCGTGTGGTTCTTGCAAAATAAGTTGGAGTGAGCAAATCTCTAACATAATCTATCAACCCTAACATTTCCCTCCTGTTTATCATATGATTATGCCACCCCGATAGACCAAAATAAGCAAGAAAATATAATGAAGATAGAAAAATAAAAATAAAATAAACACAGAAACAGTACACCATTGTATCCATGACGTGCGAGGCATTTTCGACGGTCAAATCAACAAGTTTCTGTAAAACACGTTCAGCTAATCAGCATTATCGCAATCTTCTTTCCGTAGCGCACTAAAATCATCACATTCGACATGCCTGAGATGTTGTATTCGCAGTTCAGCTATGCTAGGAGACACAGATCTTGATACAGCTGACTTTAAACATGAGATAACACAGGTTGTAAATGAGCACAACAATCACAGAAGTCACAAGTTGCCACCAGGCGCCAGAGAATAGCCATGAATAAAATCCCATTGATGTGGGACTTTGTCCTCTGACATGGCCCGATGTAAATTCTTCTGTGAGTTCATGGCGTTGTTAATGTGAGTGTCATTATCTCCTGGAATGTATGTGCAACAGGAAGTCCGTATAGTGTGGCACACGCCACCTTGCGCTGCAGTCATTAAGTCCAGAACCATCCTGTTTTGAAAGACCATTAGTCCAATAGCCTGAATCTCTCTGTTTTGTCCATCAGCGAGAGATTCACAAAAGATTGTAAATAGTTCAGAGTCTCTATTAGGAATGATTTTTTTTTCCACTTCCTGATCCAAGGAAAAAGCGCATGAACCATTTTGTCACCGACGGACCATACTTTATGGCTGTCAAGGACATTAGTACCCCAGACGGGGCCACGTGGTTCAAAGGTTGCAACAGCCCTGCGTCGACGTCCAGAAGAGTTGTGTGCCGTCGTCAGTTGATGATGTTGTATCTTGTGGTGTGGTCTGTTACCCACACTGGTGCACACACTCCTGTCCAGTTGGCAGGCAGCATCGCATAAAAATTATGACCACAAAGCCACCAGCCATTCTGAATGAAGTAGGTCCTGTTCGATGGTGCAGCCATGTTGGTAGGAGAGCCCTGACTCCTGGCACTCAGCGGTGATGTCCAAAGCTCCCATCCAGTTTCCTCCTGGAGAGAAGTCATTAATGCATTCGTGGGTTTCATTTTCTTGGATGAAACACGTGCAGTTCACTCCAGGTAGCCTTTTTGTTTAGGCAACTTGTGGCATCTTTCGTCCTTCAACAGTCACATTGAGATTAATCCAAAAGAGTTTGATAACAGGTTTCTTTCTGTGAGTCCAGGGCGGTAGGGGTAGCATCATTGAGTGTGACAGCACGGTGTTGAAATCCAACTCCCTTAGAGGCCATGCATTTCGCTTCAGTGACAGTCATTGCTCTGGCCTCCAAGTGAACTTGCGTGGAGGTTGGGGGGGAGTTTGGAACACACATAGCATCCCTCACAGTGAACTTTACACACCGGTACCAAGTGTTGGTTTCGTATGGGTTTTCTGGGGTCCCATGACCAGTCCTCAAAGTTCTCATCATGTGACCATCTTTTTCCTCGGTTGACATTGTCAATCGGTCTATTCAGATGAGCCCATAGACCATAGCACGCTCCAACCACAACGCAGCAGAGGATCCACCTGGCATGTGGAGTCCCCCTTGCTACTAGGTTGGCAGAGACACCGGTATATCCCATTGCCTGTCAGAGTGGGGATCGTTGAATTCTTCACCAATATAAAGACGCCCCACCCTAAACGTTGAGGCCCCTTTGTAGTCAGGCTTCCCCACCACTCCAAAAATGGGGTCCAGCACTCTCTGTAACTTGCAGTGGCTGAGGTGAATCCAGCTGGGCCTTTCAGCAATTTTCAGTGCAGTGGGGATAGTCAGCAAGACTTGGAATGATTCCTCACACCGTGGCTGGCCCAGTTTGTCCTTTTTGACGACTTTTATGTCGTCCCAGTCTCCTGGCTTGGAGCGGTTGTTGACCTGTGGGGAAGAAAGATCAGGCGTCAGTAAAATTGCATTTGACACATCGTTCAGTTTGAGTGCTCTGGTCATGCTATCTGCCAATGACTGTTCTTGTCTGCTTTTTGTAAATCTTGTATCATTCACCAGTCAATTTTATTGCCCCTTTGAACTGTTTGCAAGGAGAGTCTGAGCACTTCCTAATGATTCCTCCTCACAAAGACCATTTATGACAGGGGCTATCCCATCTATTGCCTCCTGTTTTAAAGGAGATTCTCTGATCTTGGTTGGATTTGGACGGGGGGAATGGACATTAAGTCCTGTAGCAGATGGTTCCTTTGCCCACCTCCTCATCAGTCAAACAAATATTGATTAGTCAGGGAAGCGCATAAGCGCGTTCCCTTCCAACAGCTACACCACTTCCTCATAGCTTCTTTAGTCACTTTTCAAGCATCTTCCAATTGCTTACAGCAAAGGTTTGATAAAACTTTAACTAAACGGTATTGAAGGAATGGGGTCGAAATACAAAAATTCCTGCCTAGCTACAAAAACAGATATGCTCAAACCTCATTGAATAAAGTACATAAGCAGACAAGTATATTCACATATTAAATAGATAAAAGAAATATTTTAAGCATATAATTATACCTACACACCAAATCAATAAAGAGGACATAACTCGACATTTTTGATAAGTGGTAATGAGAAAGGTTTTTATAACTTTATGATCTGATATATATTACTGAGCACTTTGAAATAACAAATGTTTTTTGATATATTGCCTGAATAGCTTAATGACCCTTAAGGAACTGTTTAATGCATGCCTGATGATTTTCTAAATCACGGACACTGCCAAAGTCGTCTAAAAATGTTCAGTACTTGATTGTATCTTATGTTTTGACTAATGCTAGACGCCAGTTTTCGATTACTACTGAAAGTTCTGGACAGAGGGAAATATTTTGCCTAACAAAGAAAATATATGGTTGAAAGCATGGTTAAACTAAGAATATGATGACGTAAGCAAGTACATGGAGATCAAAAGAACAAACAAACAAAAACATGGTAAGTGGTGAGTACAAACTTTGCCTAGTCAGGGAACATTAATAAATACGTAGATGATGTCACAGCCATAAGCTCACATCATTCCGTACAAAATGACAAAATTGAAAGAATGATGAATGGATGAGGTGGAACAGTGTATGTGCAAGAATTGAGGAGAATGTTTACAGGAAGGTCACTTGGAGATAAAACCAGCAGGTGCCAGAGGGAGACAGCCCAGCCAAAGATGATCGTCAAGGCTGAAAGACGGAAAGGAAAACAACAGCCCCCACACATCGAATCGCCCATAATCAGCACCCAACCCCACGGAACCAGCTCTCACCGAACCAGCACCCACTCCCATGGAATCAAACTCTCCTGCGAACTTGCCCCACCTCAAAGACTCATCACCCATCAAACTCGGCCCACACTGGCCGACTGAATATAAGCTGACCAAAGAACCTTGAACGTTGCCTTTTCTGAATGGAGACTTTCCGCTCTTGAAAGGCCCAGCGCTGTATTGTACTTTCCTGAAAACAGAGCTTTCTTGAAAAGAATTGTGATTGAACTCAACCAACCTGTGTAAGTCTAATTTCTGCTTCAGTGTCTTAGCATTTTCCTAAATCTGAAGAAATCAAACGAGCATGCAGTGAGTAAATTGGATAACAGGTGATCGGCAATGGCTTTTGCCGTGAGGCGCAGATAGCGCGCTCTCTAAATTGTGGACAAAATCCAACACACCTAACCATATTTCTTCCACTAAACAGTTCCATTTTGCTTTCAGTTTAAATTCATCCCTCCAAATAACTACCTCTGGCAAAGAGCCAACATTTTTTTAGAACACTCCCTTTTACTGTTACCTTGTTCCTTCATTCATCTCCTCACAAGCATTACTGACGCTCCTAAGAAATAATGATACTGAAAATAATGTCTAAAAAAAATATACACCGCTTCCTCCTGCCACTTACACTATCACCGTGGATTATCGTTCTCATTTTTGCTGATGCCAATTCTTAGGATTAAAAAGAAATACTTACTCTTGATAATGGAGTCACGCTATATCACAAATTTTGAAAACCTTCTTCCACGTTCCCCCTTTGTACCTATCAAAACCAATTAGAAATGTTTTTGCTGTCATGATCATCATTGTGGTGCTCACACTTATGATTCTTGTACTTTAAATTGTCAATTGTTGTACATTTGAAGCCCTTTGAGACTTGCTTGTGGGCTATATAAATAAATTTGAATTGCCTTGACTTTATTATTATTCAACTTCTTCTGCATTCTTCTGCCTTTTATTTTATTTTTATCTTAACTACTTCCACATAATTCATCTGATTTACTCCATTATACTTTTAAGACATTCTAAATATTCATGCCAAATATTCCAAATATTTACGGTTTTCGAGAAATTTATAAATTTTAAGCCAGCGCTGTATTGTACTTTCCTGAAAACAGAGCTTTCTTGACAAGAATTGTGATTGAACTCAACTAACCTGCGTAAGTCTAAATTTTGTTTCGGTGTCTTAGCCTTTTCCTAAAACTGAAGAAATAAAACGAGCACGCAGTGAGTAAATTGGATAACAGGTGATTGGCTATGGCTTTTGCCGTGAGGCGTGGATAGCGCGCTTCCCAAATTGTGGACCAAATCCAACAATACCCAGACTCTTAACCTGGGGAGAGGGGGAAACTAAGGAACTGTCAATAGGGAGGGAGAAACTGTCAACTTTTGATAAAGTGGATTTGGAACCAACTAAAAGGATTTAAGTTTTTCCACTGTTAAGTTTGAGAAAGTTGGAAGTGAACCAGGTTTGTATTTCGGAGAGGCAGTCAGTCAGGGAAGAGGGAGGTAGTGTGGGGTTGGGTTTGGTGGAGAGATAGAGCTGGATGTCATCCGTGAAGCAGTGAAAAAGGACATTAAATGTACGTAAAATAAGACCAAGGGGGAGGAGGTAAGAGATGAAATGGAGGGGACCCAGGACAGAGCCCTGGGGGACACCAGTGGAGACTGGGGCGGGTTGGGAACGGAAGGATTTAAGTTAGATGAAATGAGTACGGCCTGAGAGGTAGGAGTGAATCCAGTCGAGGGGGGTGCCAGAGATACCGATGGAGGATAGTCTATTGAGGAGGATGGAATGAGAAATTGCGTCAAAGGCCGCACTTGAGAATGGAGAGTAAACCGGAATCAGCTGCAGTGAGGAGGTCATTGGTGATTTTTAGAAGGGCTGTTTTGGTGCTATGGTGGGGCCGGAAACCGGAATGAAACTGTTCATATAAGTTATTTTGAGAGATGAGACTGGAGTTGAGAGGCAACGATTTTTTCGAGAACTGTCAAACGCACCTCTTGGATTAAGGTGCCCCCGGCTTCCCGGTAACGGGTTTGTTTTAGCCGGGTTCGGAGATTCGTCCGTAATCTAACCACCCGAGTTAAATTAACTCCTCCGGAATCAATCTAATTTCTGTACGACGCCAATCCCTCTCAAGTCACCCGAAGCTCGTGCCGAGTAACTGAATTCGAGGCAGGACTTCGAAATGACCGCATCGTATTGATGGCTCCCCGCTAATGTTTGAAGTTCTTATTCGTTACGGATATTTTTTAGATGTCTTTGTTAAGACCTCAGGGATTCGTTTGTATAGCGCACCCAAGCACTAGTTTTGCCGAAGTAAATGTTGATATGGGTCCGTTCCACTTGGTCGCTCATGCAGCGAGCCGACCACCTTTTTTTTTATTCGAAAGAGAATCGAATTAATAAAAGTGTGACAATAATAGCATTTAAGAAGAAAATTAATCGTTCTGAGAGATCGTCGCTCTTCGGACACAAAGTATGGCAGAGGGACCAAGAGGTATGTACGGCTTCGTGCACCAACTGCACCCTTCTCTTAGAGAGGTTGTCTCTGCTAGAGGGACGTGTCCGCCAGTTAGAGCAGAATAGTGCGATAACAGTAGTTGCGGCGGACACAGACGCGGGCTGTAGTCAGCCCGCTAGCCCGGTTAGCATTAGCCCCAAGCGGCTTGCTAATCGCGATGAGCCAGGTAAGACGCATAGCCGTCCAAAGACATCTCGGTCTGCTGGCCCTCGCACTTTGGTCATAGGCGACTCCATTACCCGCAACATTACGCTTAAAAATCCAGCCACGGTAATGTGTATTCCTGGGGGCAGAGCACCCGACATAGAAGCTAATCTTAGGGAGCTGACTCGCAATAGGCCTAGTCAACAGCGTAGTTCCAACAACACTAGCTACTCGGACATAGTGATACACGTCGGCTCCAATGATGTTAGGATGAGACAGTCAGAGATCACAAAGAAAAACATAGCGAGGACTTGTGATCTTGCCAGAAAGATGAGTCGGCATCGAGTATTTGTCTCTGGCCCCCTGCCTGGGAGAGGCACTGATGAGAGGTTTAGTAGATTAGTCTCCCTTAATCGATGGATGGCTGGGTTCTGTAAAAAGCAGGGACTGTATTTTATAGATAACTGGTCCTCCTTCTGGGGCCGCCCCGACCTGCTGAGGAAGGACGGCCTTCACCCTAACCGTGAAGGCGCCTTCACTCTTTCTAGGAATATAGATTACTGTTTGAGCCACTCATGACAGGTCACTTTAGAGCAGGCCAGGGCACAGGTGATTAGACCACCTGTGAGGATGGGTTTGGAGTCTGTTAAGTTAAAGTTAACTAGCGCTAGGCTAGACTCTCAGCATACACATAGCTCCTCGTGTAGACTAGAGCGCGACAGTTTAAATAGTGCTGCAGTACACATAAACACACTTTCTACTGGGGTAGTAGACAAATCCAATCACTCCGTCCCGACCGGTCTTGCTTTTGAAACGGTGCCTGTTTTAGATAACTTCACATGTGTAACAAATACTCATCATCAAATTCCCACGGTCGTTTCATCCCATCGCCCTAATAAACTTTTGAGAGGTGATATTAGGCCTAGAGAACACAATTTTACTCGCATCCCGTTTAAAAATCCTTCGATAGATACGCACCCTGATCAACCAATTACACTTAAATTCGGTTTTATGAATATTAGATCACTTCATACGAAAGCAGTTCTCGTTAATGACCTTATCACGGAACATAATCTAAATGTTTTTGGTCTTTGCGAGACCTGGTTAAAACCTAATGAACTGCTGCCACTTAACGAGGCCTCGCCTCCGAATTTTGTGAGCTCGCATGTGGCTCGTCCTCGAAAAAAGGGTGGGGGTGTCGCCCTCATCTCAAATTCTGAGCTTAGATTTAGGCCTCGCTCAATTCACGTACTTAAAACATTTGAAGCTCTCATTGTGCGATCCACTGCGTTACCGTCATTCTATCTTGTTGTTATTTACCGCCCACCCGGGGCTTACTCTGGCTTCCTGGATGAATTTTCAGAAGTTGTGGCTGATCTAGTGACAAATGCAGATAATATAGTTATCATGGGTGATTTCAACATCCACATGAATTCACCGTCGGAGCCACTGACTTCGGCATTTCAAACTTTAATCGATACGTTTGGTTTTACGCAAGCTGTACAGGCAGCAACGCATAAGAATGGAAATACCTTAGATCTGGTATTATCCCGAGGACTAGCAACCTCAAATATAACAGTACTGCCATACACTACTGTTCTGTCTGATCATTTTTTAATAAAATTTGAAATTTTAGTTCCTTGTCAAAGACAAGAGAGCAATCAGAATTATAGCAGCCGTAATTTTAACTCCATGACTGCAACTGCGCTATCTGAGTTACTGTCGCCGGCAACCGCCATGTTTCCCGCGTACAGTGGCTCTATTGATAATCTTACAAATGAATTCAATGCGACATTATTAAAAGCCATCGACTCTGTGGCACCGCTACGTCTGAAAACTCGCCGTAGATGGCCAACTCCGTGGTTCACAGATGAAACACGTACGTTTAAACAATTATGTAGAAAGCATGAGCGCAGATGGCGTTTAACCAAACTTGAGGTTTTCCATCAGGCATGGAAGGACAGCCTCCTGAAATATAAAGATGCGCTTATTTTAGCAAAAACTCGTTATTTTTCGCAAGTCATTAATCTTAATAAAAATAATCCTAAATACTTATTTGATACAGTGGCAAAGCTAACTCTGCGCCAGCCGACCCCCGATAGCTCCTTCCACTCAGCTGACGAGTTTATGAAATTTTTTGCTCAAAAGATTGAGTCCATTAGGGACGAGATCAAGAATACCATGCCAATCGCTCCGCCGGTTACTAGCGCTGGGGATCATGCAATAACCCTCTCAAATTTTAAAAGCGTGTCCCTTGAAATGCTTACAAAATTGGTTAGTACGGCTAAACAAACAACATGTTTACTCGACCCGCTTCCAGCCAAACTACTTAAAGAATTATTTCCAATTTTAGGACCGTCCATCTTAAATATAATCAATCTGTCTGTTTCCTCTGGGATAGTGCCAATGGCCTTTAAAACCGCTATTATTAAACCACTACTTAAGCGAGCAAATCTTGACCCGGACTGTCTCAGTAATTATAGGCCAGTTTCAAACCTCCCATTCATAGCAAAACTTCTCGAAAAAGTAGTAGCACAGCAGCTTATTGATTACATGGTCGATAATAATCGATATGACTCTTTTCAGTCTGGTTTTAGAGCCAATCATTCTACAGAGACAGCACTTGCTAAAGTGACTAATGATCTCCTCATAGCTATGGATTCAAATACGTCGTCTGTATTGTTACTACTTGATCTTAGTGCTGCCTTTGACACTGTAGACTTCGATATTTTATTAGGGCGTCTTAAAAGTTGTGTTGGTATCTCAGGGTCAGCACTAAGCTGGTTCAATTCCTATCTATCAGGCAGGACGCACCGAGTGGTCCATGGTAATACGTCCTCTGAGCTTTATAATGTTACTTGTGGTGTCCCACAGGGATCGGTACTCGGACCGATTTTATTTAATATTTATATGATTCCGCTTGGGGGCATAATACGTAAATATAATATTAGTTTTCAATGCTACGCGGATGACACCCAATTATATATGCCGTTATCGATGACAGATCCACAGGACTGCTGTAATCTCGACGCGTGCCTTGCGGAGATTAAACAATGGATGTCTCTCAACTTCCTTCGTCTTAACCCGGATAAAACTGAGATGTTGATAATTGGTCCTACTCGTTATCAACATTTATTTAAGGAAACCACTATAACTATAGATAACCGTACTATCACTCAGAGTGATACGGTAACTAATCTCGGGGTAATATTTGACCAAACGCTCTCCTTTCAAAAACACATTAAGAATATAACCAGGATTGCGTTTTTTCACCTTCGTAATATTGCTAAGATTCGTCCTATCCTCTCGACTGGGGATGCGGAAACTATTATACATGCGTTCGTCACGTCGCGCCTGGACTACTGTAATGTATTATTCTCTGGTCTTCCTAAATCCAGTATTAAAAGTCTACAGTTAGTGCAAAATGCCGCTGCGAGGCTGCTCTCACGGTCAAGAAAATTTGATCACATTACCCCAATATTAGCCGAATTACATTGGCTCCCGGTCCATTTAAGATGTGACTTCAAGGTTCTTCTACTAACCTATAAAGCACTGCATGGCTTAGCGCCTTCATATCTCGTCGACCTAGTCGTTCCTTATGTTCCGTCTCGTAACCTTCGTTCGCAAAACGCTAGTCTTTTAGTTATACCGAGGGCCAAGAAAATGTCTGCAGGGTCTAGAGCATTCTCTATTCGGGCTCCAGAGCTTTGGAATGCCCTACCAATGGATATTAGAACTACTACCTCAGTAGAAACATTTAAGACACGTTTAAAGACACATTTCTATGAGATGGCCTTTAACTATCTTGTGATGGCCGATTTGGCCGGAGTTTGTTCTGTTCTCTCTGCCCACCTCCTCCCCGGCTGGGGAGGGGGTTAGGTGGCTCAAAAGCGGATAGCGGCTGGCTGGATTCTCGGGGACCAGTTCGGGATGGGGGAGCTGCGGCTCGGCCCCCTTGAGGACACTGCCAGGACAATCGAGGACACCTCCGACATCCATTTTTTTTCATTGATTTTCATATTATGTATTACTTGTGTACTCTCTGCATCCATTATAACCTGGTGATCCTGAAAGGGGGATCCTTCCATCTGTGGTCCCTTCTCAAGGTTTCTCATTTTCCCCTGGTAGGGTTTTTTTGAGTTTTTCCTTGCCCTTTTGGGAGCTTATGATCAGGGGATGCTTTGAGAATAATTGTCAATTTTGGCTATGTGAAGCCCTTTGAGACTGTTTGTGATTTAGGGCTATACAAATAAACTTGACTTGACTTGACTTGACTTGACTTGACTTAATGCACTTTATATGATTAATTCTAACTTCGTATACGCAGATCTAGCACTTAACCGTCGGAGTTCTTCACCCCTCTCAATTGCTTTAAAAAGAATAACAATTATCTTAAACCGGATAAAAATGCCGTGCTCTATTTAGATTTGCCCAATAATTAATTTGGAAGGCAAGTCTATTTTTTGATCGTGTCCCGTTTAACTTTTGACGCGGCCCGACAAATTTAGGAACTGGGCCGCGCCCGACGGACAATCGAAATACTTTTATCCTCCTCCAACTCCAATGATTTATTTTAACCGTCGTCGTTATTTTATTTAGAAGAAGTAAATTTCCAACAATTCACTTTTAACGAAATCCACTCCCCCCTTAAATATTTACGAAAGTTATTTAATTCTCCAACTTGCTCGGAGTTATTTTTTACGCGGCCCGTCAAAAAGGGGAAGCGGGCCTGAGCCTTTCGAATAGTTAAATAACTTTGCGTTCTACACAAAACCAATAATCCGATTTAAACACCTCCGTTAATTTATTCAGACGATACAAACTTTCGAACGGATCGAAATTCACCCGTGGCTCAAATAACTACGGAAGTTATTCAAGTCTCTAACTTGTTCGGAGTTATTTTTTACACGGCCCGTCAAAAAAGGGAAGCGGGCCTGAGCCTTTCGAATAGTTAAATAACTTTCCGTTCTACACAAAACGAATAATCCGATTTAAACACCTCCGTTAATTTATTTTATTTAAATCGGCCCCAAACCATCGGTTGCATATTCAGTACAAATCCGCGCACAACGAAGCAAGTAATATATAAAACACATTTATTGAAGAAAACATGGAATAGAATTACAAATCTCAATTACTCCAGAAACCGAACAATTTCACTCACTGATACCCGTGTTAATAAAATCATTCAATCCCAGAACAATTCGACTGCAAAACACAGTTCATGAAAGAGGGAAGAGGTAAATACCAGCTGCGTGCTATTTTTGGTGGAAGCAAAGTCGAGTGATCAATTCGATCTTACTTCTAAAATCCAAATTAGAGAAACAGGCTGGCCTCGAGGGAGCCGGCGGCCCGATGACTATTCCCCCGTCTCGCTAAAATACATAAAAACGGTAAACCCTCACCTATTCCTCGTTTAAAGTTGTCCAGTCCAATTTTTAGGAGTAAATCCAAGTTAATTTCAGTCCAGTGATCCTGCGTCTCACACAAAGATCTTCGGGACTTTGGAAAAAATCTTGAAACTCCTCCGGGCTTCTTCACGTATGAGCGCTCTTTTGGGGGAAAAAGCCCTGAAGCTGCTCCTGCAGGACCTTTTATAGACCTCTCCGTCCCCCCCTCCCCTTTCTTTTCTCCTGTACTTTCCCTATAGGGTAAGACTGCCCAGTTTTCCCACGCCTATAGAAGGGACTGGCCAGCTTTCTCACGCCTATAGAGGGAACTGGCCAGTTTCCCCACGCTTGGTTATCTGTGGCCTTCAGCAGCTGTTTCCGCCCTGACCACGCAGTACTTTCCACCAAATGCACAGCTAGTGGTAAAACCTTTCACTTCCCCTTTTCTTCTCTTTCTGTTACATGAAAATAACTTTTTAAAGTTACGCTTCAATTAACTCTGAAATAAAAATCCAAACCCTTGACCTACTTTTCTAAACAATTTATGTCACGCCACTATTCTCATAGTGTCGGGTCTCTTGATCGAATTGACAAATAATATTGCATAAAGCGGTTACAGAATACATTTTTAGCCAAGCAAAGAAATCAAAAATAAAAATCACATTTGTGCTTCCCCAAATAATTTATGTCACGCCACTATTCTCATAGTGACGGGTCTCTTGATCGAATTGACAAATAATATTGCTTAAAGCGGTTACAGAATACATTTTTAGCCAAGCAAAGAAATCAAAAATAAAAATCACATTTGTCCTTCCATGCGTGACTCACACTCTGACACCGTGCTACTCTTTTATTTCTATTTTACCATGTTTAGCTTATTGGCTCCTCTTTTGGTCTCACGTTTTGGTCTGGCGCCATCTTTTGGACAAATTTGGAATTTCAGCTCTGCCAATTTATTCCTGTGAACAATCCATATTCTACCATTTGCACCATCTCTACCCCCATGTTACATGACAGAACAGAGCCAGTACTGAGAGAGGAGTGGATGATGGCAGTGATAAGAAACAGCAGTGATGGGAGGCAGTATATGACCAGGGTAGTAGGAAGTGGGTCTAACTGACATGTAGACGATTTGGATTTGGAGATGAGAGCAGAAATAGCAGAGGAATCAGGTAGTTGAAATGAAAAGAATGGTAGACTATAAGGGAGAGGTTCAGAGGAGTAGGGAGAAGAGGAAGAGGGGCTCAGTTGCTGGCGGATTTTGTCAATTTTTTGCGTGAAAAACGGAAGGAGTGAGTTACAAGTGTCAGAGGAGTACAGGTGGTGGGGGGCAGGAGATCTGGGGGTTGATGAATTTTGTTGAGGAGTGAGAAAAGAGCCTTAGTGTTACCACGGTTGGAAGAAATGAGAATGGAGAAGTAAATGGATTTGGCTGAAGCAACAGAGTCCTTGTACTGTAAAAAGTGGTTTTTGTACATGTCATGGTGAACAGTGAGACCAGTCTTTATGGAGGCGTTCAAGTTGACATCCTTTGGACTTCATGGAGCGGAGATCTGGGGTGAACCAGGAGGCAGTATAGATAAAGAAAACAGACCGGCTTCTGACTGGAGCGAGGGAGTTAAGAATGTTAGTGAGTGAATTGTTACAGTGGAGAACCAGTTCATCAGGGGAGGAGGAATAATCAAAGTCTGGTAAAGAGGCAATGGTGGAGGAGAGGGTGTCAGTATTTATGTCCTTGATGTTACGGAATGAGATGAGATGAGGTAGCTTGGTTATGGAGAGGTGGAGTGTGACTTTAAATGAGAGGAGTAAGTGGTCTGTGATGGGGAGATGATCAGCTGTACAGTTGGAGGTAGTGAGACCGGAGCAACAGATTAAATCTAGTGTATGACCTTTAATGTGGGTAGGGAAGTCGGTGAAGATGTGAAAACCAGAGCTCTCAAGGCAGGATGAGAAATCGCGGGTGAGGGGGAGAGTAGTGTTGTCCATGTGGATATTGAAATCGTCCAGTAGAATTACGTTAGGTGAGAGTGTGGAGAGATGGGCAAGAAGAGCAACAATGTCATTTAAAATCTCGGGGTGGGGCTTAGGTGGGCGGTAAACAGTGGCGACAATGGTAGGAGTAGGACCGAATGAGCTGCATGTAGGGACAGAGAGAGAGGTAACGTTCCACTTCTCGCGGTGAATTATCGCTAGACCACCCCGCGACCAGAGCCACGGGGTTGCGAGATGAAAACAAAGCCCAGAGGTGTAGTGTCGTTGAGCTGAGAGAAGTCGTTGGGCTGCTGCCATGTCTCTGTCAGAAAGAGAAAGTCGAACTTGCGTTCGGTGATAGAGTCCTGGACGAGGTGGCCTTTGCTCGTGAGTGAGCGGATGTTGAGAAGCCCAAAGTTGACGGTGGAGTTGTCGTTCTTGACAGCAGCGTTAGCCGACCTGGGTAGACTGGCTAACACGCTCTGGTCAACCCGGCGGCCGCCGGTGTTTGTTGGAGGACGATGGGTGGTGGACCAGAAGGATTTTATTGGCTTGGAGTTGTCAGTTTGGAAGCTCCGGCGAGAGCCCCGGTGGATGTATCTGCGGCGAGGCAGGGGAGCTTCGTCCCGGAGGCGCAGCACTGCAGGCGGAGGCTCAGACAGGTGGAAGCGTAGCCAGAGGAGCTCAGCAGCCGAGTACTGGAAAAGCCCAGACACAGGTCCGTGGAGCATCGACAGCATAATCCAAGCAAGTGCAGACCAGAAAATCCACTTAGAGGACAACATTTTAACCAAGAAACCAGGTGAGTTTACTAAACACAGTAAAACAGTAAAAACAACCGATGAGTAGCGGCAGCAAGACGCGCCAGCGTGCACTTAGACCGGAAACAGTGGATCTGGCGCGCAGTTCCGTATTGGCAACACGCGCCCCGAGGTCTCGCGCGGAGGGCACGTCAGCTGACCAGAAGGACTGGAACTTGAGACGTGACGCAACTGTGCACGAAGGAAAAATGCATCGCTGTGCAGAAAGCGCCGGTACAGTGACAATGAGTGCTCATAGCGTGGAGCGTGCCTCTGAGCAATGTGCTTCACTGAGGACAAGCGCTGTGTATGCAGCTAGGTCCCGCGCACGTAGGAAAAAAGCACTGCTGTCCAGGGGTCGTTCTCCTGTCCCTTATAAACCCGCGACGTAGCGCATTCGCGAAAGGTGGGTTAGGGTTAGAGAGAGGATATGTTTTTTAAGTCAAGTTTCAAGTCAAGTCACAAGGTTAACATTTTCAACTTTGACCTCTACCGGAGTGGAGTGGAACTGATTATACCAGACACCTGAATCTGAGCAGCGGAGGAAGTGGATATTTGACGAACTAATTTCCTCCTGGTTACCGGTGAGCCTGGCCTTTTGGGCAGCTCAAAACAGGAGTTGAAGTGCCCTTTCGTCCAGCAGTAAAGGCAAAACCTTTGGTCTATCTGTCGCTCGCTCAGGCCCTTCCATCCTAACTGCATGACTGGTCCTCCGGAGAGTGGCGTGATACTGGGTGTTGCTCGGCAGTGCCATAGTTGGTGTTACATGGGACCTGTGGTGAGTCCAGGCGGTGAAGTGATTGCCTGTGTAAGATCGTTGTTTATTGCTCTCTCACATTGTCTAACCAGATAGCCAAGTCTATCAGATGGTTCAGGGATGGGCCGCCATTTCTGAGCACCAATTCGCACTTCATCTCACTGGACAACCCCTTTAGAAATATGGTTTGAAATGACGAATCCCCCTACCTGCTCTTCACTGCCAAAATGTGGAAGGTGATTGCACTACCCTGCTGCAAGTGTCCTATGGCCTTTCACTGGGTGGTCAAATATCGGTTTCATTTCTTTGGTGAACAAACCATCTGTGAGGATTTCTGATTGTTGAGTTGAGATTGCAAGTGACCAGGCTGCTGCCTGACCTGAGGGCAAACTCATTACAAAAGCTATTTTGGATTGGTGAGTAGCATATAAAGCCCAATAACCCCGGTGGAGAAACTGAGCCCATAACCCTTAGTCTCCTGAATACCTGTCAGGAATGAGAATGTATGGTTCTCTGGATTGGGGTGCTGGACTGGCAGTCGGGTCATCTGGTAAATGGTGGAGAAGGAACCTGCTGGTGGAATTTGCTGGTCCCACATTGTATTGATTTGTCTGCCCAGGTGTGCCACGCTTGCATTGGATGATCCATGATCTGGTGCAAAGTGGTCTCATTAACACGAGGCCTCGTTGCTCACCTGAGCAGCCCGGCTGGATAGCATTTATTTAAGTCACTCAGAGTCCCTTGGTCCATTGCTGGCCAGATTATTGTGTTGCTATCAAGGAGCAAGGAACCCAGGTGCAGAATAATTCAAATTTATTTGAGCACAAATACAGAAAAATTGAAACAAATGCAAATCACAAAATCATCTCAAGGAGGAAAAAACAAAGAATAACTCCCAGCGTGAAGCAGAAGCATGTGTGAATGGCTGCAAAGGCAAAAACGTCTGGCACAGGAATAGCATCCGGAGCATCCTTAAGAAGCCATCTGATTGTAGATTTTTAGCAGGTGTGTCTTAATGAGCTCTGCTCTCCAGCAGCTCTGTCTCACCTTCCTGTACTGCCATGGCTGAGAGAGAGGAAAGGGAGATTAGTGCTGAAAACAACTAGAAAGAACCACAGGCATAACAGTTTTTTTTTTTATTTTCTCTTTTTTCAGCAGGCACGTGCACTCATAGGAGGCAGGTGAGGCAGTGCCTCACCTTGCCACCAGAGGCGGTAAAGGGCTCAACATGGTTTCCTCAGCTATCACCATAAGTTGTTAAAAAATGAATAATATAAAAAAATATAATAGAATATCTGTCCTGTGGTCTATGCTTTTAATGCAATTTTGGTGTGTTTCCTATACATTTGGATCATTTTCATAGTCAAAATAGCTGTATTTCTTGTTCAAATAACAACGGGAGACGAGAATCATGGAGGCTGAGGCAGGTAGTGCCTCTCAGGGCGTGCGTGTGAGCGTGTGCACTACTCACACACTGTACTGAGCGCGTGCAAACGGCGCGTGCTTGCAGTCAGCGGGAAAATACGGGGCTTGAGGCAGCCAGTACTTTTGCCTCAAAGATGGGGCGATAGTGAGCCTGCCACTAATAGTTCACGATACGAGTAAATGCGAGAGTAAATTAAGAAGAAAGAAAAGAAAAGAAAAACAACCAACAACATTCGGTGCTAATGCGTTGCTATTTGGCTTTATTTTCCCTGAAAATGGAGGATATAATCTCGAAGATAAGACATTTTTCAAAACTTGACTTTCAGTCAAAGCAAGAAATCATAAGTAAGGGAAGACCAACGCCAGATTTGCGAGGATTAATTCAAACTACAGCCCTCCCGGGACGGACTACAACACGTTCGTTTCAAAAGGATTGGAACTCTAAAAAATACCTAATTTACAAGTAAAGGTAAGAATACTGCAGTGGTGTGTTTAAATGTACAGTGGTGTGTTTAAAATGTTATTAAATTTAATCAAGAATGGGATAACAACCATGTATGCTTGTAAATCTGACTTGTGAGTCAGTGCCTTAGCGTCATACAGTACGTTTGTAAATCTGAGTCAGTACCTCACCAACCCCAACCCTCACCGCACGTCACTGTTTTTCAACCATTGATAGTAATTGTTATCCAAAAGATTCACAGTCAAACCTCGGTTTTCGACCACAATCCGTTCCAGAAGGCGGTTCGAGAAGTGAATTGGTCGAATTCCGAATCTATTTTTCCCATTACAAATAATGGAAAACATTTTGAATCTGTTCCAAGACCTTAAAAAAACGCCTTTTTTAATCATTTTTTTCATTTGCACATTTTTGTCCAGTCGCGCAACTGCAGCGCACCGCCGAACGCGCAACCGTAGCGCGCCGCCGACCTGAATGTACTGATGTACTTTCCAAAATTTAAGTGGACCTCAGTGCGCAGGGAGCTTAATTTGGTCCGATCGCGCAACCGCAGCGCACCAGGCGCTCACTGTCGCATTGCTTAAAGAGCCTCTGTGTTTTAGGATGGCTTTAAGGCTCCTACTTGCTTTCTTTGGAGGCATGATTAGGGATTAATACATTCCTCAAAGTAACGAAAATAGAATAACGAATGGAATCAGTCGGCATCCGGGCCGCACGGTCGGGTTTTCTGCGCCAAGTACTGCGATGTGTGTAACTTGTGATTAAAACTCTGCAAATATCGGACACTTTGGCGTAGTTTTAGTGTTCCCTACTTGACTTCTGAGAGAAAATGGTTAATGAACTTCGTGATGATGAAGGTTCTCGCAAAAGAAAGTCTGTTTTTGACTTCTTCGAGAAGACAACCTCAAATATGGCGCTCGTGCATATCAATGTGGAGTCATTTGTTAAAAACATCAGGGAAGGGTGGGAGGAGGTACCTGCGCATAAGCAGTATTCAAAAACAGACAAATAGGCTCTGGTTTCTGAGCTGTCGGAAAGATCGTCTGTAATCCCTTTAAGGAAGTGACGCCTATGTGCTGGGTTAAATTTAAATGCTTCTTCTGCATTTACTAACCAATCAAAATAATTGTGTTAATTTTTATCGGAAGTCACTGGTGGCCTGTGGGTATAGTTGCCTTGAGAGGGGGTCGTACAGGATTGATTCTTGCTCAGTGTTAGTGTGCATGTGGTTGTGGACGGCAAAGACAAAAAACATAGCCATACAACAGCTAATGTTTGTGTTTAGCTTCATTCATTAAAACTCATTGAATTATTTAGCTATTTTAAAGGGAATTGGTTTGTTACATAATTAGTTTTTAAGATTTTTGCACCGGGATAAATCCGTCTGTCTTGTTGAATTCAATTGGTAATTTTTTGGAATTTAGCAGAATAACAAAACATTCAGATTCCGAGAAACCTTGAGGATTCATGTATGTGTCCAAAAATGCTTTTTTTTTACTGGCAAATAAAAATAAAGTTGCTAAAGAATTTATACGCTACAACCTAAAATACCAGAGGTTTGCATGTACTGTACTTTCACTGTAAGTTTGGGTCGTGTGTCCCCAGCGTAAGTGAAGGTGGCGGTGCTGTTGTAGCTGACAAAGCAATTCTTCTTCCGTTGGCTCCTTGACTTGCTCTCTAGAGATTATATGCACAAAGTTTGGGATCAACTCAAAAAACAAAATTTATTAACTAATGAACATTATAATCTCAATTGTACATACTTGAACATGAGTTGAACAGTTGCTTCATATCTGATCCTATCGACATCTGTAACAGAGCAGCTGTGGCTGCGATCCCACTTATAGGTGAAGTTCTGTTAGAGAACAAAGAGCAAATATTTCAGACAGAGGACAACATCTAGCTCTTACACAAACTGTTAAGGATTAGGAACAGTACCCTGCATACTGTTCTTGAGCAAAACATTATTTATTTATTTTATTTATAACTTTAATCTATCGATCGTTTTTCTTTATCATTTGTCCTCCTTAGCATTGTGGGCAGTGATGCCCTATAAGAAACTTCAGCAGTGTTTCGGCAAATGGCGGTCTGCGGGCCACATGCAACCTCCATGCACCCAACCCCTCTCTGAGAGTCCCCCATCCATCTCCCAAACTGAGTATCCTCACTAAAATAAAACATATAATATTTTGTAAAGCTCAGAACAGCGACTGTGAGATTATCCCTATTGTATTTGTAGAAATTATTGACACCCTGTACCCAACATATTCAGATTTTGACGCAAAATGTCAAAAAATCTTTACCTCTGATGTTGAACAAAACTTTGGAAGCCAACATTAGTTGGCTTTGTTGTTTAGCGGGTTTTAAACCATTGTCTCTGAATGCGGGCAGTCTCCTAGCAGTGTTCTCCCTTTTCTCTTTATTTCCCTTTTTTTCTCTGTCTTTTCATCTGTAATGTGATATTTGCCCACAGGGATGTGTGGCCATGGTCGGGGCCGTCCCAGGTTTGGCTGTCCACATGGCAATGCTGGTGCCGACTACCACACCTCGGCGTGAGCGGATCCTGTTCGTGGCCCTGACAGCTGGGATGGCTGGGCGCATCGGTCAGGACCTACGTGACTCAGCGACAGCCTGCTCATCAGGCCGGTGTTGACAACCTCCCTTCCTACCTTGCTACCTACCTACCTGAGAATAATTTTCAAGAAATTAAGGTTTTATTTCTGCTGGTGAGAACAATTAGTGGGCTGCAGACTGGCCTTGTTAACAGCAGAAACTCCCATGCTATTAATAATAACTTGTCAATTGGTCTGCAATTTATGTGGAGCTCCTGGCTATTTACATACAGATGAAGCCGTTTTTAGAGTGAACTACAAAGTATGACTTCACTCCAAAGTATGACTTGATGCATCAAGTCATACATACATCATACTTGATGTATGAGTTGAGCTCATTCACTTACGGTTGTCATTAGTCATAATATTGCTCTTTCCAATACCGATTGAATACCACCCCCCATCTTTTTTTTTTTTTTTACTTGAACCCTAAGTTGTGGGAGGAATCATATTAAAAGCTCAGTGGCCTAGTAGTAGAGTGTCCGCCCTGAGACTGGAAGGTTGTGGGTTCAAACCCCGGCCGGGTCATACCAAAGACTATAAAAATGGGACCCATTGCCTCCCTGCTTGGCACTCAGCATTAAGGGTTGGAATTGGGGGGTTAGATCACCAAATGATTCCCGAGCGCGGCACCGCTGCTGCTCACTGCTCCCCTCTCCCCCAGGGGATGGATTAAAATCACATGGGGATGGGTTAAATGCAGAGGACAAATTTCACCACACCCAGATGTGTGTGTGACGATGATCATTGGGGGGGACTTTAAAAGGATTACCATATTTTCACGACCAAAGAGTAAAAAAGGCGTACTAAAAGGCGCATTACTGTATTTAACACACACATAGATGCGCGCCGCATCATAGGGTGCATGCATGCTATGATTTACAGTGAACAAAAAAAACATCACGGGAGCCAGGAAGTGAGTTCAGTTGTACTTTATTCTATTGTTTAACCATGTGCTCTACTGTACTCACATTTTGTTGATCGATATTCATACGCAAATCCGTCCAAGTCCTCATCTTCTGTATCCAAATTAAACAGTTGGGTAAGTTCGCCTTCTGACATGCCAATTTCCCCTCGTCATTGTTTCGTCGTTGTCACGTTGCTCTTTGGCAATGATCCTGGCTTCCCAGGGAGCTAGAATTGTGCCTCGTTAGCATGTCTCTTTGTCTATGCCATTTTAGAGGGTCCTAATGCTGTTTTCTTTGCACAAACGATTGTATTTATTTATCAATGGCGGTGGAGGTACGTACTCAACGTCTTACATGAAGTCCTCTGATTGGTTTACTGCCCTGATTTACGTAAAACGTAATGTCCTCTTATTGGTTCATCGTGTCTACATATTACGCCTGTTTATTACGTCTCTGTGTGGTGGAAGCCACACAAAGCAACTTAACAGATTTGCACAAACGGTAGTATTTATTTATCAATGGCAGCGGAGGTACGTACTTTGCTCAAACAATAGTATTTATTTACCAATGGCGGCGGAGGTACGTACTCCTCTACGCCATCCAGTCGTCGGATTGGTTTACCGCCTCGATCGACACACAAGACAATGGCGGTGAAGGTATGTACTCCTTCAGGTGACACGTCTAGACTTGTGATTGTTTTTTTTTTTGTCCCGATCTACGTGGCGGAAGCCACTCAAAACAATGGCGGCGAAGGTACGTACTCCTCTATGTGTTACGTCTAGTCTTCTGATTGTTTTTTTGTTTTGTTTTTGTCCCGATCTACGTCTACGCCTGTATACTACGGAAGCCACACAAAACAACTCTACAGACTTTTGAATTTGGTCCACACAAAAGGTGCACCTTCTTAAAAGGCGCACCTTCGTTTTTCGAGAAAATTAAAGGCATTTATGTGCGCCCTATGGTTGTGAAATTACGGTACTTATGTTTTGCTACGCTTACAACACATTAAACAATAAAGATTTGCTGTTCCACAAACCGAAACTGTGAGTCAGGGAAACAACATATTTGAATTTTTTGTATCTTAAGCATTAGAAAAACTGAATTTAAACTGTACATTCGCCAGTTGATTCTGCAAAAACACATGAAACAGGATCAACAGGATCTTGGCCTGTTTCCCATCTGGCCCTGCTGTGCTACACCTGATTCAAATGTTCAGGATTGTTTAAGGTTTCTTCAGAACTTGCTGATGAACTAATCATTTCTCGAATAACAATCCACATTATGTGGAGTCCTAGTTTCCATAGTTTCCAAGATGGCCACGCACATATCACACTGTGTCACGTCCATTTTATTTTATTGCATGTCGCATGCCCGTGCCACATATTCCCTCAGTCACCGTAATGACTGTCACCTGCTCCTTCTTGTTACCCTGTGTATTTAAACCCTGCCCGCATGTTTCTCCTTGTCGGTGTCTACTGTTGCTTCTTATCTGTTTCTGCTCCAGTTGTTCCTGTCCCGTTGTGCAAATAATAAATAAATGATAAATTAGTCAGCGATCAACTGAAGCAATATTTTGACACTAACATTATTTTATCTCCTTTTCAATCTGGGTTTATAAAACAGCACAGCACAACTACAGCTGCTCTTAAATGATTTTAATGATTTTTTAAATGTTTTAGACCAGTGGTCTCAAACTCACGACCCGCGGGCCAACTACGGCCCCCGGGACAATAATTTGCGGCCCTGGTCTTAATATGAAAGATTAATGTTAGTGCGGCCCGCAAGATTGATATAAATGACACTTGTAGTGTGCTGAGCTGAATGAACCAATCACGGTGAGGTCTATGGCTCTGGAGAGCCGGACATCGACTGGGCTGTCCAGTGCCTCGCTCACTTATTCATTGGTGTCTGCCGGAGCGACTCGCGATATGCTGACCGGGATCATACGAGGGGAGTTTTCTTTTCCATCTTTATCGTTATCTTTTCCACAGCCGAGGAGGAGCCGAGAGAAATGCCTTTGCTGGGTAGAAGCTTGTAAAAGGCAGGGATTTACAGCTAAAAAAAAATAAAAATTTACACAAAACAGATTGCAAGAGTAAGACTCCATGTTGTAAGATGCATCGAGAGAATAAAAAAAAAAAATTTGATTGCTATGTAAAATAATTCCCTTGTTTCTGCAGCCAGTTTTTTCACAAATGTTTTTTGTTGCTGGCTGCTTAATTAATTTTCAAGAACCATTTGTTACATAAATTGAGGCAGCCCAAGTTACAGGGGGGGAACAAATCCTCACAGCGGCCCCGTGAGAATTTGTGCCCCCCTTCCACTTTGAGAACGGTGAGTCCTGGACATCGACTGACTTCTTCTCTGTCTTTCTAGGGGTCTGTTCAGGTAGTACCCCTGGCCATTCAAATCGGTGTATATGTGTGTGTGTTTAATTAATGAAGTGCACTTCGAGTCACATGTTTGAAAAGCTAAACCAATACATATTTTAGGAGAGGGTTTTATACTGACTTTTTGAAGCTTGCTTGAAGAACATTTTGCTTTACTTTTATTTATTTCTAAATAAAGTTTAAAGTTATTATTTTTATGTATGTTATATGATGAAAAAATGTTAGAATTCAAGTTTGAATTCAAGACAATCTTGTTTGACCAAAAGAAGGACAATGAAATTATTTATTTGTTTATTTATATGATTATTTATTTGCTAACCATTATTGTAAAGTTATCACTGCACAAATCATTTATTTATTTTTTCTTCTCCGTTATTATTAAGTTAGTACTGCACAATGCATTCAATAATTTCTTCACTATGAGTACTCAGTCATACAACAGTTAAAAGGAACATTTGTAATAAAACCCTCTCCTAAAATATGTATTGGTTTAGCTTTTCAAACATGTAAATCGAAGTGCACCTCATTAATTAAACACCCACACACATACACTGTTTTAAATGTGTGTGTGTGGGGGGGGGTACTTATGTATTCTCACAGGGCCGCTGTGAGAATTTGTTCCCCCCCTGTAATTTGAGCAAGGAAGAAGGCAACCTGTTCAAATTTGCCACACTACCTGAACAGACCCCCAGGAAGACAGAGAAGAAGTCAGTCGATGTCCAGGACTCACCGTTCTCAAAATGGGAGGGTGGCACAAATTCCCACGGGGCCGCTGTGAGGATTTGTTCCCCCTGTAATTTGGGCTAGGAAGGAGCCAACTTGTTCAACTTTGCCACACTACTTGAACAGACCCCCAGGAAGACAGAGAAGAAGTCAGTCAATGTCCAGGACTCACCGTTCTCAAAGTGGGAGGGGGAAACAAATTCTCACAGGGCCGCTGCGAGGATTTGTTCCCCCTTGTAACTTTTAATAATTTCATTTAATCGTCACTCATTTTAATGCAAATTAATAAATGCAACAATATTAAGTTGCTTTGAAAACACCTGAACAATAAAAATGGATTAATGATGATCACAATGAAGTATAAGGTCTCCTTTGTAATATATACTCCTTGTAGCATGTAACGGTGCCCAAGAGGAGTTCTTTGCATCGAGGTTTATGCAAAGAGCTCACGTAATTATATCGTTGCTTTTTGGTGAAGTAAATGAGTGTTCCGTCTGTACGACTGGTCTTTGAATGCACCCCGCTTCAATGGCAGAACGCGGATGAATTTAAAGACATCAAATGAGAGTAATCCTTTATAAAAATTAAAGTCCCAATGATTAAAGTTAAAGTCCCAATGATTGTCACACACACAACTGGGTGCGGTGAAATTTGTCTCTGCATTTAACCCATCCCCGAAGGGAGCAGTGAGCAGCAGCAGTGCCGCGCCCGGGAATCATTTGGTGATCTAACCCCCCAATTCCAACCCTTAATGCTGAGTGCCAAGCTGGGAGGCAATGGGTCCCATTTTTAAAGTCTTTGGTATGACCCGGCTAGGGTTTGAACCCACAACCTTCCAGTCTCCGGGCGGACACTCTACCACTAGGCCACTGAGCTGGTATAAAAATTAAAATTGACTGACGCAAACGTGAATTCTTCATGTTTTTATTGAAAACAACAGTGCTGACGCCGTACGGCATCGGTTTTTCGCTTTTCAAACAAGGCGTGCGCGCTCCCGCGACAGGGGGAACAAAATCTCACGGGGGAACCAAATCGCGCACAACACCGGCGCGCTGTGGTTGCGCGATTGGACCAAATTAAGCTCCCTGTACACTGAGGTCCATTTAAATTTTGGAAAGTACATCAGGACCTTAAAAATATTTTCTAAATTTCAGCGACGGCTCTGTCACAATACTGCGACCAGCGCGGTGCAGTAGCGCGGTCGGCGGCGCGCTACGGTTCCGCGTTCGGCGGTGCGCTGCAGTTGCGCGATCGGACAAAAATGCGCAAATGAAAAAATGCTTAAAAAAGGCGTTGTTTTTTTAGTCTTAGAACATATTAAAATTTTTTTCTATTATTTGTAATTGGAAAAGTAGATTCAAAATTCGACCGATTCACTTCTCGAACCGCCTTCTGGAACAGATTGTGGTCGAAAACTGAGGTTTGACTGTAATTGCTTTTTGGTGAAGTGAATGAGTGTTCCGTCTGTACGATTGGTCTTTGAACGCACCTCGTGTCAATGGCAGAACACGAATGAACTTAAAGAAATAAAATGAAATAAACCCCTTCTAAAAATGAAAATTGTCTGACGCAAACGTGTGTTCTTCATGTTTTTATTGAAAACAACCTAGTGCTGTTGCCGTACGGCATCGGTTTTTAGCTTTCCACCGCTTTTCAAACAAGGCGTGCGCGCTCCCGCGGCAGGGGAAACAAATCTTCATGGGGGAAACCTACTTTTTTTTGTTTATTTTTGTTTTGTTTATTTCAGCTCGTACACAGACATCATCAAAGTCACACTTTCTTTACAGAGCTTAGAGTTCGTTCCGTACTCGCCGAAAACGGAACGGGTGGAAGCAGCCTTGCTTATCGAGTCCCGTCCCAAAAACTTTCATCCAAAGATTTTTCGTGTTTTCACAGATATTTATCACACAGCAATTTCATGAGAGTCTTCACAGATATTATGTAACACATTAATTTTAATAATCAACATCAAAATTTATGGTTATGTATGATGCTAATATTTGTACATAAGTACATTTACACATTAGTTTAAAAAAATAGCCAACATCAAAAATTTATGGTTATGTATGATGCTAATATTTGGAATTTGAATGATTTGTAACGAGTGTAACAAACAGCTATCAATGCTTTTGTCCCAGGGTTGCCGCGGACTCAGCTTACGTAATTAGATATGAGAGAGGCTCTCAGTTTCTTCTTGAAGTCCTTGAAATTATCGGACAGTTTTAGGTCAGAGTTCAGTTTGTTCCAATTTCTTACACCGACAACCGTCAGTGATTGACCTCCAAGTGTACTGGACACTTGTCGTTGGTCAAAGTTTAATAATCCTCTGAGGTCGTGTTTTGTGTCCCTCAGGGTGAATAGGCTTTGAATATTTGCTGGTAGCATACATCTAGAAGCTTTGTACACATTTAACAGTCCTGCAAAAGTGATTAAGTCTTGGAGCTTCAGTATTCCAGTGTTTATAAAGAGGTCGTTCGTGTGAGAATTGTACGGCTTTTTGCAAATGATCCTCAGTGCTCTTTTCTGTTGTTTGTAAAGTGCTTCTAATGATGTCTGGTATGTGTGACCCCAGACCTCTGAACAATAATATAGATGTGGCTCTATGAGTGTCAAATACATTATTCTTAAAGCAGATGTACTAATTTTATTTTGCAGCCGCCACAGAATGGCCATATTTCTTGATATTTTTTTGCACAAGTTTGTAATTTGTTGTTTCCAGTTAAGTAAACAATCAAGTGTTATGCCAAGCATTTGATACTCATTAACTCGTTCAATCTTGATATCGTTTGACACTAAGTTTAAGTCTTCGCTTGGTTTTCTTTTCCCAAATAGCATATATTTAGTTTTGGATGAATTTAAAGATAATTTATTTGCATTGAACCAAGCCTGTAAAATTGACATTTCTCTGTTTATACAAGCTTCCATGTGTCTTAAATTATGTCCAGTACATAATATACTGGTGTCATCGGCAAACATTACCATTGTTAGAGATTTGCTCACTCCAACTTATTTTGCAAGAACCACACGGGAGACAAGTAAGTCCTTTTAGACACCTGCAGGTGGAGAGTCCATTCGTCGCTGTGTGTGCAGCGATGATCGAATGGAGGTCTGAAACTCTCCCTCCTGTAAGGGCATATTTATTAGGAGAAGCAGCGTGGGGGTGAGAGTGGACAGGTTTGGTGAACCCCCGGCCTCTGGTCAAATCAGAGCAGGGGGTGTTTTACGATGTTGTGGGAAACAGAACAACTTTGATTGCTTCCTCTGCAGCTGGTCAATCAAGCAGAGGAAGCAACCACTTCATTTTACTGCGTTGTGAGAGCAAGACAAGATTGGTTAATCATTATAGTCTACATTCCAACACAATCCTACGATAAAGATAACCTGGAAAACCCTAACAACCATTTTGAGGGAACATGCCTTTGCAATTTCATTTATGTATAGCGTGAATAACCTAGGGCCGAAAATTGACCCTTGGGGGACGCCACACCTTTTGATCTCTACCTGTACAAATTGGGTTCTATTTTTTAAGTAACTCCTGATCCATTTTAAGGCTGTACCCTTTACCCCATATCTATACAATTTCTCAATCAATATTTCATGATGAATTGTGTCGAAGGCCTTTTTAATATCAAGAAATTTTCCAATACTATATAGTTTTCTATCCATTGCCATTTTAGTGGTTTCTACAAAATCTAAAAGTGCATGTGCAGTCGAATGTTTTTTACGAAAACCATATTGATTTTTCAACAGTATATTTTTTTTGTTCAATGTAATTCTCCAGCCTGCTATTGAATAATTTGGCACAACACCTGTTAGCATATCGCGAGTTGCTATGGCAGACACCAAAGCAGCAGTGTTTGGTTGTAACCATGATAGGTCCGTTAATGTTCTCTCTGATAAAATATAGCGAGTTGGTCTGTTGTGTATTTTGGGCTAACTTAAGTTCCGTAGTAAGGAACCCCCGGAAATGGGATGGGTTACTTCTAGGCGGCATTCTGTGTTGTGTGCTGGGCGCCCTGTTAACGCACTGCGGATGGAATAAACCAGTTAACCTTCACGTCGTTGTCCGACCAATTCTTGTTATATAAGAACCGGGAAAATAGTAAGGATATAACAAAACTGGCGACGAGGACGTCTGGACTGACACGTGTTGTCCACACCGTGAAAGTGGAAGTTATTTCTCTTCCCTGCTGATGCCTCGTACTGCTGCGGATGGTGGGCAAGTAGCCGCTGTCACCACGCCAGGTGTGCTTGAACCGGACGGCCAGCTTCAGCTAGAGGGGAGGAGTGAATCGGTGGACTATCGACAACGTCGTGAGTAGTGTGGTGAAGAGTGAAAAAGAGTAGCCTAGCCTACTGGGGGGAGACGTCCCTTAATAAGGGAAAGCAGCGCCATATAAACAGGAGCTTAAAATGGCTGGAATAATTGGCTCAATTGGTCCCTTTGACGAGAGTATTGAACAATGGAGCTCATATACCGAGCGTTTTGATTACTTCGCTGTGGCTAGAGGAGGAGAAGTTAGTACCCACTTGTTTTAGTATAATAGGGCCAAAAACATTTAACCTGCTACGCGACCTACTACAACCAGCAAAGCCAGGCAGTAAAACATACAAAGAAATAGTGGATGGACTGGCAAACCATCTGTCACCGAATCCCCTGGTAATCGCAGAAAGATTCCGATTTCACAGATATGCAGCCAGGAGGAGGGTGAGTCGGTCACCCAGTTTGTAGCAGCACTACGCAAGCTAGTTGAACACTGTGAGTTCCAGGATGTGTTAAGTGACACTTTGAGAGATAGGCTGGTATGCGGACTCAGAAACGAAACAGCACAGAAGAGAAAGAAACTTGACTTTGGAAAAGGCCATTAATATCAGTGTAACAATGGAAATGGCAACACAGGAAGCCCAGCAACTAAAGTGCTGAAAGAGTGCACCAACTCAACAGCGATAAACCAAATGCACAAGGGCCATGTTTTCGCTCTGGCAAATCTGGACACCTTGCATGAACATGCTGGTGTAAAGAGATGGACTGTCATAACTGTGGAAAAAAAGGCCACACAGAGCGGGCACGCAAAAGTAAATAGAGCACAGACAAAAGCTCAAGGACTGAAAACAAAAGAGACAATGTGAAATACAAACAGAAACGGCATGTTCGCACAGTTCGCCATGATAATGAAAGAAATAGTGATTCTTCAGAGGAAGAAGTGCCTGTAAATACGATACCGGTAATGAGTGTAGGTGAGAGCTCAGATGGCTACTGGGCTGAACCCAAGTTGGAGGGACATGTGGTGAAAATGCAGATAGACACAGGGTCAAAGGCATCACTAGTGTCACACAAGATCTATAGGGCACACATGAGGCACCTCCCACTACGTCCATCAGACACAGTGTTTAAGGCATATACGGGACATCGAGTGCACATGGAAGGGATGACAGATGTGATTGTTCAGTGCAACGGGCAAACCAAAAAGCTTCCCCTTCATGTGACCAAGGGAAATCATCCTGCTATAATGGGGTGTACATGGCTACAGAGAATCTGGCTGGACTGGCAAGCGATAAGGAAGCTGTCACACAGTTCCTCTCCGCTACAGGAAATACTGGAGAAACACAGAGGTTTTCCGTGACGAATTAGGCAGCATGAAAGATATAACCATTAAGTTACATGTCAAATCTGAGAGCAAGCCTGTGTTCATGAAAGCTAGACCAGTGCCATACGCAATCCGACCCAAGGTGGACGCTGACTTGGACGCCCTGGTCAAGAATGGGGTTTTGGAAACAGTGACCATTAGTGAGTGGGCCACGCCCATCATTCCAGTACCAAAAAAAGATGGGGGAATCCAGACCTGTGGAGAATTCAAGGTAACACATAGCCCTGTGTTATCCACTTCCCCTAATTGACGACTTGTTTGCTGGACTGAGTGGGGGACAAAAATTCAGTAAGATAGATCTCAGTCAGGCTTACCTACAAATGCATGTAGAAAAAGAGTCACGTGAAATGTTGACCATAAACACACATAAGGGACTTTTTAGATACTGCAGACTGCCGTTCGGCATCACGTCAGCCCTGGCACTGTTTCAGCGAGCAATGGATCAAATCCTTAGCGGGTTGCCTGGGGTACAGTGCCACCTTGACGATGTCCTGTGCACCTGATCAAACGATGACGAGCACCTGTGCAACTTGGATGCTACCCTTCAAAGGCTGAAGGCCTACGGCTTGAGAGTCCGTAAGGACAAATGTGACTTCTTCCAACCATCTGTGGAATATCTGGGGCATGTGATCGATTCAGAAGGGCTGCACACTGCACCATCAAAGGTGGCAGCTGTCGTGGACGCACCCCAACCACAAAACATCAGCCAGCTGCATTCCTTCTTAGGACTGTTGAACTACTACGGACGCTTCATCCCCAATCTGTCATCACGGCTACAACCGCTGCACGAACTGCTACACCAAGACAAAATGTGGAAGTTGACAGCCAGCTGTCAGGAGGCTTTTGAAAAGGCTAAAGAAGTGCTGACTACATCCGAGGAGCCATCACTTCCACTTCAGCTCGCCTGTGACGCCTCTCCTTACGGAGTAGGGGCGGTTCTCTCTCTGTCCTGCCGGGTAGTGAGGAAAAGCCAATCGCTTTTGCATCAAGGACATTGAACAACGCAGAGTCTAACTATGCTCAGCTGGAATGAGAGGCACTGAGCATTGTTTTTGGAGTTAGGAAATTTCATCAATACTTGTATGGAAGGAAGTTTACGCTCCTAACCGACCATCGACCCCTCACAACCATCCTCGGGCCACACACTGGGTTACCGTCTCTTGCTGCATCCCGACTGCAGAGGTGGGCTCTGTTGTGTTCGGCACATGCGTATGACATCAAATATCGCAAATCAGACTTCCACTGCAATGCGGATGGCTTGTCCAGACTGCCATTACCTGTCGCGAAGCCGGAGTCGAACACGGTGGACATCTTCTACTTCAGGGAGGTAGAGAAAGCACCTGTCTCAGCTGTACAGGTAAAGAGGGAGACTCGAAATGACTCGGAGTTATCGGCGGTAATAGACGTTGTCGTCAAGGGTCAACCTGCTGGCGATAACGCAAACCTGAAGCCCTTCCTCGGGAGGAGATTGGAACTGTCTGTCCAGTCCGGATGTTTGCTGTGTGGGAGGAGGGTGGTCATTCCACGGTCACTTGGTACAAAAGTGTTGCAGCAACTGTATTCGGGACACAGCGGAATAGTACGAATGAAGGAAATAGCGAGAAGCTATTTTTGGTGGCCGAACATGGATCAACAGATTGAAGAGTTGGCCCAAAGCTGTCCATCATGCCACAAAGTCAGAAACAATCCTCCACTAGCGCCTCTTCACCCCTGGGAATTCCTACAAGGACCATGGCACCGAGTGCACATTGATTTTGCGGGACCAGTGGAGGACAGAATGTTCCTTGTTGCTGTTGATGCACACAGTAAATGGCCAGAGGGGGCTATCATGAGATCAACCACCGCAGAGAAGGCAATCAAAAAGTTAGGAGAACTGTTTAGTCGATTTGGATCTCCTGCACAGCTAGTCTCTGACAATGGACCTCAATTTGTCTCACAGGAAATGGCAGGGTTCCTACAAGCTAACGGGTTTCAACACGTTAAGTCAGCTCCCTACCACCCCGCAACAAATGGGCTTGCTGAGAGGTTTGGTCAAACCATGAAACATGCGTTGAAAACATCACAAGGACAAGGAACACTACATCAGAGACTGCACAACTTTCTACTAACCTACCGCAACAGTCCACATGCAACCACCAAGACATCTCAGCCCTCAGCAGTGAAGGATGTCCAATGTCAGCAGGAGAAACAGGTTAGGTGCAGAGAACAGAAGGGCAAAGAAAGAGTTTTCAAACCAGGAGAATCTTCGCTGGCAAGGAATTACCGTGGCGAACCAAAGTGGATTCCTGCCACTGTTATTGCGCAAACTGGACCAGTATCCTATACTGTCCAAACGTCTGATAGTGTATGGAGGAGACATGTTGATCAACTCCTACAGACTCCGTCAGTACCAGCGGAGCTGTCCCTCAGAGATTTCCCTGATGCACCTGTCAGTGTCAACACACCGGTTCACATACCCTCACAAGTGCAGGACTCAACCGCACCAGAGCCAACAGTCCCAGCGGAGGATGTGACCGAAACAGGGACTGAGACATCTTCCTTTACAGAAGCATCTGCAACGAGTTCACCATTGGACGACCATAGGGCTAATAGTGTGCCTTCAGATAGGAGATATCTGATATAGACCAGTGTGTGTGTGTGTGTGTGTGTGTGTGTGTGTGTGTGTGTGTGTGTGTCTATCTCGTCGACCTAGTCGTTCCTTATGTTCCGTCTCGTAACCTTCGTTCGCAAAACGCTAGTCTTTTAGTTATACCGAGGGCCAAGAAAATGTCTGCAGGGTCTAGAGCATTCTCTATTCGGGCTCCAGAGCTTTGGAATGCCCTACCAATGGATATTAGAACTACTACCTCAGTAGAAACATTTAAGACACGTTTAAAGACACATTTCTATGAGATGGCCTTTCACTAACTTGTGATGGCCGATTTGGCCGGAGTTTGTTCTGTTCTCTCTGCCCACCTCCTCCCCGGCTGGGGAGGGGGTTAGGTGGCTCAAAAGCGGATAGCGGCTGGCTGGATTCTCGGGGACCAGTTCGGGATGGGGGAGCTGTGGCTCGGCCCCCTTGAGGACACTGCCAGGACAATCGAGGGCACCTCCGACATCCATTTTTTTTTTTTTTCATTGATTTTCATATTATGTATTACTTGTGCACTCTCTGCATCCATTATAACCTGGTGATCCTGAAAGGGGGATCCTTCCATCTGTGGTCCCTTCTCAAGGTTTCTCATTTTCCCCTGGCAGGGGTTTTTTGAGTTTTTCCTTGCCCTTTTGGGAGCTTATGATCAGGGGATGCTTTGAGAATAATTGTCAATTTTGGCTATGTGAAGCCCTTTGAGACTGTCTGTGATTTAGGGCTATACAAATAAACTTGACTTGACTTGACTTGACTTGACTTGACTTGACCTTTGCAGTTGGGAGAGGCTCCAGATTTCATTCCTGTAGCGAGTGATCTCTCCACCTGCAGGTGTCTAAAAGAACTTGCTTGTCTCCCGTGTGGTTCTTGCAAAATAAGTTGGAGTGAGCAAATCTCTAACAATGAGGACATGGAAGATCACAGGCACAGTTCTAGTTAAGGCCCGGAGTGGCAGGCCAAGAAAAATCTCAGATAAACAGAGGCGAAGGATGGTGAGAACAGTCAAAGTCAACCCACAGAGCAGCTCCAAAGACCTACAACATGATCTTCATCCAGATGGTGACACTGTGCATCGTTGAACTATTCAATGCACTTTGTAAAAGGAGATGCTGTATGGGAGAATAATGCGGCAGAAGCCTTTTCTGCGCATATGCCACAAACAGAGTCGCTTGAGGTATTGAAGGAATAGGGTCAAAAAAACAAAAACAACACCACCTGCCTAGCTACAATAACAGATACGCTCACACCTCTTTGGATAAAGTATATAAGCAGACAAGTATATTCACATATTCAATCAATAAGAAAGACATAACTAGACATTTTTTGATATGAGGTAATAACAGAGGTTGCTACAACTTCATGATTCAATATGTATTTCTGTGCACTGCGAAATAACAAATGTCTTTTGAAATATTGCTTAAATAGCTTAATGACCCTTAAGGAACTGTGTAATGCATGCCTGATGTTTTTTTCTAAATCATGGACACGTTCCTTATGTTCCGTCTCGTAACCTTCGTTCGCAAAACGCTAGTCTTTTAGTTATACCGAGGGCCAAGAAAATGTCTGCAGGGTCTAGAGCATTCTCTATTCGGGCTTCAGAGCTTTGGAATGCCCTACCAATGGATATTAGAACTACTACCTCAGTAGAAACATTTAAGACACGTTTAAAGACACATTTCTATGAGATGGCCTTTAACTAACTTGTGATGGCCGATTTGGCCGGAGTTTGTTCTGTTCTCTCTGCCCACCTCCTCCCCGGCTGGGGAGGGGGTTAGGTGGCTCAAAAGCGGATAGCGGCTGGCTGGATTCTCGGGGATCAGTTCGGGATGGGGGAGCTGCGGCTCGGCCCCCTTGAGGACACTGCCAGGACAATCGAGGGCACCTCCGACATCCATTTTTTTTTTTTTTCATTGATTTTCATATTATGTATTACTTGTGCACTCTCTGCATCCATTATAACCTGGTGATCCTGAAAGGGGGATCCTTCCATCTGTGGTCCCTTCTCAAGATTTCTCATTTTCCCCTGGCAGGGGTTTTTTGAGTTTTTCCTTGCCCTTTTGGGAGCTTATGATCAGGGGATGCTTTGAGAATAATTGTCAATTTTGGCTATGTGAAGCCCTTTGAGACTGTTTGTGATTCAAGGCTATACAAATAAACTTGACTTGACTTGACTTGACGCCCAGAGTTGTCTAGAATGTTAGGTACTTGATTATATCTTGTGTTTTGATTAAACGTCATATGTTGCCTAATGCTAGACGCCAGCTTTTTTATTACTACTGAACGTTCTGCACAGAGGGAAATATTTTGCTTAACAAAGAAAAGATATGGTTGGAAGCATGATTAAACTAAGAATATAATGATGTAAGCAAAGACATGGAGTATCAAAAGAACAAACTTTGCATAGTCAGGGAACATTAATAAATTGATGATGCCACAGCCAAAAGCTCACATAATTTTGTACAAAATGACAAAATTGAAAGAATGGATGAGGTGCGACAGTGTATGTGCAAGAATGGAGGAGAATGTTTACAGGAAGGTCACTTGGAGATAAAACCAGCCAGAGGGAGACAGTCAAGAAACCGGCCAAAGATGATCGTCAAGGCTGAAAGACGGAAAGGAGAACAACAGCCCCCACACACATCGAATCGCCCATAATTAGCACCCAACCCCACGGAACCAGCTCTCACCTAACCAGCACCCACTCCCATGGAATCAAAATCTCCTGCGAACTTGCCACACCCCCTGACTCATGACCCATCAAACTCGGCCCACACTGGCATGTGCAACTGAATATAAGCTGACCAAAGAACCTTCAACGTTGCCTTTTTTTCTGAACGGAGACTTTCTGCTCTTAAGCATTGTTGCCAAAAAGGCCCAGCGCTGTATTGTACTTTCCTGAAAACAGAGCTTTCTGAACAAGAATTGTGATTGAACTCAACCAACCTGTGTAAGTCTAATTTCTGCTTCAGTGGCTTACCATTTTCCTAAATCTGAAGAAATCAAACGAGCACGCAGTGAGTAAATTGGATAACAGGTGATTGGCAATGGCTTTTGCCGTGAGGCGCAGATAGCGCGCTCCCTAAATTGTGGACAAAATCCAACAGTATGCTAAAGCACATTTGCATAAGCCAGCTTTATTTTGGAATAAGGTAATGTGGACTAATGAAACTAAAATTTAGTTATTTGGACATAAGGGGCGGTATGTATGGAGGAAGAAGAACACAGCATTCCATGACAAACACTTGCTCCCCACACTCAAATTTGGTGGTGGTTCCATCATGCTGTGTGTGGGGCTGTGTGGCCAGTGCACACTTGCTCCCCACACTCAAATTTGGTGGTGGTTCCATCATGCTGTGTGTGGGGCTGTGTGGCCAGTGCAGGTACTAGCAATCTTGTTAAAGTTGAAGGTCGCATGGATTCAGCAGATTCTTACAAACAATGTTCAAGAATCAGTGACAAAGTTGAAGTTCTGCAGGGGCTGGATACCTCAACAAGACAACGACACCAAACACTGCTCAAATTCTACTAAGGCATTCATCCAGAGGAACAAGTACAACATTCTGGAATGGCCATCTCAGTCCCCAGACCTAAATATTATTGAAAATATGTGGTGTGATTTAAAGCGGGCTGTCCATGCTCGGAAACCATCAAACCTGACTGAACTGGAGATATTTTGTCAAGAAGAATGGTCAAAAATACCTTCAACCAGAATCCAGACTCTCTTTGGAAGCTATAGGAAGTGTTCAGAGGCTGTTATTTCTGCAAAAGGAGGATCTACTAAATATTGATGTAATTTTTCTGTTGGGGTGCCCAAATTTATGCACCTGCCTACATTTGTTTAGGTAATGAATGCACACTTTCTGTAAATGCTATAAACTTAATTTCACTTCTCAAATATTGTTTTTTGTCTGCTATATATATATATATATTTAACTGAAATTGCTGATCCGAACAACCAATGATATATAAAGGCAAATCTTGAAAATGATCAGGGGTGCCCACACCTTTGCATACGACTGTATTTGGAATACGTTAAAAAGTGGAATGGAGTCGTTAGTGAGATGATTGCTAAAGCAGGCATTTTTTATTTAAATTTTGTGTTCTTTTTTAAGTTATTTATCTAATTTATTATTTTGTGTTAAAAATAACACGGGCGCGGGCCTGTTGGAGCCTATCCCAGCTGTCATCGGGCAGTAGGTGGGGGACACCCTGAACTGGTTGCCAGCCAATTGCAGGTCACACAGAGACGAACACCCATCCGCACTCACACTCACACCGAAGGGCAATTTGGAGTGCTCAATTAGCCTACCAAGCATGTTTATGGGATGTGGGAGGAAACCGGAGTGCCCGGAGAAAATCCACACGACACGGGGAGAACATGCAAACTCCACACAGGGAGGGCCGGAGGTGGAATCGAACCCGTACCCTCCTAACTGTGAGGCGGACATGCTAACCAGTGTGCTAACCAGTGTGCTAACCAGTGTGCTAACCAGTGTGCTAACCAGTGTGCTAACCAGTGTGCTAACCAGTGTGCTAACCATTGCACCACCGAGCCGCTTTATTTATCATTACAGATTTATTTATTTTTTTATTCATTTTTAATTTATTTATTTAATTCATTATGTTGTGTTAAAAATAAAGATTTTTGTGAACATTGGAATGTTTTATCAGCGCTTTTCTTGTGGAAACCCTGATGCGGCCCAGCCTCACCCAGACTGCCTCCAGCAGCCCCCAGGTAAATTCAGTTTAAGACCTCTGCTTTAGATGGTAAGAAACACTGTATTGCCCGTTTTTTTAGACCTGTCGAAGGCATTTGACACAGTGGACCACTTATACTGATAAAGAAGCTCACTCAGATTGGCCTCCTAAAAAACACAGTATCATGGTTTGCCAATTATCCATCTGGGAGAACTCAGTGCGCTAATGTCTGGATCGAATTTGTCACCCTTGGAGATTGACAAAGGTGTCCCCCAAGGCTCTGTCTTTGGACCTATTTTATTCTCAATTCATATAAATAATGTGTGACAATCTGTCAAATTACCTCTTCAATTTTTATGCTTATGACACCATTATTTATTGTTGGTCATCCTCGGCTGTAAAAGCTACCTACACCTGGTATATACAAGGTATATTTTGCATTAATTTATATTTTTGTGGTTTATTTTGTTCCTGTGTACCATGTTAAAATCAGAGTGAAATAACATAACATACTACAATGGTGACTTTAAACTTTTACACAGTATTGTATTGTTCTAAAATCTGTCCATTTGTGCATCACCTGAGGGCCCAAACCTCCTGTCCTAGTGTCACCTTTGCTTTGACTATAAACTCTTTTACTCCCTCTTGCCAAAATGTATTCAAACAGATTTGTCTGTGCATTGAGTGTACTGACCTCTAGGATGAGTGCCACAAACAAGTTTACCCACATGACAGAGGAGGTGAACCACCAACAGACAAAGTAGATTTTCGACCATCTGCGAAACATTAAACACATTTAAATTAGTTCAACATCATATCCAATTGCTGCTCTATGTTTATCTTTTTTCCTCACTCAGTGGTATATCTGGTATACGCATCCATGAAGGCCTGCCAGTTGTTGACTATCATGATATCATACAGCAAAATGATGGCTCCCTAAAAAACAGCGGGAGCAAATATTTAATTGTCAGCATGAGCAAGTACCCGCAGCCTTAGATAGATATCCTCTGAATATGTTATATTAGCAAGTTTTCAAACAATGGTTCTCAACTTTCGGGTTGAAACCCAAAATTGGATCACAGAGCTAGTAAAAAGTTGCACATATTCAGAGCTGACAAACTATGGCAATTCACGTGTACAAATATGTATCTGAATTTCCATATTTTCAAAAGTCTATCGAGATATACACTTCCTCAGCCGGACAGTATCTCCTTCAAGGTTGGATTCTTCACCAGGGGCCTGGGAGCTTGAGGGTTCTGTGCAGGATCTTATTCCCAATAATTAATTGTGTGTGTTTATAATAATAATAATGAACATTTGATTTATAAGGCGCCTTTCAGGACACTCAAGGTCGCCGCACATAGGCATAAAAACAATTCAAGAAAGGACACAGTTTGAAAAAGCAAAGAGCACTTGCAGCAGAGCATCAAGTGCAGTAGGGTGGTCAACTTGGGTATTTCTGTCTAAATAAATGGGTTTTGAGGTGGGATTGAAATGAGGTGATTGAGTCAATGTTTCTGATGTCAGTGGGGAGGGAGTTCTAGAGACGTGGGGTGGAGCGGCTGAAGGCCCTAGACCCCATGGCCTACATAGGCAAGCTGGGGGGACGGTGAGGTTGATGGAGGAGGCAGATCTGAGGGACTGGGTGGCGATATTGGTATGGATGAGGTCAGACAGACATGGGGGGGCAAGGTTATGGACTGCTTTGAATGTGTTGAGAAGGATTTTGTAGACTATACGGTATTAGATGGGAAGCCAGTGTAGTTGGTGAAGAACGGGGGTGATGTGACAGATGGAAGGGGTTTTGGTGATGATACGAGCAGCAGCGTTCTGAACCAGTTAGAGTTTATGGAGGAGTTTGTGGGGGAGACCAAACAGAAGGGAGTTGCAATAGTCCAAACAGGAAGTGACAAGTGAATGAACAGGGATTGCGGCGCTGTTGAGAGTGAGTGAGGGGCAGAGGCGATTGATGTTTTGGAGGTGGAAGTAGGCTGACCGGATGGTGTTGTTGATGTGTGACTGGAAAGATAAAGTGCTGTCAAGGATGACACCCAGACTCTTGACCTGGGGGGAAGGGGAGACGATGGAGTTGTCGATGGTGAGGGTGAAACTGGATTGCTTGGAGAGTATGGATTTGGACCCAATGAGAACTGTCTCAGTTTTATCACTGTTGATTTTGAGGAAATTTGAGGTGAAGAAAGTTTTGATGTCCTGTCGACACGCACAGAGGGAGGAAGGTGGGTAAGTGGAAGAGTGTTTGGAGGAAACATAGAGCTGGGTGTCGTCCGCATAGCAGTGAAAATTGATGTATTTACGGAATATGAAACCAAGTGGGAGGAGGTAGATGATGAACAGGACAGGGCCAAAGACAGAGCCCTGGGGAACACCAGAGGATAGGGGTGAGGGATCAGATGTGAATGATTTTAACTGAATGAACTGATTACGGCCAGAGAGATATAAGTGGAATCATTCTAGGGGTATCACTTCACTGGTTTCTTTTATATCAAACAAATTGTTTTAGGTTCATTACCTGACATGTTTCGGCGGTTTCTTCCGCCTTCATCAGTGTCACCCATGTGATAGTGACGCGTCTTTAAAGACGAAACATGTCAGGTAATGAACCTAAAACAATTTGTTTGATATAAAAGAAACCAGTGAAGTGATTAAAAAAAAGGAAAAAAAAGATGAACTTAGTACAATCAGTCTAGGGCACATATGTCAGAGTCAAGGCCCGCGGGCCACATCCGGCCCGCGAGAAGGTTTTTTACGGCCCCTGGGATGATCTTGATTTATTATTAGAACCGGCCCGCAGACCGCAGCAAGCCGGCAGCCCGCAGATCTTTTTCACGCACCAATACTACATTTCCCACAATGCAACGGTGACGCACCGAGCAGTACGCTGCTTCATTTCAGTGTTTATTATTAGCAGTCAGCATAACTGTAAAATTAACTTTCAAAAATGGCAAAAAGGAAGGTGGACACTGAGAACTGGGGGTTTCAAACAAGTGGGAGTCGGAGTATATCTTCACGGAGGTAGCTGGAAAACCTGTGTCTTCTGTGTGGAGAAAGTGTGGCGGTACTGAAAGAGTATAATCTGAGACGACATTATGAAACGAAAGACGCGGATTATTTTTTTCTTTGAAGTAAATTTAGCCCACTTTTGCTAAAATAGAAAGTTTAAAAGTTAAAGTTTAATATTTGTTTTCACTGCATGTTACTTCTCCTTGAGGAAAGTGTTTTTGATTAATAGATTTTTGCACTTTATTTTATTGTATTTCAATCCAATTATATTTTAAAAATATTTCAGTTGAGTGGATGAAAGAAAATTGCTATTATTTTTTTCTTTGAAGTAAATTTAGACCACTTTTGCTAAAATATAAAATATAGGTTACTGATGGTGCCTTAAACAATACAGGTTTCTTTCATTTAATGTTCATGTTGTTAGGCTACGGATTTTAGTTATTGATCTGACTCGAAATTGCGATCAACACTTAACACATGAGTTGCTAAGTCCCAATCCACACACTGGCGCACCTAACAATTTTGCGAGTTTGTTCTGTCAAAGAGAAGACCAGTAGATCAATCAGACCAAATTTACCAATTGTTTATTCCTGACAAAGCGCACTAATACAGGCCTGGGTCCCGGGTCCCTCACACTAAAACTCGTGCGTTTTTGTGACCACCAAAAGACGACACATTCTTCCGGGTTGCCCAGTTTTGAAGAAACACAATATGAATATTAAAGCATGCAAAACATTGTGTGATGATTGGTTGATGGCCATCTCCTCCCCGTCTAGGTGTTATTACTGAGGTCAGGCGGTTGGGTTTTCCCCGCGAAGCCCGACCACGTGGACGTGATGTTGTTCTCGTTTCTCACCGACCTTGAGGTGTTCTCGTCCGGTACTCCCTGTCTGGGCCTATTCCACAACACTTCGAAGAAAACAAGTTCATGCAGTTTACCTGCACATTCTTCGCCACCCACCAATCCACACGAGCACTCCGATACTAGATATTATATTAATATGATTATAAGTTTAACACAACCTTAAAAAATATGTTTGCAAACTGCCGAAAGCACATTTCCCTTTAATGTTATGGGGATTTTTATATAAAGGAAATTTGTCTTTTGTGTCTGTTGAAAATTAAAGATTACTGACAGAGCCATAAGAAAATATTGCTTTATTTATCTGATCATATTGGAATATATTTGTTAGGTTTTCAGTAGGTTCAATTAGGTTCACTAGACTATATGCGTCATTTAAAAAAAATTCAATGAACATTCGATCAGTCCGGCCCTTGGCTTGTAGCAAAATTTTTTATTTGGCCCTCCGTCCATTTGACTTTGACACCCCTGGTCTAGGGGTATGTCTGATATGCCAATGGAGGCTAGTCGGTCGAGGAGAATGGAGTGGGAGCTGGTGTCAAAAGCTGCACTGAAGTCTAGGAGAATGAGGATGGATATTAAACCGGAGTCAGCTGCCATTAGTAGGTCATTTGTGATTTTGATGAGGGCTGTTTCTGTGCTGTGATGGGGGCGAAAACCAGACTGAAACTGTTCATAAAGGTAATTTTTGGAAAGGTGGGCCTGAATCTGTGATGCTACAGCTTTTCCCAGAATTTTAGAGAGAAATGGCAGGTTGTAGATGGGGCGGAGGTTATTGAAGATGTTGGGGTCTAAACCAGGTTTCTTCAGTAGAGGTGTAACAGCAGCAGTCTTGAGCGATGATGGGACAGAACCAGAGGTGAGAGAGGAGTGAATGATGGCTGTTATCAGGGGTAATAGAGAGGGGAGGGAGGCTATAACCAGGGAGGATGGGAGGGGGTCGAGTTGGCAGGTAGATGGCTTGGTCCGGATGAGTTTTGATAGATCGGTGACAGAGGGGATTTGGAAGTAAGAGAGGGGCATAGAGATGGGGGGGTTGGAAACAAAAGGGGGTGGACAGCTGGATGAGTTTTATTAAAGAGCCGCTCCAGCTGACAACCTTTGGCCTTCAGCTGGCGTAGGTGGGGGGAGAACCAGGGGGCAGAGTGAGGAAATAAAACAATCCGGGTTTTGAGGGGTGCAAGTGAATTAAGCAGAGCTTTGAGACCATCGTTGTAAAAATGAACCAACTGATCTGTGGTGTGTGTGTGTGTGTGTGTGGGGGGGGGGGGGGGGGGGGGATGATGGAGAAACTGTCAATGCCAGTTGCGAGGTCGGTCAGGTTAATGTTTCTGATGTTACAGAATGATATTGTACGTGAATGTTTAGTTTTGGACAGTGTGAGACTTAAATTAAATGAAACCAGCTTGTAGTCAGAGATGGGGAGATCAGCAGCAGAGCAATTGAGAGGAGTGACACCAGAGAAGCAAACTAAGTCCAGAGTATGTTTGTGTGAGTCCAGGCTGTACGAAGGGAAAGAAAAGGCATTTCCATATGTTTTCCATATGGAGCAGAAGCTGCTCCGTCTTAGAATCTTCCGAAAAGTTGAAGTTGTTATTCAGACATGTCTTCTACAAAGGCATGTCTGATGTTCTTAGTATTTGCTGGAGCCATTCTTCCAACTTGAGAGTAACTGCCCTCAGTGCCTGGTCACGAGTGGCGCCAATGTTGCCTTCATCCTTCAGATTTTCTCTAGTTCTTTCTTCAGCCTTTGGCTTTCATGTTTCCCTTTTACGAATGTTGCTATCATTTCGGGTTGCTACATCTATCACAACTGTGGTCCTCTCATACACCACCATGTCAGGCTGTTTGGTTTGTTCATGCAGAGGACTTCTTCTTTAGCCAGTAGACATGAATCATGTTGGGTCCTAGTCCCATCCAGCTCTTCATTTTCAACACTCTTACTATGGTGACGGCTGTGGGTCAGGCAATAGAGTGGGTCGTTCATTAACTGGAGGGTCAGCTGTTCAAATTCCTTGGGGGGGGGGGGTGCGTCTTCACCCACCTTGCCTTCAATTTCACTTGACTTAAAGGAACCCGGACAAGGATCTTGCAGCGACAACAACCATCCTTTGAAGTATAATTCCACCTTGTAGAATTACAGGCTCCTTCAGGAAGGTACACTTAACAGGCTAATGCCTATCATTGAATGAGTGAATTTTGGTGGGCCTGGCCAAGGCTCGGCTGTTCTACATGCTTCTGTTAATATTGAGTCTTTGATATCCGCACCTTAAGAAATATTGAAACATGCACATCCGCTCTGGAGGTCCACTCGTGTAGTCGTGTTAAAAACATTTTCAATTATGATACCCATGTATTACATCGACTAGCCTACCGTTTGAAGTGGATTTGAGGAAAAGCTCAAGATGGTTGGAGGGAACGATCCCTATGGACTTCCACAATCTTTGACTTTGATCAGACTGGTCAAACGATGTCAGTTTGTTCCCAGAAGTCAGCTATAACAACATTGTGAACTATTTGATTATTAAGAGGAGCACCTACACGTGGGAAGACTTCGATACCACCCAAGAGCCTGGACTTATATAATTACCGTATTGGCCCGAATATAAGATGATGTTTTTTGCATTGAAATAAGACTGAAAAAGTGGGGGTTGTCTTACATTCGGGGTCTAGACGTTATATCCATTCACAACGCTAGACGCGCCAGATATCTTTAAAGCGAATGCTGAACTTAACTCCCCGGGCCAAAGCGAACCGCTGTCTGTCAGGAATGATTGGAGCCAGGGCAACCAAAAGCAGCTTGGACCAGGGTTTATTGAAGGGAAAAGGGAGTTGGAAGGGAGGATGGTGGGCAACGTAGACACAGACGGGATAGAGACTCACGTCCAGCAAACAGACAGACCGACCGACAGAAGTCCACTTGGACACGGATAAAATTCTGACTGTGAGCCTCCAGGCAAGACCGTGGGGAAAATTGACAACAGCAACACTGGGCACGGACAGGGACGGAAGACAACAGTAGACACCGACAGGGAGAAACAGATGGGCAGGGGTAAAATACACAAGGTAACAAGAGGAAGCAGGTGACAGACATTACTGTAACGAAAGGGGCGTGGCTGAGGGAAGTTGCCAGCCGAGCGTGCTCTGGGACGGAATGTGACACTGTCACAAAGAAGAAAAATAAAAATAGCTGTTAGAAAGGTTCCGATGTTGATGTTAAAATGTTGGAAAGTTACATCACCGTGCCTTAAGTCTCACGTGATTTACCTTAGCTTATCGCAATTGTTGGAGCTTGTGCGCAGCGGTAAGTTAAAGGTCGCTGGTATCGACTGATGTTGCTGTGATCGTGTGCGTCTTTGACACAAAGTGAGTATATACATTTCATTGTTACTACTGTCTACTGTTTTGCCGTTTGTCTGATCGCAGTTTGTTTCGTGTGTGCGCCGTTTGATTGATCGCTTCGGCGCGCTCCTTTAAGTTTGCCTCGCATCGTACGAGTAGCCGTTACGCAGCGGCACGGCGACTAACAGTCGCCAGCAAAGGTATTTTGTTGTCTTGATGACTTATGTTTGGTGTGTTGCCGAGAGTATTTCATTTATGGTTATTTAGTATAGCGGAACTGTTACGCGCATTTAGTTATGTAATGTGTGCCGTCTACTAGTGTTGTGTGACATCGTTGAGCGTTGACTTACGTGCTGTATTTCTGTCTGTTGCAGAACCACACAGCACACACACACACACACACACACACACACACACACACACACACACACACACACACACACACACACACACACACACACACACACACACGCAGCACACACACAGCACACACATGCACAAGCACACACACACACACACACACACACACACACACACACACACACACACACACACACACACACACACACACACTTTGATACACATACACACACTTCACACGCTTCATGCAATAATCACACACACAAGAATCACATTCACACACCCAAAGACTCACCCACGTACACTACACACATCTGCTCTCACATCCTTGCGACCAAATGTGTGCCTATACCCTCTTGCCAGTTTGCCTTTATGCCCCCATGAGCCACAGTGCCTGTCACCTTTTTACCAATTATTCAGTAAAGTTGTTAGAAAAATTTTATATATATGTTATCATGCGTTCTCTAATGAGTACTTATTCATAATGTTACTGCTCAGTATGCTTGCTGCTTTGCCTTGCTTATTCTTATCTTGTGCAACAGAACAGAAGGATTACGGCTGGGTCAGGGGCGAGATGACGGTTGTGTCAAACAAGATACTGCTGAGATCTCAGCGTCCACCAGAACAGATCGTGAAAACAAGACGTCAAACGATGCGTCATGAACCTTCTGATCTTCCTTAAAGAACGTCACTTTCTCTTTTTATCTCTCGAATATTGTTTAAACTGTTTTCTGATATAGCCATATCTGCACGCAACACTTTGTGCATTACTTTTTGTTTCTTTTCTTACGAGACGAGGCCCGCAATCTTTTTTCCCCCTTACCCTCAGGGGCTAATCGTCTCACACTGTGGGTAGGGCATTCCAAATAAAAAGAGCGAGGAGTGTAAACAGATTTTTAGTGTAGTCAGATTGTAGAAAGCAATCTGTATCTCACTCCTCGCGAGAAAACTCAATATTCTGCCTCACTTGTTTTTTGTCTGCTGATCCTTTTCTTTTATTCAGATATTCAGTTAGCACGTTGAAACTGAACCACGTTTTCCCTCCTGTGTTCTGACCGACACCCGGGGGCGAAAAGAGCATAACCATCCGAGCGAACCCCCTATACCAGGTATGGGCAAACTACGGCCCGCGGGCCACATCCGGCCCACGGGACCGTTTAATCCGGCCCGCCAACCCTAAATAAATTGTATTATTAAACTTTTTTTTTTTTTTTCTCGGTCATTTTGCCTGCAATGACTGTGTTTCCCCAGTAGATGGGGAACCACTCGCCTGCGCATGTACTACCGGAAGCCGTGTCAGAAAGCTCGGTGCACACTCACAAGTACGTGTACGTACTCAGTAGTACGGAAATGGCGCACTCGCGCTCTATTTGTATCAGTGCCGAATTTAGAGCGTGGGCTGTGACGACAGCATTCTTGTAATTTGCGCGCCGAGCTTTCGGATACAGTTTTACGCTAAAGCCACCCACAAACCTTCCCCTGGAATCCTTCCATTAAAATGAGTCGCCCATGGAAAAGCAAGGTGGACACTGAGTGCCGAGTGTTTAAAAAGAGTGGCCAATTCGGCTCGACGTACGCAACGTGACGTTCAGCCACATGAACATCAACATCAACCGGTCACAGATCTAGGTAAACGGACCAACACATCGGATCTCTCCTAAGAATTGCCACAACAAATTTTACTCCAGACTATGACACACTAGCAAAAAAAGGGAGACCAACAACACTGTTCCCAGTGAAAATGAAGCGGAGGCTTTCAAGTTTGTTGTAAAAAAATGCATTTTGAATATGATCTGTACAACTAGATGGGATTGAAACTAGCGACGATTCTCATTTTCAAACAACGCAGGATGCTCAAGGACATTGATGCACCACCTGTTTGTGACTAATCTTAACTTGTAAAGTTCTTAAGGCTTACTTTAAGGAAGTGTTACCCGTTTCCTCACCTCTGTTACCAGGTGTTTGTGAGTTAAAACTCTGCTCTGATTTTCAGATACCTCTCACCGTGTTGCCGTTTTGATTACTTTATTTGGATGTATGCTTTCACCGATTCTTCAAGATGATATATTTGGTCAGAATGTTTGCCGTTTGATGTGATCTCATAAGATAAACATCTTTCATTAATCTGACCTGCAGGCACTGAAGTGATGGAGACTGTTATTCATAATAACAGTGTCGTATTTTATGAGAATCACTGATAGCAGTTTTTTAGGGATTTTTTTTTTAATGCTGTTAATAAATGCATTTGTTTTCAAAGAACTTTTTTTGAATATCCATGCTTTACTACCTACTAAAGGCCAAAACTTTTTATGCAATGACCTTTACAGGTCGTTTATATTACTTCACACAAACACTACATCCATCTGCCCCTGATTCGGCCCCCCAGTCAAAATTTAGAACCCAATTCAGCCCGCCAGTCAAAAAGTTTGCCCACCCCTGCCGTATACAGTCCTCAGGCTCCCCAACAATAGCGGTAGCAGTTTGCATTATTTTATTGCAATGTTTTTCCTTATTCAGATTTGTTTCAAGACTACAGTTACAGTAAGACTGCACTTTGATGGTTAATGCAGTTATTGCAATTTTGTTGTTTTGTCACAGTAGATTTGTTTATTTACATTTCAAAAACCAGAAGCCATACATTTACAAATGTGATTGCACTTTAGTTTACATATTTAAATGTTCAGATATTAAGACGTGATAGACAGTTTTTGCATGAATTGAATGAGGCAAAATAACATGCTTTTTCTCTCGAATATATTGTTATAATCATTTGTTTCAGATGTACTGTAATTATTTTCTCTATATAAATTAAATTTGGTGTTCAAAAAGTATTTTTTTCAAACTTGAGTCTTGAAAAAGAGGGGGTCGTCTTATAATCAGGGTCGTCTTATATTCGGGCCAATACGGTATTTCGTGCCCGGGTGGGTGAAGCGTATTGGCTTAAGTCAACACAACAATCTTCATCTAGTGACAGCAAAGGTGTGTTGGTTTTGGTTGAAACCTTAAATAGTTTTGTGTTTATATAAACTCGTCTTGGTATATGTCAAAGAAGCCTTTCAGGCTGGCTTAGCTTGTTAGCTGCGATTGTTTGCAGCGCATTGCTCAGTGGACGTCTGTCACGAACAAGGCAGGGCAACCAAATGCAGCACAAATCTTTATTGTAGAAGGCTGGACTGCCGACTTGGCTGGGCAGCGGAACAGGAACCGGCGGATGACCCAGACAGAGTCGCAGCGGAGTGCTGGCCTCGGAGCGACAAGCTGGCTGACGGCAGGAGCCAGCCTGGCGTAGAGAGCAGCAAAGCAAGCGCGCCGGGCAGAAGAGTGCAGCGCGCAGTCATGTTCGGGGGCAAGCAGGTGGTCGAGGCAGGCGGCGAACAGGGCATGGTCAAGGATAGGCAAGCAGTCAGGACAGGCAGCGAGCAAGGCGAGTTGGGTGAGTACACGGATAATGTCGGCAATAGGAATCGTTCAGGCAGAGTACAGCGGTGGCGTCACGGGCAGGGTAAGTAGACAAACCGACAGTCACTGGCTTGATTCACAGGGTTTAAATAAGGCTGACCTAACAAGCAGTGGCAGGTGCTGGTGATTGGCTTGATTGGGGGCGTGGCTGGAAGGCAGGTGACGCAGGCACGTGACACGTCCAGAATGTAAATTGTGTAATGTAACACTGCTCAGAGGCGCTCATGGCCGCCATCCCTACTCCTGGATGGCAGGTTTTTTTTTTTCTAAGTGCACGGCAGCCAGCCACACACCCAGGATCCAATTCAAGTTGGCTAGTATCAGGGTAATATGATCAAACTTTTCTTTTCCTTGTAAGCAGTCTCGCTGCAGCATGTTATACCAACTAAAGACTTTTAATACTAGACTTAGGAAGACCAGAGCACAATACGTTACAATAGTCAAGGCGCGACGTAACAAACGCATGTATAATAATTTCCGCATCACGGGTTGAAAGAATCGGAGGAATCTTAGCAATATTAGGTGGAGGTGAAAAAACACAGTTTTAGTTACGGTCTTAATGTATTTTTGAAAGGAGACAGTTTGGTCAAATATAATACTGAGATTGGTTACAGTATCACTTTGAGTAATAATACATTTATCAAAGTAAAGCAGGTGTCACAAGCTATTTTTTCCAATTTTATGATCTCAATTTTACGCAGCAATCAGTCAAACATCAGTAGAAGAATAAATGGTGGAAATCTAGAACTACAAAGTACAAACAAGAATCCAAAATGTGCCGATTTCAAACATGGTTGCTGTAGTGTTATGGCATAGCAATGTACGGCTGCTAATTGTTTGCAACCAACTGGTGTATATTAATATAATTGGTGTGTATTAATATAACTGCTGAGAAGTAACTGCATATTTGAAGGAAAATAAAGTAGTCAAGTCAGTGATTTGAAAAGCTGAAACAATGCCTTTCCAGATTTTCCATGAGATGAGTGGGAACATTGTCAATCCACACAATGCTAAATCAGTGGACTTAAACAAATGCTTCCATGCTGCTAAACAAGCCCAGTTTTATGCTTTTGGGCCCCATTTTTACCAAAGTACAAGTTACACCACAAAATGAAAAAATAAAACTCGTACTTCTTTGCAGAACAGAGAAATTAATTTGAAACAGTACCATAGGAGAAGCATTGCAAAAAGTGAGGCACTAAATTGCTCCCAAAAAAGCACATACTTACAGCAAAGTCATCGAAATTGTTTGGCCAGTAGCCTAGCTGTTCATAGGTGCCACACTCAGAGCTGAAGTTAGAGGTGGTGTTTTCCATTGTTGTATTATATGGCACACTGAAAACATAAAAGTCCATTGCAAAACAATACTTAAGCTAAAAGCACAAATATAGAGCCAAGAGCCAAAATGCTGTTATTATAAACAGTTATGTATTAACTGCATTAATAACAAACGAACTAAATAAATACCTAAATCATTCGTGTAATAATACCTCATATGTGCTGGTGGTTTAATGACCCCCTCAAACAGCCAGATGCCAAACACAGCAAATATATAGTAAACCACCTACAGAGAGAATAAATGTCAGTCACTGATGGCCCGTGGCTGGGTCGGGCCACCTCAAGTTTGCTAATGGTGAACAGGGTTTCTTGAGCCTGATCAAAATAATAGGCCAATTGTTCTTAATGTTATTTACCGTATTTGCCGGTGTATTGGTCGACCTTTTTCGATCCAAAATCGACCGAAAAAAATCGACCTCGACTTATACACCGAGTCATAAAATTTAACTTCGTATTCATCGCTTCAAATGTGATGGTAACCAAGGCTGTTTCTCATGCATCTCATTGTGCGTGGGTGTGCGTCCGTCAGGCTCATCAAACAGTGAGAAACTGAATCATTATAAAGCGTTCGTCGCATTAACACGCATCCTCAGCAACAATTTCAAATATTCTCACCTCAATAACGGACATCGAAAGCCAGGCAGCGACGATGACTGCTAGGGGGAAGTACTGGGTATTGAGCGAATGTGCGAGTCATCGCGCGTCAAGCAACGACAATAACTACCGGTACGTAAACATTCAATATTCGCCAAACTTGGCCAGACTTCCAGGGGAAGAGGCCGAATTTTCACTTGTGGTGGCCGACATGGGGAACCAGCCGAGGCGGACACTTTACGGCGGTTGAGCCGTTGGCACTTAGAAAATATTCGCCAAACTTGGCCGGACTTCCAGGGGAAGAGGCCGAATTTTCACTTGTTCTGGCCGACATGGGGAACCAGCCAAGGCGGACTCTTTATGGCGCAAGAGCCGTTGGCACTTAGAAAATTTGAACCGGGCGGCGTGCGCCAGTGCGCGGCCCGCTGGAAGTCGAATGAGGCTCCGCGATTTCATCCGCGGTGCTTATAAAGTGCCGATCCGCTCGGCCGGACCTATTTTCGGCCACCCGGCGCGTGTGCACGGCCTCCCGGCTGTGCCGGGCGGCATGCGCGAGCTCGCCGGCTGCTGGAAGTCGCATGAGGCTCCGCGATCTCCTCCGCGGTGCTTATAAACAGCCGATCCGCTCCGCGGGAGGTATTCCCGGCAACTTGGCGCGTGCGCATGGCCTCCCGGATGTGCCGGGCGGCGTGCGCGAGCTCGCCGGCTGCTGGAAGTCGAATGAGGCTCTGCGATCTCCTCCGCGGTGCTTATAAAGAGCCGGTCCGCTCGGCGGGAGCTATTTCCGGCCACTTGGCGCGTGGGCACGGCCTCCCGGTGGTGCCGGGCGGCGTGCGCGAGTGCGCTGGCCGCTGGAAGTTGAATGAGGCTCCGCGATCTCCTCCGCGGTGCTTATAAAGTGCCGATCCGCTTGGCTTGGAGCTATTTCCGGCCTCCCGGTGGTGCCGGGCGGCGTGCGCGAGCTCGCCGGCCGCTGGAAGTCGAATGAGGCTCCGCGATCTCCTCCGCGGTGCTTATAAACAGCCGCATGCGCACGGCCTCCCGGAATTTGAACACATTTCGTCAATAAATTTCGCATATTGAATTTTGAAGTTTAATATAATGCAACAATTGAGCTCGACTTATACAAAGGATATATCATAAAATCGTAAATTTCCGTCGAATTTTAGGGGGTCGACTTATACACCGAGTCGACTTATACACCGGCAAATCCGGTATGTATTTACTACAGTTGCAGGTCTCAGTTGTTAGCCTTCATTGGCTAATCGATGGAATGCTTACTTGTTTTACACACAGTCTTGACACAGAGAAACTTCAATGTGAGTTAAATATTACAAATTAAATTATTCGTGACACAAACACAAGACAAGAATTCAAACAAAAATGGGTGCATATAGGCAGTGTGCAGAGAACTTGAAATTGAATATTGCACTCTATTTCAAGTCAGTCTATTATGATTTTTTGCGCATTAAGTATATTGCAGCTCAGTCAGTCAGTGGTCAGCAGCCACATGCCACCAAAATTATTTTCACGAATCTGATTATGATGCCTCCTAGACGTCTCCCTGGTGAGGTGTTCTGGGCATATCCCACTGACTGGAGATCCTAAAGACAACCCAGGACATGCTGGAGAGACAAAGTCTCTCAGATGGCCCATGAATGCTTTGGAACCCCTTTGGAAGAGTTGGATGAAGTGGCTGGGGAGAGGGAAGTTTTGTTTTCTCTGCTGAAACTGCCACCTCCATGACCCGACCCCTGATAAGCGGTGGGTGGATGTGTCGGTGGTTGGGTAGAAAGATGGATGGATGGATGGATGGATGGATGGATGGATGGATGGATGGATGGATGGATGGATGGATGGATGGATGGATGGATGGAAAGATGGGTGGGTGGATGGATGGATGGTGGCTGAATGAATGGATGGATGGATGGATGGATGGATGGATGGATGGATGGATGGATGGATGGATGGATGGATGGATGGATGGATGGATTGTTGGGTGGGTGGTTGGATGGATGGATGAATGGATGCATAATCCATATCTGAGAAAGCTGCTTCATGCTGGTTCCTTGTTTGGATTTCTAACTACATAAAATATTAACAAACAGTGTGACAATTTAATTGGGATACAAATAATCATACCCAAATTATCCTAATCAGTGATGCATTATGATATTGCTAAAAGAAAAATAAATCAAAAATACACACAACGGAACCTTTTAATAATAACGGCATTAGGCTAATAAAATGTTATGACTGTGATGAATAACATCCAATTAATTAGAGGCTTTGTAAATAATCTGATTATAATGAGACGCATCTGAAACCATTTTGGTCAGCACAAACAGTAAGTACAGCACATGTGAAATCAGTCTATGTTTTACACAAAACTAAACAGCAACACATTCTGCTGAGTATGGTTTTAGTCATAAATACCTATTAACATTTGCCATCTAAAAATTATGGATAATGGAAAAGATGAAAAGATAATGGATTAATCTTGTTTAACTCACCACCAGTATCCCTGCAAAGGCTCTTAGGTTTTTCACCAGGTCCAGCAAAGTACTTGCAACTAAAGCCATTAGCTGTAGAACAAAATACTTATGTAAGTGCATGGAAAATAACTACTTTGTTAAACAATACATGAGACTTTTGTATTGGTTAGTTAATCCCATACAACACATTTACTAAAAAAGCTTAAAGCAACAATTTAGAATTGTCTTAAGTTAAAAAAAAAAAACTCTTGACAAACGACCATAAGAACAAGAACCAGTATTGCTGTCATTGTCATTGTATACAATAGTTCAAGATTTGAGGGTGGTGCTCCCTGGTTCCATCTTCATCATCTTCCCAATTGGTAATTCTCACGAGGGGTCAAGGGGATGGTGTAACCCATAGGTGTCAAAGTCAAGGCCCGGGGGCCAGATACGGCCCGCCACATCATTTTATATGGCCCGGGGAGACAAATTGTGCATTGACTTCATGTGTCAATACTAAAATTGCAAATTGTCTTCACTTTAAAAAAAAAATAGAGATATTGCTCAGTTTCTATTACCATGCATCTTTTTAAAATATTTGAACAGTTTTTACTCATCTCTGATTTCAAAACTTGTTTGTTGTGTAGCCTATACTGCAGGCATGTCAAACATACGGCCCGCGGGCTGGATCCGGCCCATTGGATCATTTAATACGGCCCGGCATAAATTTCTGAGTATGTCAAAAAAAGAAGCAAGCCTCTAGCTCATTTCTATCAAAAGTTATGATTTTTTAAAATAAATACAAACCAAGTGCTCCCTCCGGCCACGGGAGGGCAGTAAATGTGTAAAAGAGCTCACGTCCAGCGGCATTGACACGAGTTAGTACTAAAACCAAACTGTCAATCTTGCTTCACAATTCACCACGTTATCGGTCAACACACCCTTCCCAAAATGGCACTGTCAAAAAAAAAGAAAAGTGGACACGGAGTGCAGAGTTTTCAAGGAAAAATGGACTGAGCATTATTTATTCACAGAAGTTACTCTGCGCATTTCTCTTGTCTCACAGCTGTTCGTCCGGAGGCACCGGACCGTCCCGATAATGATTTGAAAAAATATAAAGACAACATAACAGATTTTCTGCGAGAGTTTGAGCAGAGGTTTCAGGTATTCAGTGAACTTGAGAACAAATTTGGCTTTTTTCGCTCGCCATTTACAGTGAAGCCTTCTGATATGCCAGCTGACATTCAACTCGAGCTTATTGACTTGCAGTGCGATTCCGCTATGAAGGATAAATTTGGTCCGTGGGATTGGATACGTTTTATCAATATCTTGTGCCGGGTTACCCCGAATTAACAGCCATGGCTGCAAACGTTCTATCCATGTTTGGGACTACTTATCTTTGTGAGCAGGTTTTCTCCGTAATGAACAATAATAAAACAAAGCAGCGCTCAGGGTTAACAAATAAACACTTGAATGATACTGTTAAATGTGCTGCTACTCAGGATTTGACACCCATTATTGATACACTTGTGAAGGCAAAAAGATCCCAAGTTTCAGGAGCCAGCAGCAGCAACTAGACTGCATGAGTGCAGTGAAAGAGAAAAAAAAGTGTGATGACACGAAATTTGTTTGCACTCATTAATACAGATCATTAAAAATAAGATTAATCTGGTTTCATATTAAAGACAGTTAATATTGTGCAGTATATTCTCAGCTTCAGTAGGCCCAGCCTTGTAGTTTGATCGGATGTAGTATAAGCATGCACTGCTATAACTTTTATTTTGTATTTCTTTTTTATTTATTTCAAAGAAGTACGACAATTAAGGCGAGAATATTTTTTCATAGCTCCCACTAGAGTTTGTTAAGTGTGGTGAGTTGGTTCAGGTGTAAAACTGCATTCACTTCATTGTTAAAATAAACCAGTGAACCATGAAATCATTTTTTTTCATTGTTTGTGAAAAAAATGTGTTGTGCTTAGAAAAGATTCCTTGTCATCCGTGATTATAATATGTAGGGTAGGCTACAAATGTAGGCTGAATGATAAAGCATAGTACTGAATAACAAAGCAAAATATTTGGAGTTGACATTCTTTTACTGATCCGGCCCACCTGAGAACAGAAAGTCTGGATCCGGCCCCAGAGCCAAACTGAGTTTGACACGCCTGCTATACTGTATATCATTTATGACGTTGACAGTCATAATGGCCCTCCGAAGGAAACTACGATTACGATGCGGCCCGCGACAAAAATGAGTTTGACACCCCTGGTGTAGCCTATCCCAGTAGTCATTGGGTGTTAGGCGGGGAATACCCTGAACTGGTTGCCAGCCTATTGTGGGCACAATAGATAGACTATTTACACTCACAATTAGTCCTACGGACAATTTGAAGTGGTCAATCGGCCTACGATGCATGTTTTTGGAATATTTGGAGGAAACTGGCACACCCTGAGGAAAACCCATGCAGGCACGGGGAGAACATGCAAACTCCACAGTAGGGCAGAATCTAAACATGTACCTCTGAAATGTGAGGTGGATGTCAGTGCCCCACCTGAAAGGCAGACTACACACTGAACTGTTTGCCAGCCAGTCGCAGGGCACAAAGACAAAAAAACTGGCATACCAACATGCACACTATCGCTGAGCAGAAATCAATCCCCTGCTGCCAGCACACAAATCAGGTGACTATACCCCCACACCATCAGCGAATCTCCGTGGCTTCTATACATAAAAATATTTACTGGTGTGTTGAGAATGTGGTTTATATGGTAATGCACTTATGTTGTTGTTCTTCCTTTTCCCCTCGTTTTACGAGTATGTTCAGTAGTCTTTCACGGCACAGCTCCTGCGTCTCCTTGCCTTTGGCACCACAATACTATTGGTTTTATGCTGGTCATATCATTTTATTTTGTTGCATTTATCCCCTTGGTGTTCTGATCACTTTTGAAGACGTCACACTATATGATTGGCTGGAAGAACAGTACGGTGACGTTTAAAATTATGGTTGGTCTGTTTTACAGAAATGGGATTGTAGTTCAAATGGATGATCTTTGCAAATAAAATGTCTAAAAACAATGTACAGTTGTGATTATTTGATTTATCGATGTTTTTGGCTTTTGATTAGAATCGTTTATTCTAGAATGTTTTTTAGATGTTGTCTTTGAAAAAAAATTGTGATCATCAAACATCGTGAAAATATTGTCTGACAATAAAGCGGTTCGTAGTGCTAAAAACGTTGGGGATCACTGATGAAGAGCACTACATACAATAAATAAAATTTTTCACTGGTGAGGTGTTTGGCATGTCCCACCCCCCAACTGATACCTACCTTAATATCTGGTATGATGCGCAGAAAGCGGAAGACAATCAGCATGTTAACAAATCGAACCATCTCCCGCAGAGAAAACATTCCCTGAGAGGATGGGCTCCTGTGGCGACACATGCAGAAACACACACAGTTTGTTTACAGAGCTGTACTGTTTGACACCTCTAATGTAAATAGCCTTCAAATTCCTCCTAACTTTGAAAAAATTCAATTCACACTGTAAAGAGTGAGCCAGATGATTAAAGAAAGTTTCACATCAACTTGTTAATTCTGTATAGTTAAAGAGGCTGTAAAGATACATGGTTGGAAAAGAGTGGAATGCCCTCTCCGGATCGGGGATGAGATCCTGCCCCAAGTGGAGGAGTTCAAGTATCTTGGGGTCTTGTTCACGAGTGAGGGCAGGATGGAGCGTGAGATCGACAGGCGGATCGGTGCAGCGTTGGCAGTAATGCGGACTCTGTATCGGTCTGTCGTGGTGAGGCGAGAGCTGAGCCAAAATGCAAAGCTCTCAATTCAACGGTCAATCTATGCTCCTACCCTCACCTATGGTCAGGAGCCATGGGTCATGACCGAAAGAACGAGATCCAAGATACAAGCGGCCGAAATGAGTTTCCTCCGCAGGGTGTCCGGGTTCTCCCTTAAAGATAAGGTGAGAAGCTCGGTCATCCGGGAGAGACTCGGAGTAGAGTCGCTGCTCCTCCACGTTGAGAGGAGCCAGATGAGGTGGCTCGGGCATCTCATCAGGATGCCTCCTGGACGCCTCCCTCGGGAGGTGTTCCGGGCATGTCCCACCGGTAAGAGACCCCGTGGATGACCCAGGACGCGCTGGAGAGACTATGTCTCTTAGCTGGTCTGGGAACATGTTGGGACCCCCCGGGATGAGCTGGATGAAGTGGCTGGGGAGAGGGAAGTCCCCCCTAAAGCTGCTGACCCCGCAACCTGACTCCGGATAAGCGGAAGAAGATGGATGGATGGACAAATTTATATCACCATATCACCAGGAGATTATAATCCCACACGAACACTGATTAAATGCATTGAACAACTCAATGACTGGATGTGCCAGAACCTTCGCCTATTAAACAAAGAGAAAACTCAAGTAATTTTTTTGGGAGCCAAAGATGAACGATTTAAAGTCACCACTCAGCTTCACTCAGTGATGTTAAAGCCCACAAACCAAGCTAGAAATCTTGGTGTAGTTATGGACTCAGACTTGAATTTTAATTAAAACTAAATATTAAACTATTACAAAGTTAGCCTACTACCACCTGAAGAACATATCAAGGATTAAAGGCCTTATGTCTCAGCAAGACTTGGAAAAACTTGTCCATGCTTTTGTCTTCAGTAAACTTTATTATTGCAACGGGGTTTTCACAGGCCTTTCTAAAAAATCAATCAGACAGCTGCAGCTGATTCAGAATGCTGCCGCTCGAGTTCTCACTAAAACAAGAAAAAATGACCATATCACTCCAGTTCTGAGGTCCTTACACTGGCTTCCTGACTGCCAAAGAATTAATTTTAAAATACTTCTATTGGTTTATAAGGCTCTGAATGGTCTAGGACCCAAGTATACAGGACTGTCTCAGAAAATTACAATATTGTGATGAAGTTTTTTATCTTCTGGAATGCAATTAAAACAACAACAATTCTGGATTCATTCCAAATCAACTGAAATATTGCAAGCCTTTTGTTTTTTTAATATTGCTGATTATGGCATACAGCTTAAGAAAATTCAAATATCCTATCTCAAAATATTTGAATATCATGAAAAAGTATACTGGTAGGGTATTCAACTAATCACTTGAATCGTCCAATTAACTCAAAACACCTGCAAGGGTTTCCTGAGCCTTGAAAAACACTCAGCTTGGTTCAGTAAACTAAATCACAAGTATGGGGACTGCTGTATCTGACTGCTGTCCAGAGGACCATCATTGACACCCTCCATCAGGAGGGTAAGACACAAAAAGAAATTTCTCAAAGAGCAAGCTGTTCACACAGTGCAGTTTCAAAGCGATCCAGGGCGCTTGCGTGTGTTGGCTCACATGTTGAGTTCTTGATTTGTGAAATAAAGAGCCGGTTACCAAACCCGCGTCTTGCCTGTTACTTTGGTAACGCTACAATATAGTTATATACGTAGATCTGTGGAATAATTGGAGCCGCCAACTGACAACGAGGCTGACGTCAGTGGCGCACGTAGGTCCGGAATCGAAAGCTGTTATTTTTTTTATTTTATTTTTTTGACACAGTGGATTTAATGATTTGGAGTGACACCGATGGTTTGTTAAAATTGTTGTTCATATTACATTTATTTGATATATCTAGTCTGACGTCAGCGGCGCACATAGTGTTGAGTTACATGGTGGATAGGATGGTAAAAGATGGTGCGTGATTGTGTATTGGATTTGGCCCAGACGAATTGGCTAAGATGAAATTCCAAATTTCAAAGCTTGACATGGAAGACCTGAAGAAGGGGGCTTGAGTAGGGGTTATCAAGATGGCGGCCACTCTCTGTCCCGTCAGTACGGTGATTTCTTTGTCTAATGAGTGTTCGTCCGACAGTCTTATGTGTTCGCCTCATTGTGCTTTATCGTGCTACAAGTACAGCAGGCAGGTTCTGCTCGACATCGGCAGAAGTGGGTTTTGTGGCGTTCTGGACTTTGAAGCGGCGACATTAAAGGCGCTCGGACTGCTTCGTCCTGAAACGTCGCCGACCTCGCCCGCTATTCCTCCCCCGGTTGGGAGCCGTCGGAAACGGTGTGCGAGGAGGCAGAAGAGGGGCAAGCGCGGAGGCGTCCGGGACAGGCTGGCGGCCAACCCAGTGCGCCCGGCGGTGCCCTCCATTCTTCTGGCGAATGTTCGATCGCTGGACAACAAAATGGATTACGTTCGCCTGCTGAGGTCTACGAACCAGACGGTGCGGAACTGCTGTGTGCTCGTGTTCACCGAGACCTGGTCAACTGACAACATTCCGGACTCTGCCGTGCATCTGGAGCGGCTAGCGTGCTATCGGGCAGACCGTGCCATTGTACGAGGGTGAAAGTCGCGAGGAGGTGGAATATGCGTCTACATCCGAGAAGAATGGTGCCGGGACTCTGTGGTGGTATGTAAGCACTGTTTGCCACTTGCAGAGTTTGTGATAATCAAGTGCCGTCCTTTTTACCTGCCGAGGGAATTTACTGCGATTCTGCTAGTCGCGGTATACATCCCGCCTTCCAATATTGAAGGCGACATGATCGCTGCGCTTGGTGAACTGTACCAGGCTGTCAGTGAACAGGAGACAGCGCACCCTGACGGTTTCACCATCTTCGCTGGAGACTTCAATCATGCCAACCTGAAGTCTGTTTTCCCGAGGCTTCACCAGCATGTTACTTTTCCGACACGTGGAGACAGCTTCCTGGACCTGGTCTACTCTGCGCAAAAGGGAGCTTTCAAAGCCACCCCCCTCCCCCATCTTGGGCTTTCTGACCATCTCACCGTTTTGCTTTTGCCCGCATACAGACAATTGGTGAAGGCATCCAGGCCGGTTCGGAGGCGGGTTCGGGTGTGGCTGAGGGTGCCTCCGATGCACTTCGTGACTGCTTTGACACCACTGACTGGGACTTGTTTAAGCAGGCAGCCACCTACAACGATCGGACGGACATAGAGGAGTATACTGACTCTGTTACCTCTTACATCACGAAGTGCATCGATGATGTGACTTGCTCGAAATCCGTCGTCACTCGAGCGAACTGGAAGCCGTGGCTGACAGGGGCTGTCCTCAGACTGCTGGGGGCCAGGGACAAGGCTTTCAGAGCGGGGGATGAGGCTGGCTTGAGAACAGCGAGGGCCGACCTGTCCCGAGGCATCAAAGAAGCGAAGAAGGCGTTCTCGTGCAAGGTCTCCACCCACTTCAAGGACAGCAAGGATGCACGTAGCCTTTGGAAGGGCATTCAGACCATCACGGACTACAAGCCCGCGCCGAGGAGCTGTGAGGGCGACGTCCGTCTGCTGAACGATCTAAACCGCTTCTTTGCTCGCTTCGACGCCCAGACCAGCACTTGCCCGCTAAAGACCACTCCCCCCCCACACGAGCAGCCCCTGCGCCTCTCTGCCGACGGTGTGAGGAGGGCGCTTGCCGCTATTGACACCCGTAAGGCGGCGGGCCCTGATAACATCCCGGGTCGAGCGCTGAAGGACTGCGCTGGGGAGCTGTCGGGTGTCTTCACGGACATCTTTAACGTTTCCCTGCAGCAGGCCATCGTCCCCTCGTGTTTCAAGGCTGCCACCATCGTTCCTGTGCCGAAGAAACCTGCACCGTCCTGCTTCAATGACTACCGCCCCATGGCACTGACGCCCATCATCATGAAGTGCTTTGAGCGGCTTGTCATGGAGCACATCAAATCCGTTCTCCCCCCCACGATTGAGCCTTTCCAGTTTGCGTACCGTGCCAAGCGGTCCTCTGAGGATGTCATCTGCTCTGCCCTCCACTCGGCCCTCACCCACCTGGAGAGAAAGGACTCATATGTGAGGTTGCTGTTTGTGGACTTCAGCTCTGCCTTCAACACCATTGTGCCGCAGCGACTCATCTGCAAACTCGACGAGCTGGGCCTCAGTACCTCCCTCTGCAACTGGCTACTGGACTTCCTCTGTCAGAGGCCTCAGGTGGTGCGTGTTGGCGACAAAATCTCCGCCAGCATCACGGGGGCCCCCCAGGGATGCGTGCTCAGTCCATTGCTCTTCACCCTGCTGACGGATGACTGCACTGCGACCTACAGCGACAACCGCATAGTGAAGTTTGCTGACGACACGACTCTGGTGGGTCTCATCACGAAGGGCGACGAGACTCGGTACAGGTCGGAAGTTGACCTTCTGACCACGTGGTGCAGGGCCAACAACCTCCTGCTGAACGTCGACAAGACCAAGGAAATCGTTGTTGACTTCCGGAAGGGTCACACAAAACACCTGCCGCTGATCATCGACGGTGCTGTGGTGGAGAGGGTGAGCTGCACCAAGTTCCTGGGGGTGCACATCAGTGAGGACCTCTCCTGGTCCGCAAACACCTCGTCACTGGCAAAGAAAGCTCAGCGCCGCCTGTACTTCCTGCGGAAGCTCAGGCGTGCATGTGCTCCTCAGGCAGTCCTGTCTACATTCTACCGTGGCACCATTGAGAGCGTCCTCACCAGTTGCATCGCTGTCTGGGGTGGTAACTGCACTGAAAAGAACTTGAAGGCCCTGCAGCGCATAGTGAATACGGCTGGTAAGATTATTGGTGCTTTGCTCCCCTCCCTGAAGGACATTTACACCTCCCATCTCGCCCGCAAGGCAACCTCGATTGCGAGAGATGTGAGTCACCCTTTGTTTGACCTTCTGCCCTCTGGGAAGAGGTACAGGAGCCTGCGCTCCCGCACCACCAGACTCGCCAACAGCTTCTTTCTCCAGGCTGTTAGGACCCTGAACTCGCTACACCCTTCTGCGTAGCGTGCGACACTGTTGCGCTATTTTCTGGTGTGTCTGCTGTACGCTCACTTGCTCCTTTTTTTTTTGTTCCTCTTATTTATTTATTTGTTGTGTTATTTATTCATTATTTATTCAGCACGCTGTTGTTATACTTGTTTACTTGTTTGTCTGTTGTGGGCCATGTCTTGTCACCGTGGGATAGGGGGGAACGAAATTTCAGTTTCTTTGTGTGTCTTTGGCATGTGGAGAAATTGACAATAAAGCTGACTTTGACTTTAAAAGTTAGTTTTTCAAAATTAACTATTGTTAAATTGGTAAAGGGGAATTCGTTGGTTGAACCAGTAAACCTCCATTCCCGTTCCAAGAAGATGGTGCCAAAGGCAGATTGACCTAACATAGTAAATTGATAGTTTAAAAAGTCATCGATTAGATGAAGACTTGTTCTGAGGCACAGCAACACACAATTTTAGATTATGTTATATCATTTTGTTTTGCTATAATATACTTTGAAACTGCTTGAATATTTTAATTTGCTAACTAGGGAAGCCCATGCTCATCGTTGGGTAATGAGAATGAGACATGTTAATCACAGTTAGAGTAAGCTGCAATATACTTTATTTTATTTTGTTTTGCAATATTGTATAGTTAGTAGCAACTTGAGCAGCGTCATAGCACTGATGTTTCATTTACACATGAATGTATTAAGAGTTGAGTAAGGACAAGGGGCTGACAGTGATACCGTGGGTGGAAGACTGCAATCCCACGCTTGAGCTTGACCTAGAGGTCACCAGCTTGTCAAAATACGTTTTGAAGATGCTTGAGTGTTTTAACCTGCTAACTAAGAGAATCCACGATCATAGTTATAATTATGTGGTAAATTGACTATTGTGAAAGTATGTGTTAATATTGTCACGATGGTTGATCAGTATCAAACATGTATGTACTATTGATGTTCCATTTACACATGAATGTATGAATGTGAGAGAAGACAAGGAGGCGGGAAGGGTTAATGGTGATACTAAGTGGTGGAAGACTGAGATTCCACATATGAGCGTGACCTCGGTCAAGTGCATCCAGTTGAAGCCTAAACAAAATGCTGTTTGACGGAACACAAGTCAGAGAAAAAACATTTGCAAATGTCACGTTGATGGACAGTTGACAAGATTTGGGAGTGGGAAACAGGATGAAGCATCCCTGAGAAAATTGTTACTTCCGTGAGAACATGGTCACCTCATCTGGTTGAATCCGGTTGAGACCGGCTGAGATACAGGTGCAGTCTATTTGGAAGCATTTGGGTCATCTGAGGCCAATGTATGATGTTATGGAAAAAAACTGGTACGTGACCAAGCAGGCATAGTACCCACGAAGTGGACCGGTATAAAAGGTTCGTTCGGACAAAGAGCATCGCTCTCTGTCGCCCGGTGGGCTTTCCCCGTCAGGGGTATGGCCCCTGCGGCTACTGCCGTGGGTCGAGAACGCCGATTAGACAATGATAGATTTCATTCTTTATGAGATTAACCCTAGGTCCGTTAAAATGAATTTACACTATCTTCAAATTGGATTTAGTCAAATTTTAAGCTCAAAGACAGGCTAGGAGAAGCAGGAGAGAGGAGCCATTTTTAGGGCGTCGTCATCTCCATTCTATAGGCCAGCCTGTTCTTTTAAACAGAATTCGGATTTTGGAACAAGGAGAACTGATCACTCGACTTTTCCACCAAACAGCATTTTAGACCTCTAGCCTCTTACACTTTGCTACTATATTTTTGAGTTTCGATCGAGAGAACTTCGAGACTATTGAGAATGGTGAGTGGAAATTATTGTTAGTTGTTCGAACAATTGAAACGTGCAATTCTCTTTCTTGCTTATTCATTAAATTTCTACTTTATAATCATTTAATTTTGATTAATGATTATTTTCATCTTTTATGCTTTAAATCTCTTTTGTTTCTCTATCAAAGTCACACTTTAAACCGTTCAGTTATTTTTTAAATGAAGACAGCTTTAATCCTTGACATCAGGGAGTGTCAGAATCTGGTTCGAAACCGTTAACTTAAGCTCAGCTAGTGTGAGTGTACGCTCGTGAAAACGAGTTCCCGCGGTCTTAACGACTGCTAAACTAATCCGAGCGGATAACAAAAGCAACAATCTTAATAGGAAAGGAGAGCCGCTGAAACGGCCGCGATCGAGGAGATCCTGGCTCTCGACAAAGTAGTTACTCAACCCTCGGGTTTCTTTAATTTCAGCGGGACTGGCGTCCGGAAATGACGGAATTAATCTAACAATGGATTAGTTGCCTGAACAGCGGTTAGACTCGGAACGAATCTTCTTTCCGTACCGGCTTAAATCAATTCTCATCTCCCCTACAGAGGGGCTAAAGTACAGAATTTTACCCTTTAAACGGAAAGCCGGTCACTTACATCAGATAAGTGCACGATTGACAGTAGTCTTTCCGGCATCAAAAGCTGTGTTTTGTTTCAAGTGACACGGAAGACAAAGCTTCTGATGAATTTATTGATTTGGAGTGACACGGATGGTTTGATAAAATTGTTGTTTATATTAAATTTATTTGATATATCTAGTCTGACGTCCCCGGCGCACGTAGCCTTTCCGGCGTCAACAGCTGTGTCTTTTTTTCTCAAGTGACACGGAAGACGAAGATTCTGATGGATTTATTGATTTGGAGTGACACGGCTGGTTCGATAAATTTGTTGTATATTATTGTTATTTCATACATAGTTTATATTTTGTTATATGGGCCTATAGAAAATTTTGAACTGCAACGCACCGCTGACGTCGGACTTGTTTACATAAAGGAGGACCAACTCGATCAATGGCTTTAATGATTTGGAGTGACACAGATGGTTTGATAAAGGTGTTATTTATGTTAGAGTTATTTGAATAACTGTTATTGTTTCATCAGGCCCGTTCTCAGCTTCTCGTTTGTGTTTGTCACATTAGCATACCGTATTGTTTAGCCTGTTGTTGCTCGCTCATGTCTGTTCTTGGTGTTGCATTTTATCGAATAAATTTGCCCCAAAATGCGACTTGTACTCCGGAGCGACTTATATATGTTTTTTTTTCACTTTATTGTGCATTTTATGACTGATGCGACGTATATACCGGAGCGGCTTTTAGTCCAAAAAATACGGTGAATTTTTTTTTTTTTTTTTTTACTTAGTCTGAGGAAATATACTAATTTTTTTAAATAGGATTTTTGAGTTTTGTTGGAATAATTGTAAGTGAAGCTTTGGCCTGCCAGACCTGGAGGCCTCGCCTTTATGAGTTTATCTTTCCTTTTATCTAGGTTCTTCCTTTTTCGTGATAGGGATGTCTTTTGATCCCTGTCAGCCATTTGTATCCTTCCTGTCCTTATGTTGTCTGTGTGTTTTTGTTCTCGTAAGAGGCCTTCACTAACAATGAGCAGGGCTTATTTGCATAGGTGACATGTTCTTTGTTTGACTCACAGGAACTTCATTCCTTTTCATTTAGATGTAGGTTTGGTTCATAGATTGTAGTTTATCAGACCTGTTTTTCTTTGTTAAGGGTTACATACAGTTAGAAGTAGTTGCATAAAAGTTATCCCATATTTACTCAATGTTTGTTTAAGGAACTGCATACCAGTTACCTCACGTTTGCTTAATGTGTGTTGAAGTGTTTAGGACAAGTTACTTATTATTATTATGTGTTAATTTACCAAGTAGATAAAGATAGCAAAGGTCTAGTTGCATTTGTTCCACAGCAAAGCGGCAATCAACGTGCTTCAAGGTATTTGATCAAAGTCGAGGACGAGTCAGCCAACTGTGAGGGAAGACGGCTGGGGACGGCCTCTGCGGGGGGTCACGAGCCAACAACGAAGAGCTAATTCACACCACACTACATTCTTTTGCTAATCAGCGTTGCTACAGACACAATCCCCCCTCCCTTAGTGTAGCAACGCCTCTGTAACCAGGGCAACCATAACATTAAAAAGAGGGGCACGTGGAGTAAAGACTCAGAACTGATGGAGGTTGTAACTGAGATTGCTTTCTCTATCGTTCTCCTCGCGAGTAAACCTGTTCTGGTTGTCTTCTCCTCTTCATTCCAGCGAGTGATTTAATGTCTAATCGTATTTAGACCCAACAAGTTTTTATTAAAATATTAAAAGGCTCGCAATATTTCAGTTGATTTGTAATAAATCCAGAATGTAGGACGTTTTTTGTTTTTTTAATTGCATTACAGGAAATAATGAACTTTATCACAATATTTTAATTTTCTGAGACAGTCCTGTATTTCTGACCTGCTGATTCCTTACGAACCATCCAGACCTCTCGGATCGTCTGGCATAGGTTTGCTTTCTGTTCTCAGAGTCAGAACCCAACCCGACCCGACCCGACCCGGCCCGGCCCGCCTTGCCTTGCCTTGCCTTGCCTTGCCTTGCCTTGCCTTGCCTTGCCTTGCCTTGCCTTGCCTTGCCTTGCCCTGCCCTGCCCTGCCCTGCCCTGCCCTGCCCTGCCCTGCCTTGCCTTGCCTTGCCTAATAGCTCAAAACACAATTCACAATTTCCTTAATTGATTATATTACACAACAAAATTTAATGATAATAGCTTTTCTGCAATGACTTGGATTTGAGAATTGGAGGGGAATTGTTCAAGGAGTGGACAAAACTTACAAAGAAATGGCAATTAGTTTGTTGAAGATATGCCAATCTGCTTTCTGTCTACGCTCAAGGGTCTCCAAGCAAGGCTCCAACCCCAACCAAGAGGTTCAGCAATGTTGGCGTGCCCCCTTTTCACTGACATTTCTCTTGCAGGCCTGCATGGTCTATGTGTTTAGTGTGCAACACAAAATATATACAGAGTAAATTGAATTCCTCCTTGAGGGATTATAATCAGTCTAACATTAAAAATTAAATCAAACTTACATATGTGAATGAGTAAGCCCGTAGGTGACATAAATAGTTATCTGCAGGACCTAATGATAGAAAGAAATAAAAATATTTAGTGACAAATACAGCAAAATAAATTAATCAAACTAAATAAAAGAGACATCCTGTTAGAACATAGAGGGCATGATATACTAAGATCTCAAAAAGCAGGCAATACATTTTGTGTTCAAACTAACAGATTGTGTGCATGCAAGAAGTGTATGTTTTGGATGTGATTACTACGAGTGTCAATTCCCACACTTGGTACAAAACTGGTTTTTATGTAGATTATACTTTTCCCCAAATTATTGAATGCTTTTGTCACGTGCCCATGCCACATGTCACCCAGCCAGCAACTTTCCCCCAGCCACCGTAATCACCGTAACGACTGTCACCTACTCCCTCTAGTTAACTTCTGTATTTAAACCCTGCCCGCGAGTTTCTCCCTGATGGTGTCTACTGTTAATGGCCGTCTGTGTCTGTGTCGTGCACACAGTTGCATTTACAGGGGCTTTTTAAAAATATTTTGGCGCATAGACCAGACATGGGCAAACTACGGCCCGCGGGCCTCATCCGGCCCACTGAGCCATTTAATCCGGCCTGCCAAACCTGAATAAATTGTATTATTACATTTTGTTTTTGTCATTTTCCCTGCAATGACTGCGTTTCCCCAGGAGATTGGGAAACGCCCGGCCACAGATTTACTCCCGGAAGCAGTGTCAGAAAACTCACAAGTGCGTGTACGTACTCAGTAATACGGACCCGGCGCACTCCGCGCTCTATTTCTATCAGTGCCGAATTTCGACTGTGGGCTGTGACGTTAACATTCTCGTAGCTTGCGCGCTGAGCTTTCAGATACAGTTTTACGCTAAAGCCACCCACAAACCTTCCCCTGGAATCCTTCCATTAAAATTAGTGGCCCAAGGAAAAGAAAGGTGTGTTTAAAAGTGTGTGTTTAAAAGAGTGGACAATTTGGCTCGACCGACGTGTGTGAGCCGACGTTCAGCCACGTGAACATCAACAAACCCCATCACAGATCCAGGTTAATGGACCAAAACCTCAGATCTATCCTAAGAATTGCCACAACACATTTTACTCCAGACTATGATGCACTAGCAAAAAAAGGGAGACCAACAACACTGTTCCCACTGAAAATGAAGGGGAGTTTGTTGTAAAAAAAAAAAAAAAAAAGCATTTTGAAAATAATTTGTACAAAGTCAAAGTCAAAGTCAGCTTTATTGTCAATTTCTCCACATGCCAAAGACACACAAAGAAACCGAAATTTCGTTCCCCCCTATCCCACGGTGACAAGACATGGCTCACAACAGACAAACAAGTAAACAAGTATAACAAAAGCGTGCTGAATAAATAATTAATAAATAACACAACAATAAATAAATAAATAAGAGGAGCAGAAAAAAAAGGAGCAAGTGCGCGTACAGCAGACATTCCCGAAAATAGCGCAACAGTGCCGCACGCTATGCAGAAGGGGGTAGCGAGTTCAGGGCCCTAACAGCCTGGAGAAAGAAGCTGTTGGCGAGTCTGGTGGTGCGGGAGCGCAGGCTCCTGTACCTCTTCCCAGAGGGCAGAAGGTCAAACAAAGAGTGAGCCGGGTGACTCACATCTCTCGCAATCGAGGTTGCCTTGCGGGCGAGATGGGAGGTGTAAATGTCCTTCAGGGAGGGGAGCAAAGCACCAATAATCTTACCAGCCGTATTCACTATGCGCTGCAGGGCCTTCAAGTTCTGTTCAGTGCAGTTACCACCCCAGACAGCGATGCAACTGGTGAGGACGCTCTCAATGGTGCCACGGTAGAATGTAGACAGGACTGCCTGAGGAGCACATGCACGCCTGAGCTTCCGCAGGAAGTACAGGCGGCGCTGAGCTTTCTTTGCCAGTGACGATGTGTTTGCGGACCAGGAGAGGTCCTCACTGATGTGCACCCCCAGGAACTTGGTGCAGCTCACCCTCTCCACCACAGCACCGTCGATGATCAGCGGCAGGTGTGTTGTGTGACCCTTCCGGAAGTCAACAATGATTTCCTTGGTCTTATTGACGTTCAGCAGGAGGTTGTTGTCCCTGCACCACGTGGTCAGAAGGTCAACTTCCGACCTGTACCGAGTCTCGTCGCCCTTCGTGATGAGACCCACCAGAGTCGTGTCGTCAGCAAACTTCACTATGCGGTTGTCGCTGTAGGTCGCAGTGCAGTCATGCGTCAGCAGGGTGAAGAGCAATGGACTGAGCACGCAGCCCTGGGGGGCCCCCGTGCTCAGCGTGACGCTGGCGGAGATTTTGTCGCCAACACGCACCACCTGAGGCCTCTGACAGAGGAAGTCCAGTAGCCAGTTGCAGAGGGAGGTACTGAGGCCCAGCTCGTCGAGTTTGCAGATGAGTCGCTGCGGCACAATGGTGTTGAAGGCAGAGCTGAAGTCCACAAACAGCAACCTCACATATGAGTCCTTTCTCTCCAGGTGGGTGAGGGCCGAGTGGAGGGCAGAGCAGATGGCATCCTCAGAGGACCGCTTGGCACGGTATGCAAACTGGAAAGGGTCAATGGTGGGGGGGAGAACGGACTTGATGTGCTCCATGACCAGCCGCTCAAAGCACTTCATGATGATGGGCGTCAGTGCCACAGGGCGGTAGTCATTGAAGCAGGACGGTGCAGGTTTCTTCGGCACAGGTGGTGGCAGCCTTGAAACACGAGGGGACAATGGCCTGCTGCAGGGAAACGTTAAAGATGTCCGTGAAGACACCCGACAGCTCCCCAGCGCAGTCCTTCAGCGCTCGACCCGGGATGTTGTCAGGGCCCGCCGCCCTACGGGTGTCAATAGCGGCAAGCGCCCTCCTCACACCGTCGACAGAGAGGCGCAGGGGCTGCTCATGTGGGGGGGAGTGGTCTTCAGCGGGCAAGTGCTGTTCTGGGCGTCGAAGCGAGCAAAGAAGTGGTTCAGATCGTTCAGCAGACGGACGTCGCCCTCACAGCTCCTCGGCGCGGGCTTGTAGTCCGTGAAGGTCTGAATGCCCCGCCAAAGGCTACGTGCGTCCTTGCTGTCCTTGAAGTGGGTGGAGACCTTGCACGAGAACGCCTTCTTCGCTTCTTTGATGCCTCGGGACAGGTCGGCCCTCGCGGTCCTCAAGCCAGCCTCATCCCCCGCTCTGAAAGCCTTGTCCCTGGCCCTCAACAGTCTGAGGACAGCCCCCGTCAGCCACGGCTTCCAGTTCGCACGAGTGACGACGGATTTCGAGTAAGTCACATCATCGATGCACTTCGTGATGTAAGAGGTAACAGAGTCAGTATACTCCTCTATGTCCGTCCAATCGTTGTAGGTGGCTGCCTGCTTAAACAAGTCCCAGTCAGTGGTGTCGAAGCAGTCACGAAGTGCATCGGAGGCACCCTCAGGCCACACTCGAACCTGCCTCCGAACCGGCCTGGATGCCAATTGTCTGTATGCGGGCAAAAGCAAAACGGTGAGATGGTCAGAAAGCCCCAGATGGGGGAGGGGGGTGGCTTTGAAAGCTCCCTTTTGCGCCGAGTAGACTAGGTCCAGGAAGCTGTCTCCACGTGTCGGAAAAGGAACATGCTGGTGAAGCCTCGGGAAAACAGACTTCAGGTTGGCATGATTGAAGTCTCCAGCGAAGATGGTGAAACCGTCAGGGTGCGCTGTTTGCTGTTCACTGACAGCCTGGTACAGTTCACCAAGCGCCGCGATCCTGTCTCCTTCGATGTTGGAAGGCGGGATGTATACCGAGCAGAATCGCGGTAAATTCCCTCGGCAGATAAAAAGGACGGCACTTAATGATCACAAACTCCACAAGCGGCGAGCAGTGCTTACATACCACCACAGAGTCCCGGCACCATTCTTCTCGGATGTAGACGCATATTCCACCTCCTTGCGACTTTCCCCCTCGTACAAATAGCAGGGATTGAAACTAGCGACCATTCTCATTTTCAAACAATGCAGGATGCTCAAGGACATTTATGCACCCACCTGTTTGCGACGAATGTTAACTTTTAAAGGTTTTAAGGCCAACTTTAAGGAAGTGTTTCCCGTTTCCTCACCTGTCATCAGGTGTTTGTGAGAAAAAGCTCTGCTCTGATTTTCAGATATCCATCACCGTGTTGCCATTTTGATTTCTTTATTACTTTATTTAGATGTATTCTTTCACTAATTCTTCAAGATGATGTATTTAGTCAGAATGTTTGCCGTTTTCTGTGATTTCGCCTCATAATTATAAACATCTTTCATAAATCTGACCTGCAGCCGCTGAAGTGATGGAAACTGTTATTCATAATAACAGTGTCATTAATGAGAATCATATATAATACTTTTTGGGTGAATTTTTTTTTTAATGCTGTTAATAAATGCATTTGTTTTCAAACAGCTTTTTTTGAATATCCATGCTTTACTACCTACTAAAGGCCAAAACCTTTTGTGCAATGACCTTTACATGTCATTTATATTACTTCACACAAACACTGCATCCATCTACTCCTGGATCGGCCCCCCAGTCAAAATTTAAACCCCAATTCGGCCCGCAAGTCAAACAATTTTCCCACCCCTGGTGACTGTTCTAATAAAAAAAAAAAATTATGTGCGGGAAAAAAAAATAAAATAAATTGGGATGGGGGGAAGTAGACTCGCCCAGGACGTAATACACTGAAGAACCGCCACTGGCCACACACACACACGCACGCACGCACGCACACACACACACACACACACACACGTGCGCACACACACACACACACACACACACACACACACACACACACACACACACACACACGCACACACACGCGTGCGCACACACTTCTGCTCAGCCAAATTTATTGTGTGACATTATCATGTCACGCACCAACATGATAATGACAGAAATTGACTCCTACAGCACAAAGACCACAGACCAGTCATTTTAAACAATGAACATTGTGTGCAGTCTCACACACATAAACTCTCAGTTCAACAAAGTCCACAAACAAAAACATAATAATTTACAATAGCGTTTATTCACTTACTATGCATGTTGATTAGTGCATTCCTTGCCTTGAACGATTGTTCAAGGCTTGTATTGTAGGCTCTGGCTTGTATTCCATTGTTGCTACTCGAAACAATTCTTTCTGTTGGATGTCTGATACCGTTCGTTTTAGTTTGTCGTTTTCAGGAGACAAGATTTCAACACCGTCACTGAGGTATTTTTTAACAAACTCCCTTTCATTGTATGGCTTTTGAGCCCGTGCAATGTTCCAAGCCAGTTGAGGCGATGCAAGTATGACAGTCTCTGAGTGTTTCATAATTTTGGGGAAAAACTGTACCTGTTTTTCTGCCTGACTTTTCAAAGTATCCAACTTGCGCTTGCGAAATTCAGTCCCTTTTGAAAAGTCCTTCGATATTAGTATGAAGTGAGCTAAAGTGGCACTGAAGATTTGAAGCTTCGAAATATGCTAGTGACATCTGACATATCAGGCAGAATGGGTTGCCATTAACTTCAACAAAAAGATATGAACTTTCCCACTCTGTTAAAAACATCCTGTGTTCATCTTCATATTTTCGTTTAGCCGTGTATTTTCTCCCTACCATTTTGAGAGCAAAATTGACACTATTTGTTTCCTCGAATGGGTTTGTCCCTCCTCCTTTACGGGATTCCACCTCGCGTTTTACAGAAATACCATATTAAACTCAGGCGAAGCAACACGCACAAAAAAAAAAACACAAACACAAATGTTGATATGAACGTAAAAGAGCTGGATGAAACCAGGCAAAGAGCTGCATGCGGCTCACAAGCCGCGGGTTTGCCACCCCTGCACTAGATGATTATAAATGCATTAAACTCAACAGTGACAGGTTGTGGAAGATTGTGCCACTAATTTACCAGCAGCAGGATGGTGAGGAATCCATCGAAGATATTGTTCCTGTAGGAAAGGTACCCTTTCCAGCCCAAGGCGAAAATCTTCACACACATTTCAAACAGGTAGTAGATGATAAAACACGTGTTCTATTATGGATGGAAAGAGAAAGCGGTTAAGCATAAATGTCACAATAATTCTGTATACTCATCAAATGCTGGTTGAAACTGGTATCACACATCAAAGAAATGTTATGGTCGAGCTCACCTCCATGTAATGGTTATCTTTCTCTGCTGTGGACTTTTCTGAATTCAATACCAACACAGCCTAAATCACAAAAAGATAGTACAGTGCGTATGCAGTAATAGCTGTCACTGACCACGTGTTCTTGAGTACACAATTAGATCTTCACACATCGGGATGCTATGGGGCTGCAATTTCTGCAGGAGCTACATCCACTAGCACCATCCCTTTTCAAGTCCCCTTTTGATATGTTCGAGCAAATGCTAATGCGCACCGACCGGTCTATTTCCACCCTTGTTTTTACTGTTAGCAACTCAAGAGGGTAATTCATTCGTACAGTTGAGAAAAAAAAAATAATTTAGAAAATATTTTTAAAGTCCTAATGGACTTTCCAAAATTTAAGTGGACCTCAGTGCGCAGGGAGCTTAATTTGGTCCGATCGCACAACCGCAGCGCGCCGGGCGCTCACTGTCGCATTGCTTTAGGAGCGTCTTTGTGTTTTAGGATGGCTTTACTGCTCCCACTTGCTTCCTTTGGAGGCATGATTAGAGTTGATGCAATCCTCAGAGTAACGAGAACGTAATAACGAACGGAGTCAGTTGGCATGCGGGTCCTCTCGGCTCATCTTGCGAGGTTCGACAACCGAATTTCGTCCAACATCCGAAGCAAAAAAATCTCGAATTTTTTGTTCGAATACTGATTTGTTCGATAACCGGGACGTTCGAAAACCGAGGCTGGTCATAAGCTTAGTTGCTAACAAAACTTTATGTCGTTTAATATTATAGAAAAAATGTTATAATAATAAAAGAGTTTGAAGGAATAGGGTCGGAAAAAAAAAAACCTGCCTAGCTACAATAACAGATACGCTCACACCTCTTTGGATAAAGTATATAAGCAGCCAAGTATATTCACATATTCAATCAATAAGAAAGACATAACTAGACATTTTTTGATATAAGGTAATAACAGAGGTTGCTACAACTTCATGATTCAATATGTATTCCTGTGCACTGCGAAATAACAAATGTCTTTTGATATATTACTTAAATAGCTTAATGACCCTTAAGGAACTGTGTAATGCATGCCTGGTGTTTTTTCTAAATCATGGACACGGCCAGAGTCGTCTGAAATGTTCAGTACTTGATTATATCTTGTGTTGCCTAATGCTAGACGCCAGCTTTTCGATTACTACTGAATGTTCTGCACAGAGGGAAATATTTTGCTTAACAAAGAAAAGATATGGTTGGAAGCATGATTAAATTAAGAATATAATGACGTAAGCAAAGACATGGAGTATCAAAAGAACAAACAAACAAAAACATGGTAAGTGGTGAGAACAAACTTTGCATAGTCAGGGAACATTAATAAATTGATGACGCCACAGCCAAAAGCTCATATACCGTAATTTTCGGACTAAAAGTCGCTCCGGAATATAGGTCGCATTAGCCATAAAATGCACAATAACGTGAAAAAAAACATGTATACGTCGCTCCGGAGTATAAGTCGCATTTTGGGGGCGGAACACCAAGACCAGACATGAACGAGCAACAACAGGCTAAACGATAGGTATGCTAACGTGACATGGACACAAACGAAGAGCTGAGAACGGGCCTGACGTAACATTCAGAGTTATTCAAAAAACTATTACATAAATAACACGTTAATAAAACCATCTGTGTCACTCCAATTAATTAAATCCATCGATCCTCCTTTGTCAACAATGCGTGCACGCCGCTGACGGCGCTTGCACTTCAAAATATTCCACAGGCCCATATAACGATATGTAAATTATATATCAAATAACTATTACCGTAATTTTCGGACTATAAGTCGCACCAGAGTATAAGTCACACCAGCCATAAAATGCACAATACAGTGAAAAAAAAACATATATAAGTCGCACTGGAGTATAAGTCGCACTTTTGGGGCAAATTTATTTGTCAAAATCCAACACCAAGACCAGACATGAACGAGCAACAACAGGCTAAACGATAAGTATGCTAACGTGACATATACACAAACGAAGATGTTAAGGATCGGACAGTACAGCCAAGTGCGTAGCGACAGACTTTATTGTGGAAGGGGATGATGGTAACAGCTGGCGCTGGAGCGGCGATCGGGCTGGAGATTCTGCGGGGTTTCAAATAGTCAAGCGAGTCAGTATCTCAGGGACTGATGAGCGAAGCAGCATCAAGGGACAGACTGACACTCGGGTTTGCGCTGGCGGCGCTGATATAGCGCTGTCCGTGAACCCGTGGCAGGTGACGGCTATTCCACTGACAGGGGGGCGTGGTCCTGTCGCAGGTGGCACCAGCACGTGACAGAAGAGCTGAGAACGGGCCTGAGTAACATTCAGAGTTATTCAAATAAGTATTACATAAATAACACGTTTATCAAACCATCTGTGTCACTCCAATTTATTAAATCCATCGATCGTCCTTTATGTAAACAATGCCGCGTATGCGCCATATATGCGCCGCTGACGTCGGACTTGTAACTTGCATTTCTAATTATTCCACAGACCCATATAACGATATATAAAGTATATTTCAAATAACTATCATATAATAACAATATTATCAAACCATCTGTGTCACTCCTAATCATTAAATACATCAATCAAATTCCACGTCCTTTATGTCAACAACGCCGCGTGCGCCCTGACGTCAGCCTCGTCGTTATTCCACAGATCTACTATATAACTACTATATTGTAGCGTTAACAAAGTTCAAGGAAAGACGTGGGTTTGGTAAACGGCTCTTTATTTAACAAAACAAACTTCTAGCTTCTAGCTGCTTGTGGCGGCGTGGACTTCCAGCCACGGAAGTGGAAGAGAGCTCCATAGAATAGGACCGGGCGTGCGTAAAAGCTATGACCAAGCCCTTTCCACCGTCCCCGGACAGCCACCCGGCCAAGCGCCGGCCCCAGACTTCCATCCACGGAGGTGAAAGAGAGCTCCATAGAATAGGACCGGACATGCGTAAAAGCCATAATAGTTTTTCAAATCTTCTGTGTCACTCCAAATCCTTAAATCCTTCAAACTCTTCATCCTCCGTGTCACTTAGAAACAAAGCCGCTGATGATGCCGGTAGTACGTGGGGCCCTTCGTCATTTTCGTTATCCCGTGATCAATATTTGTCCTTTTTGTAAACAACCGCCGCACACGCTGCGCTGCTGACGTCACTTACAGTAATCCCTTTCTACATCGCGGTTCGTTTATCGCGGTTTCACTTTTTTATTTATTTTTTTTATTTTTGAAAAAAAAAAAAAACATTATCCTTATAAGTCGCCCCCCCCACCCAAGCTATGAAAAAACCTGCGACTTATAGTCTGAAAATTACGGTAATTCCGTACAAAATGACAAAATTGAAAGAATGATGAATGGGCGGTGTGTGACAGTGGGCGAAGTGGATGTATGTGCAAGAATGGTTTACAGGAAGGGCGCTTGGAGATAAAACCGGTAGAGGTGTATGGGCAAGAATGGAGGAGAATGTTTACAGGAAGGTCACTTGGAGATAAAACCAGCAGGTGCCAGAGGGAGACAGCCAAGAAACCGGCCAAAGATGATCATCAAGGCTAAAAGACGGAAAGGAGAAAAACAGTCTCCACGCACATCTAATCGCCCATAATAAGCACCCAACCCCGCGGAACCAGCTCTCACCGAACCAGCACCCACTCCCATGGAATCAAAATCTCCTGCGAACTTGCCACACCCCCTGACTCATCACCCATCAAACTCGGCCCACACTGGCATGTGCAACTGAATATAAGCTGACCAAAGAACCTTCAACGTTGCCTTTTTCTTAATGGAGACTTTCTGCTCTTGAGCAAAAGCCCAGCGCTGTATTGTACTTTCCTGAAAACAGCGCTTTCTTAACAAGAATTGTGATTGAACTCAACCAACCTGTGTAACTCTAATTTCTGCTTCAGTGTCTTAGCATTTTCCTAAATCTGAAGAAATCAAACAAGCACGCAGTGAGTCAATTGGATAACAGGCGATTGGCAGGGGCTTTTGCCGTGAGGCGCAGAAAGCACGCTCCCTAAATTGTGGACCAAATTCAAGAAATTCTAAAAACATGTTTACAGTATGTACACTTGCCCCTTGTTGTAAAAAATGTATAATAAGAAAAGTTGTTCTAAAAACATATGTACAGTATGTGTTAAGATTCTCCATGTTATTTATGTTATTCAGCCGTGCTTTGATTTGAAGTAGCGTGATTTATTTTGAAGGCCGTTTTCAGGGGATACCACTTCCTGTTTTACGTCCGTGTACATACATGTCGGTTACAGTGGTACATGAGTCATTGACGATGTAAGTGGGTCTCCTAACAAGAGAAATGAACGATCACGTGTTTAACCTTTAGGACAATATAGTATTGCTCCAAATGTTCGTTTACATTCCTTTAGAGGTCCGTTTTCGCGTGTTAGCACGATCGCGAATTAGCATCTTTCCGCTAACTCGTTAGCCTGCCCAGTACTTCTTGTTAACATGTTACACGCACACACGCATAAAATTTATATTTTCAATATTTATACAAAAAAATTGTTATTACACAAAAAGTGTTATTTATACCATTAATGTATTATTTACATGTTTGAAACAATTATTTAAATATGCACTTAAATCGTTTCATACGCATTTATTAACACACAAAAAAATGTACAGATGAGAGGGTGACTGTACTTTGCGGTTTAACTTATCACGGGTGGTTTTTGGAACCAATTATACGCGATAAACGAGGGATTACTATATATATAAGGGAAATGTGCTTTCGGGAGTTTGCAAACATATTTTTTAAGGTTGTGTTAAACTTATAATCATGTTAATATCTAGTATTGGAGTGCTCGTGTGGATTGGTTGGGGGCGAAGAATGTGCAGGCAAACTGCATGAACTTGTTTTCGTTGAAGTGTTGTGTATAGGCCCAGACAGGGAGTACCGGACGAGAACACCTCAAGGTCGTTGAGGAACGAGAACAACAGCACGTCTATGTGGCCCGGCTTCGCGGGGAAATCCAACCACCTGACCTCAGCAATAGCGCCGACGCGGGGAGGAGATGGCCGTCGACCAATCATCTCACAATATTTTGCATGCTTTAATATTCATATTGTGTTTCTTTAAAACTGGGCAACCCGGAAGAATGTGTCATCTTTTGGTGGTCACAAAAACGCACGAGTTTTAGTGTGAGGGACCCGGGACCCAGGCCTGTATTAGTGCGCTTTGTCAGGAATAAACAATTGGTAAATTTGGTCTGATTGATGGTCTGGTCTTCTCTTTGACAGAACGAATTCGCAAAATTGTTAGGTGTGCCAGTGTGTGGATTAGGACATAGCAATTTGTGTTAAGTGTTGATCGCAATTTGGAGTCAGATCAATAACTAAAATCCGTATATATATACACACACATATACACACACACACACACAGTGGAGCCTCGGTTTTCGAACATCCCGTTTCTCAAACAAATCGTTATTCGAACAAAAAATTCGAGATGTATTTTGCTTCGGATGTCGGACGAAGTTTCAGTTGTCGAACTTCGCCAGATGAGCCGAGAGGACCCGCATGCCAACTGACTCCGTTCGTTATTACATTATCGTTACTCTGAGGATTGCATCAACTCTAATCATGCCTCCAACTGAAGCAAGTGGAAGCAGTAAAGCCATCCTAAAACACAAAGACGCTCTTAAAGCAATGCGACAGTGAGCGCCCGCCACGCTGCGGTTGCGCGATCGGACCAAATTAAGCTCCCTGCGCACTGAGGTCCACTTACATTTTGGAAAGTACATCAGGACATTAAAAATATTTTCTAAATTTCAGCGACGGCTCTGTCATAATAATGCGACCAGCGTGGTGTAGTTGCGTGTTCGGCGGTGCGCTGCAGTATATATATATATATATATATATATATATATATATATATATATATATATATATATATATATATATATATATATATATATATTCCAACTGTACGAATGAATATTCTCCTTGGGTTGCTAACAGTGAAACAAGGGTGGAATATGTGGATTTTGAAAAACCACCAAATCTCAGTTTGACCAGTATATCTGTTGTTTACCAGTATATCTGAGCGTGGATTGGGAAATTGCAGTAAGGAAATACACATGTTTTCACTTGAGGAATAACATTATTCTTCTGGGTGAAAATTAATACAATGCCATTATTAAAAATTATAGGAAGTCTTTATGAAAATGTATTTGGACTGAAACATCAAAACACAAAACTAATAGACATTGTATTATTACAGCAAAACCACGCTCACCTGTCACGTGGCTGCCTCACCGGACTTCCACCCACACCCCCAATCAAGCTAATCACCAGCACCTGCCATGCCTCATTGGGCCCGCTCTATTTAAACTCAGTGAATCAAGCCAGTGGTTGTCAGTTCGTCTCCTTACCCTGCCCATGACGCCACTGCTCACTGTGCCATGCCCGAATGATTCCTGTTGCCGTTTTTGCTCGTGCTCTGACCCGACTCGCCACCTGCCTTGACCACCTGCCTGCCTCCGACTACGCGCTGTACTCTTCTACTCAGCCACACCAGCCAGACCGACAGTCCAACATTCCACTTCCCCTTTCCCCTGTTCAATAAAGGCTCGTGCTGCATTTGGTCGCCCTGTCTCTGTTCTTGACATCACCGAACAATAACAAAACAGAGTAATTACAGTGTAATAAAAAAAGAACTACAACACATGTACATAAGAAACATTATTTGAATAAATGTTTTGATCTTTGAAACAGAAAGCGTCCATAAACTGACGTGTAATGTTGCGTTGTTATACTGAAAGCATTGCACACGTTAATGAGTTTAAAGTAATCCAAAAAGTCGTTCTTAAATTCCATGTGTAAAATAGTCCATAATGCCCTTACAACTTTAGTCCATTGCTTCCTTGCAAAATCTAGGATGCCCTGAGTTTCCAATCTTTTCCGGGTAGCAATCATGTCGGGACGTCCTACCTGTCCAACTAGCATAAGCAGTCATCAAACAGTCCTGTAGCATGTTGTTTTCCAAATGTTTTAAGGTTAGTAGTAAAATGCATGTACGACAAAAAAAAGGGTTCATGACCAAACCGCGTTAGAAAGTCGCATAGATCGAGGCTTAGCTGTATTGCTAAATAATACAGTACAGTATTTTCTGCACTATAAGGCGCACCTTCATTGAAGCGCACCAGACTAAAAGGCACATACAATAGAAGCTACTGCAGCAAACTGGGATTGACTAGGGTTGTGTTATGCATCCACTAGATGGTGCTGTGCTAAAGGGAAAGTCTAACCCTCATTCCGTATGAAAGTGATATGGTTTGGCTTCTTACTTGGTCCAGCAACCCTACTCATTTTTTATGACCATAAACTTTATTTAGTTTAAAAAAAAAAAAAATGTGTGTGGGTTTATGCCTAATGCGTTGATTAGCTTGTTAGCTTTGGCACCGGTTTTGTGAATGCGCCTCCAAACTTGCTGCGGTGAGGAGGTATATATATTGCGTATGTGCGGTTCACTGTGATTGCCTCTTGACAGTCTTACCTGTATGTCAACCATGGATTCTAGCCTATAGAAAAAAAAGTCATGCGATCGACCAGTAGTAGCTTACTTCGGTGACGCCCCTGACCACGGTTGCTGTAATAATATCCATCCATCCATTTTCTGAACCGCTTAGTCCCCACGGGGGTCGCGGGCGTGCTGGAGCCTATCCCAGCTGTCATCGGGCAGTAGGCGGGGGACACCCTGAATTGGTTGCCAGCCAATTGCAGGGCACACAGAGACAGACAACCAATCGCACTCACACTCACACCTAGGGACAATTTGGAGTCTTCAATCGGCCTACCAAGCATGTTTTTGGAATGTGGGAGGAAACCGGAGTGCCCGGAGAAAACCCACGCGGGCCCGGGGAGAACATGCAAACTCCACACAGGGAGGGCCGGAGGTGGAATCGAACCCGCACCCTCCTAACTGTGAGGCGGACGTGCTACCCAGTGCGCCACCGAGCCGCCCCGCTGTAATAATAGTAATTCATTAAATTTGTATAGCGCGTTTCAAAAACCCAAAGACGCTTACAGGGAAGAAGGCAAAGACAAACAGGAGGGGAGGGGTAGGGGGACGGGGAAGAGACAATGGGATAAAATTAAGACGAGGAAACCAGTTATGGGTAGGGGAGGTCATAGGTTTGAGAGAAGAGGTAAGTTTTTAGACGAGACTTAAATATGGGGAGTGTGGGTGAGTCACAGACAGACTGAGGGAGAGAGTTCCAGAGTCAGGGTGAAGTGCAGGAGAAGGCCCTGTCCCCAAAGGATTTGCTGAAAGCAATGCAACCTTGTAATTTACTAGTCATACTGAAACGTCCTGAAACGTTTTGGCAGAGCACTGTGTACAACCAGTATGGATCAACAAATTGATCAATCGATCCATGTATAAGGTGCTCTGCATTACAAGGCGCACTGTGATTATTTTTGACTAAATTATAAGCTTTTAAGTGCGTACTATAGTTTGGAAATTAATGTAGTTTCAACAGTGCAGCTATTATCCTCTTATGACCTTTACACCATAATAGCGCAATCAGGCTTTTTGGATGGTTCCAAACTCCTTGTTAAGGAAACAGCTTGTGGTCTGCACATTGGTACTGCACATGACAAAAGCTTTCTAACTGTGCATGTTCAAAAAGACAAAGGTGAGTGTTTTTCTTACACATATGCACACCACATGGGCCATCGCCACTGCATTGCTAAATACAGCAAAATAGTAGTGGCTGAAGATCACCTGGAGCTTCTGCAGTCCCATAGAGTTATACTGTGGTACGGATGGGTGCTGTGAAGAAAACAGGTCTATTTATAATCTTCAACAATAAACCAACAACCATGATCCATGTGCCTTTTAATATTCGGTTTGATATGTTGTACCTCTTCTATACGATCTTTATCCAGTTCATCAAATATGTGTTTGAACTGGTCTCTATTCATGAAGCCTTCAGTTTCATATTGACGAGACTTCTGAAATAATCATAAGGCAAAAGTGTCAGGAAGATTGACCAGTTGTGTTTCTTTTGAATTTATTATAGTCAGTGGTGTCCCTAAGGGGAAATTTCAACTTACTGTACACCGATTTGGGGTTTTGGTTAATTAAAGTAATGTTCAGTTTCTTTTTAAATAAACATTGTAACCCCAATTGCTGTATAGAAGCAGCAGATCTATGGAATGTTGAAAAGGTATTTGCCCTTATTTCTTATTTTTGCAACTGTTCAATCATTCAAATGGCGAAATTATGCAACAACAAACTAAAAATTTGAGTAGACAAATACTTTTTCATACCACTGTACATCACAGACAGAACACTTATGTTGAATTCAAAGAACATGGTTCAAGTAGTAAATTAGTGTACTAAATGTAGCCACAATGAACTGACAGTAGTGATCGCCTCTCTGTAGTAGCTCTGCATCTTGATCCTGGACATCACTTGGAGCACAACATCAATTGGCACACGTTCCCTAAAATCAAATCAATATCAATACCATTTTGCAATTAAGGGCTTGCTAAGTGTATGATATCTTTGTTTTCATAAATTTTACTGACAACCTACACTGAAATATAACTATTAATTTATTGAAACGGGCCTAATTCCCACCGGACAATATCACATTGTATATTGGTTACGCCGTAATGGCCCTTTTCCAAATTGTGCTAACTGCGAGGAAAAAAACTGGCTTTGTGGCACTGCAAATTCAACCTCATAAGGTACATTACCTTCATTTATGAATAGGTGATGCTGCTGGAGGGGATGTGAGGCAAAACCTTATAATATATATTTCCAGGCTGAGAGTAACTTAAAGAAAAGAGGATCATGTGCCTGTACTTACATTTAGTAATATATACTATAATACATTTAGTACAAATCCAACGTAAACTTTTGAGAGCCCCCTACTTTTTCGATGAGTTGTTTCAAGTTATAATGTATCACATATGTAAATGATATATGCAAAAAGTTCCATATCATCTTAACGATTTAAAAACAAAATTTGTTACTAAGGGATGAACCATTTAGAGTATATTGCTGTGTGTGTCTGAGAGTGCTCATTTACCTAGCAGCATTCTCTTCATTATGAGAACTAAGGACTTGGAAGGCTGCTCGGATTCCCAGACGCCTTCTAATGATCGATGTTTGGACTGACATCTGGATGACAAACATAACAGGCTAACTGTTAAAATATTTGATACTGAGTCCCCCCCAAAAGTAAAATATCTATTTTTTCCATCTATATTGTTTCAGTAGGGCAGTGGTTCTTAACCTGGGTTGAATCGAACCCTAGGGGTTCAGTAAGTCGGTCTCAGGGGTTCGGCAGAGCCTCCACTGCGGAGGTCCGAACACACCTGATTTATTGTGTAAATTTGTGATGACGCATATCTGAACTGGTCTCACAAAAGCAACAACAGAAGTCACAATGATTTGCAGGTATGTAATTTGTTTTGAGTTCATGCATTGTGTTGGTTACGTTCTTTGAACAAGGTGATGTTCATGCATGGCTCATTTTGTGCACCAGTAATAAACATTGATGACATATGAAACTGGTGAGGTTCGGTACCGCCAATAAGGTTAAGAACGACTGCCGTAGGACCTGTAATACTAAGTTCAGACCAAACACGAAAAAGCACATCATCCCGTATGTCTCGCGGGAGAACTACACGGTGGTTGCTTTCATCTGAGTAGAGGAGAGGCTTATATTTGTATACTGTATGTCCAGGGGTGGACACAACAATTTTAGTGTGGTTCTCACAGTGACGTGCAGTGAGGTTCGTGGTTGGTAAGGTACTGACTCCTTAAGAGTCAGATTTACAAGTATATGGACCCAAAAGGATAGCTTATTCACTTGGCTCCTGGTTATTTTGTATCTCATCAGCATAAACTGCTGAACCACTTGCTTTCTTTTGCTTCTTCATGCAACTATGGATCATTGAACACAAGTACTTTTTTTTATAAAACTGAAAATGGAAAAACAATTGTGTTGATGTGTGACCAGCATCAATATAAATGAGTCCAACTCTCATTGATGTAGCTGGTAGTGATAGCAATGTACAACTGTTTTTAAAGGCACGGCTCTCATGGTTGACTCATTTAAACGGAGGGTAAACGGTGGATGGTTCATTTTTCACTTACTAGCCCAGATTATGTATTTTTTGACCAGGAAAATTGGCTATATGACTACTTCAACATTTCACAAGGATTTGCTGTGGCTGATTTCAGTGAAATGAGCAGCCTCTCTGCAGCTAAAGTGCCCTGTCGGGGTGCGTTCAAAGACCACTCACAGTCAGAAAACTCATCAACTGCACCAAAAAGCAATGAGGAGTATGTGAGCACATTGCTAGGGCGTACGTGGCAGCAAAAAAAGCAGAAATTAAAGCAATGCAAAAAGTGTTCATTTAAGAAAAAGTCCCACACCTTGACGTTCGTTACATCAGCAAACGTTTGTGATGAAATAAATCCATCCATCCGTCCGTCCGTCCGTCCGTCCGTCCGTCCGTCCGTCCGTCCGTCCGTCCGTCCGTCCGTCCGTCCGTCCGTCCGTCCGTCCATCCATCCATCCATCCATCCATCCATCCATCCATCCATCTGTCTTCTATCGCTTCAGGTCGCGGGGGCAGCAGCTTTAGGTGGGACGCTCAGTGTTAGAGTGTTGTTTACTCTAACTTATTTGCAAGAACCACACGTGAGACAGTTTGGCTATTTTACGCCTGCAAGCGGAGAAAGCCATCAGCATCCTGTGTGGTACAGAGGTACTTGACAGAAGTCTGACTAAGACCTCTTGCAAAGGCATAATTATTGAGAGAAAACAGGGTGGGGGTGAGAGTGGACAGGTTTAGTGAACCCCCGGTCTCTGGTCAAATCAGAGCAGGGGGTGTTTTATGACGTTGGGGGAAACAGAACAACTTTGATTACTTCCTCTGCAGCTAGTCAACCAGTACAGGGGTCTTAGCACTTTGTTTACGATGTTGTGGGAACGAACAGAACAAGTTTGTTCCCCTCAGCAACTGGTTAATCAATATAGTCTACATTCCAACATAATCACACAAGATAATCTATCAACCCTAACATTTCCCTCCTGTTAATCATATGATTATGTCACCCTGATCAACAAACATAAGCAAGAAAATACAATGAAGATAAATAATAAATAAAAAACACAGAAACAGTACATCATTGTATCCATTTGATTTGATTTTTGATGGTTAAATCATCAAGTTTCTGTAAAACATGTTCAGCTAAACAGCATTATCGCAATCTTCTTTCCGCAGCGCATGAAAAGTCATCACATTCGACATGCCTGAGATGTTGTATTTGTACTTGTGCTTCGGTAGAAGACTTGGGATAACACAGGTCGTAAATAAGCACAACAATTCCAGTGCACCAAACACAGGAGTCACAAATTTCAACAGCATTAGCCACTAGTAGTCATGAAAAGAAATTTAATTGATGTGCAACCTTGTCCTCCGACATGGCCTGCTGTAAGTTCCTCAGTGAGTTCATGGCGTCGTTGATGTGAATGTCATTATTTCCTGGTATGTACGTGCAACAGGAAGTTCCAATAATGTGGCACACGCCACCTCGTCATCAAGTCCAGAACTATCCTGTCCTGCAAGACCATTAGTCCAATAGCCAGAATCTCTGTTTTGTCCATCAGCAAGAGATACACAAAAGATTGAAAATAATAGTGTCTCTATGAAGAGTGATTGTCTTCCAACTCTGATCCAAGGAAATAAGGCATGAACGATTTCGTCTCTGACGGACCATACTTTATGGCTGTCTGGGACATTCGTACCCCGGGCGGGATCATGTGGTTCAAAGGTCGTAATAGCCCTGCGTCGACGTCCAGGAGAGTTGTGTGCCGTTGTCATCTGATGATGCTGTATCTTCAGGTGTGGTCTGTTACCCACACTGATGCACACACTCCTGTCCAGTTGGCGGGCAACATCGGACAAACCTTGTGACCACAAAGCCACCAGCCATGTTGGTCGGAGAAGCCTCACCACTTGAAACAGCCCTCCTATCCTGGCACTCAGCGGTGACGTCCAAAGCTCCGATCCAGTTTCCTCCTGGAGGGCAGTCGTCCTCAATGTATTTGTGGGTTCCATTTCCTTGGATGTAACACATGTAGTTCAATCCAGGTGGCCTTTATGTGTAGGCCACTTGTGGTATCGTTCGTCCTTTAACAGACATTGAGATTTATCCAGAAAAGATGATCACAAGTTTCATTCTGTGAGTCCAGGGCGGTAGGGGTAGCATCAGTGAGTGTGACAGCATGGTGTTGGCATCCAACTCCTCCCATAGAGGCCATACATTCCGCTTCAGTAATGTTCATCACTTTGCCCTCCAGGTGAACTTGCATGGAGGAAGGGGGAGTTTGGAACACACATAGCACCCCTCCTGTGCAGGATCTCACAGTGAACTCCACACCGGTACCAAGTGTTGGTTTCATATGGGTTTTCTGGGGTCCCATTACCAGTCCTCATGGTTTTCCTCATGTGACCATTTTCTCCTTTGGTTGACTTTGTCAATGGGTCTATTCGGATGAGTCAATAGACCATAGCACGCTCCAACCACAACGCAGCAGAGGATCCACCTGGCATGTGGAGTCCCCCTTACTACTAGGTTGGCAGAGACAATGGTACATCGTCTGTCAGAGTGGGGATCGCTGAATTCTTCACTGACATTGAGATGCACCACCCTAAACGATGGATTCCCTTTGTAGTCAGAACTTCCCTACCACTCCAAAAATAAGGGTCCAGCACTCTCTGTAACTTGTAGTGCCTGAGGTGAATCCAGCTGGGCCTTCCAGCAACGTTCAGTGCAGTGGGGGTATCAACAAGACTTGGAATGGTCCCTCGCACCGTGGCTGGCCCAGTTTTTCCTTTTTACGACCTTGATGTCGACCCAGTCTCCTGGCTTGATGGAGTTGTTGACCTGTGGGGAAGAAAGATCAAACGGCAGTAAATTTGCATTTGACACATCTTTCAGTTTGAGTTCTCTGATCATGCTATCTGCCAAGGACTGTTTTTCATCACCTTTTTACTAATCTTGTATCATTCACCAATCAATTTTATTGCCCTTTTGAACTGGGCGAATAGGAATGTTTGCAAGGAGAGTCTGAGCACTTCCTAATGATTACTCCTGACCAAAGACAGTGATAAGAATGGCAAATGTAAAAAAACACTGAAAAGTAGCCGGGGGTCTGTGGGGGCGACCGGGAGTATGGGGGGCCAATGATATATATATATATTCAGCTTGTCTGTTTCCCTGGCACGATCCTCATGCTGGAGAAAACTTTTGCTGAGTAGGCCCTAGATCTATCTAACTAATTAACTCGTCTACAAGTGATGAAAACCCAATTGCAAATTCACATTGTGTCGGTGTAAAAACATTAGTTCTCCGCTTAAGTTAAGTTAACAAGTGGAAATGTGACGAAAGTAGTGCCAAAATGCTGCCGAAAATAAGGTAAATGTTGTCGCATCGCTGCTGCCAATGAGTTAGGTTTACAGAGGCAAGCAGATTTCTGTACTCACAGCTTAACTAATTTTGCCTTGAGAAGTGCCAAAAGATGCCGTCGCGGCAGGCGGGTGAATGGTCGCGAGTCGCCGAGGCTAATGTTGCCCGGCCAGCTGGCCGGCCGCTCCCCTCCATATATATAAAAAAAACTTTTTCAACGGATTTACACGATTCACAAAAATGATATTTTCGACGGAAAAAAACACAGAAATCCGCGGATCCGCGGAAAATTTTCAACCCTGCCAAAGACCATTTATGACAGGGGCTATCCAATTTATTGCGTCCTGTTTTAAAGTAGAATCTCTGATTTTGGTTGGATTTCGACTGGTGGAATGGACGTTAAGTTCTGTATCAGATGGTTCCTTAGCCCACAGTTTGTCAGGAAGTTCTGCTCATTCCTCCTCCTCATCAGTCAAACAAATGTTGATTAGTCACGAAAGCACTTAAATGCGTGCCTTTCCAACAGCTACATCACATCCTCATATCTTCTTTAGTCACTTTTCAATCATCTTCCGATTGTTTACAGCAAAAGTTTGAAAAGTTTGAGAAAATTTTAACTTAATGGTATGACGCCAAGTGTATTAGAAAATCCATATGTCATAAAGTGTTGTATTAATTACTATCTTCCACTATCTGTCCTACACTCTCCCTCCATTTGAGGCTTGGCGACGCCCATGCCTCACACCTTTTTGGAAGGATGTGTCCTTTACTGAATTTGATACTATCATCATTTAATTTGGCGTTCTTTCCAAAACACTTCTTTGTTTTCCCAGTTCACACATCTTTTACATGTGTTACTGGTTCTCCAGTTTTTTTTCTCTTTCTATTTTTTCCTCTAGGTAATTATCAATCTAAAAGCAACCCTTTTTTCTCTTAGCATTTAACTTGCTCAAAATCACTCTTTCTTCACAGTTGTTCTACTAATTTTCCTATAGTAGTCTCCAACAACTTCAACCATTCAACCTGTGTTTTCCTTTCATCCAGTCAATCATTCATCCTTGCTCATTTTCATCTCACAGTCTCCAAATAGGAGCCTTTCCATGACATTGGTCTCATTCTCTTCACGCTCTTCACACAACATTTTCAACTCACGTTCTTTATCCTAATTTTTCCTAAGGTTCCTGATAGAACAATCCACCAATCAAAATAAAAAACTCAACACGAAAGACTGCGAGCAAATTAGTCAGAATTTTTTCTTCTTTTTTAAGTTTAACTAACTCAATCTCTTGGGTTAAACTCACATGCAAAAGTCTGTATAGTCTTATAACACAACCAATCAATTTTCCTCTTAAATTTAGCATTGCAATGTCTTAAATTCACAATTTTGCATGTTCTCTCTTTCTTTTGAATTTCTCATCAGGGCGAGACACTAATGTGCACTAGTGTGGACCAGTTTCTGCCCACAAACAGATTTCTTTCTTTTCCTCTCTTTTTTATTTTTCAAAATTGTTTCTGTTTTGCGGTGCAAATCGAAAATATCAGTCTCGCAAATTTCTTTGCACACAAGTTTAGCCAATTTCATTTTAACACATGGGGGTGGCATCAATGATTCGTCACAGGCTGTCCATTTCCTGCAATCGATCACGAAGCCGGTCCTCACCCACACACGCGAGCACCGCACATTCCAATTCTCTATTTATCCTCTAGAAGCAATTTGTATTTCTTTACCACTTGATTTGCAAATTTTAACTTCAGTGTGCACACATAATTTGATCCCTGGTCATACTTCTTGTATGGACAGGAGTTCTAATAATCTGACAATGAAATGTTTTGCTATTATATGGGGGGAGGCTTTAGGTCTTTTAAATCTGGATACATATTTTGCATAGGAGCGTAAAGCTCCCCTTGCTGCTCTGCAGCCTTGAGCTGCGGCTGGAACAGTGCACCTGGGCATTGTGGCCTCATTGTCTTTCGGTCTGACAAACACTTGCGGCTTCATCACTTTCCATCTTTCGAAATTTTTGTCTCTTGAATTTGTTCTCTTCTCTCCTGTGACACTTTCCAACACTTTCTAGCACATTTCAGCTTTCCTTCTACTCCATACTTTTTCTTCTACTTTGGCATGTATCGCATACAATTAAGAAATCTACTTGCCATGTACTTCTCATCTCCTTCAAGAGCTCCTTTATTTGGAGATTTACAGTTTCAAATCGTTTCTTAATATAGTATTTTAGGTTTTTACAATTTTTTTTCTGTTTTCTCTCTCTGAGGATTCTCAATGCAGGTTTAAATTGACCTTTCAACAAATTACTAGCCTGTGTTATTGCCATGGGTTATTGCTAGTACTGATTTTTAGTCAATTTATCCTACCAGTCACACTCTCACCCACACAAGTTTTTTTCCCTGCCAACGCGAAGTACTCTTTAGAAGAGATACCTCATCCAAAGGGGGACTCTACATCACCCCCTCCCCGGGACTTCAGGACACCAGTCCCGTTACCTGTGTCCTAGTTTTTTATTATTTTTCCTGCCAGCGTGAAGTCCTCTTAAAAAAGAGCTGCTTCATCCAGAGGAGGACTCTACAACACCCCTTCCTTCCCTAGGAACTAACGACAACAGTCCTGTTACCCAGCCCTGCCAACGCGAAGTAGTACTCTTTAGAAGAGCTACTTCATCCAGAGGAGGACTCTACAACACCCCCTCCTTCCATGGGACTTAAGAACCTCTGTCCTGCCCATTTACTAGTACGTTTTCCCGTGCACTTTAACGTTTTACGCGTTTCACATCAGCACAATCACACAACTTTTAGGCTTTTTACTTACTTGTCTCTTGGTTCGTTGCACTTCCGGATCCCGTCAATCCACTGTTGTCAGACGAAGGCAGACCTAAGATGCTGGCCCAGCGAAGAATTTTCTTCCCAGGTCTTTCTTTACCAGGTCCTCCTAATGGACGCTGGCCTGTCGACAGTGTGCAGCACGTCCTCCTCTGTCCATCAGTAGTGGGTATGTTGGAATCCGGGTCACAGCACCAAAATGTTAGTGTTGTTTACTCTAACTTATTTGTAAGAACCACACGTGAGACAGTTTGGCCATTTTACGCCTGCAAGTGGAGAAAGCCATCAGCACCCTGTGTGGTACAGAGGTGCTTGACAGCAGTCTGACTTAGACCTCTTGCAAGGGCATATTTATTGAGAGAAAACAGGGTGGGGGTGAGAGTGGACAGGTTTAGTGAACCCCCGGCCTCTGGACAAATCAGAGCAGGGGTGTTTTACGACGTTGGGGGAAACAGAACAACTTTGATTGCTTCCTCTGCAGCTAGACAACCAGTGCAGAGGTCTTAGCACTTTGTTTACGATGTTGTGGGAACAAACAGAAGTTTGTTCCCCTCAGCAACTGGTTAATCAATATAGTCTACATTCCAACATAATCATACGATCAAGATAATCTATCAACCCTAACACTCAGACTTCCCTCTCCCCAGCCACTTCGCCCAGCTCATCCTGGGGGGTGCCAAGACGTTCCCAGGCCAGCTGAGAGACAGTCTCTCCAGTGCGTCCTGGGCCATCCCCAGGGTCTCCTGCCGGTGGAACATGCCCCGAACAACTCCCCGGGAGGCGTCCAGGAGGCATCCTGATAAGATGCCTGAGCCACCTCAACTGGCTCCTCTCAACGTGGATGAGCAGGGACTCGACACCGGGTCCCTCCCTGATGAGCGAACTTCTCACCGTTTCTCTAAGGGAGAGCCTGGACACTCTGCGGAGGAAACTCATTTCGGCCACTTGTATGCGGGATCTTGTTCTTTCGGTCACGACCATAGGTGAAGGTAGGAGCGTAGATCAAAAATCAGAGTCTGCATCACAGCAGACGCTGCATCTGTCGATCTCACACTCCATCCTGCCCTCGCTCGTGAACAAGACCCCAAGATACTTGAACTCCTCCACTTGGGGCAGAATCTCACCAGAGAGGGCATTCCACCCTTTTCCGACTGACGACCACGGTCTCAGAGTTGGAGCTGCTGACCCTCATCCGGACCGCTTCACACTCGGGTGCGACCCGCTCCAGTGAGAGCTGGAGATCACGGCTTGAAGAAGCCAACAGCACCACATTGTCTGCAAAAAGCAGAGATGCAATGCTGAGGTCACCAAACCAGACGCCTTGAACGCCTTGGCTGCGCCTAGAAATTCTGTCCATAAAGGTTATAAACAGAATCGGTGAAAAAGGGCAGCGTTGGCGGAGTCCAACCCTCACTGGAAACGAATCTGACATCCGTGATAAAAGGACTGAAACGCCCTTATCAGTTGGTTCGTCATCCCGTATCCCCAAAGCACCCTCCACAGAACTCCCAGAGAGACGCAGTTGAACGCCTTCTCCAGGTCCACAAAATACATGTGGACTGGTTGAGCAAATTCCCATGCACCCTCAAGGATCCTGCCGAGGGTATAGAGCTGGTCCACTGTTCCACGGCCAGGACGAAAACCACACTGCTCCACCTGAATGAGATTCAACCTCCCAAGGGACCCTCCTCTCCAGTACCCCTGAATAGAGCTTACCAGGGAGAGTGAGGAGTGTGATTCTTCTGTAGTTGGAACACACCCTCCAGTCCCCCTTCTTGAAAAGGGGGACCACCACCCCAGTCTGCCAATCCAGAGGCACTGTCCCCGATGTCCACGCAATGTTGTAGAGGTGTGTCAGCCAGGACAGACCCACAACATCCAGAGCCTTTAAGAACTCCAGGCAGATCTCATCCACCCCTGGGGCCTTTAACTATCTCAGTGACTTCGACCCCAGAGATCGGAGAGTCCACCTCAGATTCTCCAGGCCATGGTTCCGCAATGGCAACTGGGACAGGCTCATGTATACCACTGTGTTAAATCGCCTTTTCTTTTAACAACACTCAATAAATGTTTGGGAACTGAGGACACTAATAGAGCTTTGTAGGTAGAATTATTTCCCATTCTTATTTGATGTACAGTTTCAGCAGTTCAATAGTCTGGGGTCTCCGTTGTATTTTACGCTTCATAATGCACCACACATTTTCAGCGGGAGACAGATCTTGACTGTCAGCAGGCCAGTCTAGTATATACACTCTTTTACTATGAATCAAAGCTGTTGTAATGCGCGTAATGTGGTTTGGTATTATCTTGCTGAAATAAGCTAGCCTTGCAAGTCAGACCCAATGCAGGTCTGGTCAATAGATCATTGATTTTGGCTCGGCTTGGCTTAAAATGAACCAACGAATCAAATTATGTAGTTTACTTGCTGTGATGTATCCTTAGTGCGCAACGTCACGCTTCAGCAGCGGATGTCCATCCTCATGACATTAAAAATGGTTATTTCAAAATTTCATGACCAATTCTAACTGTTAAAAGATTAAAATGTTCAGCTTGTTTGTTTGTCCGGGAGCCAGAAGTTCAAGCTTAAATGAAATCCAACATTATTTTCCATCAAAACGACCAGCAAAAAAACTACAAAATGACCGTATTTTTCGGACTAAAAGTCGCTCCGGAGTACAAGTCGCAAAAGCCATAAAATGCACAATAAAGGGGAAAAAACATGTATAAGTCACACAGGTGTTTAAGTCGCATTTTGGGGAAAATTTATTTGACAAAATCCAACACCAAGTACAGACATGAACCAGCAAAAACAGGCTAAATGATACGGAATGCTAACGTGACATAAACACAAACGAGGAGCTGAGAACGGGCCTGACGTAACATTAACAGTTATTCAAATAACTATAACATAAATAATACGTTTATCAAACCATCTGTGTCACTCCAGATCATTGAATCCATCAATCGAATTCATCGTCCTGCCTGTAAACAACGCAGCGTGTGCGGCGCGCCGCTGACGTCTGACTCGTCGTCAGTTGCAGTTAAAATTATTCCACATGCCCATATAACGATATATAAACTATATATCAAATAACTATATTATAAACAAGTTTTATCAACCATCTGTATCACTCCAAATCATTAAATCCATCGATCGAATTCTTCGTCTTTTATGTAAACAACGGCGCGTGCGGCGCACCGCTGACGTCAGACTCGTCGTCAGTTACAGTTCAAATTATTCCACAGGCCCATATAACAATATACAAACTATATATCAAATAACAATAATATAAACAACAATTGTATCGAACCATTCGTGTCACTCCAAACCATTAAATCCATCGGATTCTTCGTCTTGTATCACTTAAATAAAAAAAACACACAGCTGTTGAGTACGTGCGCTGCTGACGTCAGACAAGATATATCAAATAAATGTAATATAATCAACAATTTTAACGAACCATCCGTGTCACTCCAAATCATTAAATCCATCGGAATCTTCATCCCTGTGTCACTTAAAAAAAAAAAAAAAAAAACAGCTGTTCACACTGGAACTATGTAAGTCGCTGACGTAAGCCTCGTCGTCAGTTGCGGTTCCAATTATTCCACAGATCTATGTATATAACTATATTATAGCGTTACCAAAGTAAGACGTGGGTTTGGTAACCGACTCTTTATTTCACAAAACAAAAGCTCAACATGTGAGCCAACACAGTGCTATAAGCAAGCGCACTGGATCGTTCTTCCCGTCCCCCCCCCCCCCCCCCCCCCCCCCCGCTGCCTTCACGGCCTTGCTAGACAATAGGAAACTACTAAAGTCTAACAACATAGATGTTGCTACTCTAAATAAACCACATATTAAATAACAAAAATAAATAACAAGTTACATCTGTGTCACTCCAAATCATAAAATCTCCTGACTCCGGAAGTCAGTGAATGGAACTCATTGTCAGTTAGGCTCCAATTATTCCACAGCCATAGTGCGCCCTCATGCGGTTTAAAGTGAAAATAACGTGAAGTGATCAACTATACTAGTAAGTCAGTAATGTGATAATGAGCAAGTAAAAATGTGTGAATTATTACACATATAAGTCGCTCCTGAGTATAAGTCGCCCTCCCACCCAAACTATGAAAAAAAACCGTGACATATTCCGGAAAATACGGTTCTTTTTTTGTCCTCCTGTACTTTCTACATTGTTTTACTGCACAGGTGTCAAACTCAGATTGTCACGGATGGAATGGAGCAGGGCGACCAAATGCAGCTTGGACCAGGGTTTATTGGAGAACTCAAAGACAGACTATGGAGGATATGCACGTGACGTCACAGACCGGCCGACGGTTTGTTTGGGTGGCAAAAAGCGGCGGACGCTAATAGGGCCAAGGCTGGTACTGGAGCACTTTTTAGCATTTTATCGGTTGCAGATCGTGGCAGAGTTGTTACGGAGGCAACTTAAACCATGGTGAAGAGTTGTTGTTCCATAGGGTGTGCCTATCGCTCCCAAAAAAGTGATACCAAGAAGTTATATCGGTTCCCTGCGGACCAGACTGGAAAGGATAGCTGGGTGGTGGCGCTTCGTAGGGCGGAACATGGCCGCAACAGCTCCAAGCTTTGGAAGCCAACTATTTATTCTTACATCTGCTCAGATCACTTTTTGGGAAGTATGTAATTTTGTTTTATTGACGTCAACATTCATCTGTGAGGTATACTGGATGTAGTGCTATAAGGTACACATCCACCATCAGAGGACGCGAGCATGAGTGCCTCTCATAACATTTGAAATGTACTCTTTTTATTTATTTTAATGTATGTGATGTTTGTTTTTTACCCTGTGGGCCAAGAGCCTGTAATAAAGTTTGATATTATTGCTCGGATATTGGCTTTTTCTTGCTACTACTCGGCCATGATCTAAGGAATGCATAATTACACAGCTTCATTACAGTATGTTTGTCCTATTGCTAGTTTCTAACAAGTAGAAGATCAGGAAGGCACCGGGCCCAGACGGCGTGTCACCTTCCTGCTTGAAAGTCTGCGCTGAGCAGCTGGCGCCCACCTTTGCACGGATCTTCAACCGTTCCCTGGAGCTGTGTGAGGTGCCCTCGTGCTTCAAGAGCTCCACCATCGTTCCAGTGGCCAAGAAGCCCGCCATCACAGGTCTGAATGACTATAGACCTGTTGCACTGACATCTGTGGTCATGAAATCTTTCGAGAGGTTAGTACTGAACCACCTGAAGGATGTCACGGGACCCCTGCTGGACCCCCTCCAGTTTGCCTACCGGGCAAACAGGTCGGTGGATGATGCGGTCAACATGGGACTGCACTACATCCTGCAACACCTGGACACCCCAGGAAAGTACGCCAGGATCCTGTTTGTGGACTTCAGCTCAGCGTTCAACACCATCGCTCCTGACATCCTCCAACAGAAGCTCATCCAGCTCGCGGTGCCTGCCTCCAGCTGTCAGTGGATCACCAGCTTCCTGACCAACAGGAGACAGCGTGTGAGGCTGGGGAGCATCACATCTGACACCCTGACCACCAACACTGGAGCCCCTCAAGGATGCGTCCTCTCCCCACTGCTCTTCTCCCTCTACACCAACGATTTCTCCGCAAGTGACTCTTCCGTGAAGCTCCTGAAGTATGCAGACGACACCACTCTCATCGGACTGATCCAGAACGGTGATGAGACTGCGTACAGACAGGAGGTGGAGCGGCTGGTCCACTGGTGCAGCCAAAACCACCTGGACCTGAACCCGCTCAAGACCGTGGAGATGACAGTGGACTTCAGGCGAGGCCCTTCACCACTTTCACCCCTCACTATCCGCAGTAATACTATTCTCTCATCAGACACCTTCAAGTTCCTGGGAACCACAATCTCTCGGGACCTGAAATAGACCAGCCACATAGACTCTGTCCGGAAGAAGGCCCAGCAGAGACTGTACTTCCTGAGACAGCTCAAGAAGTTCAACCTGCCGCGGGAGCTGCTGAAGACCTTCTACACTGCCATCATCCAGTCTGTCCTCTGCACCTCCATCACTGTCTGGTTTGGATCGGCCTCCAAACAAGACAAGCACAGACTGCAACGGACAATAAGGACTGCAGAAAAGATAATTGGAATCAACCTCCCATCTATTCAAGACTTGTACCTGTCCAGGACCAGGAAACGTGCAAGTAACATCTCAACAGACCCTTCGCACCCAGGTTGCAGCCTGTTTGAACTACTCCCCTCCGGACGCCGTTATAGAGCTCTGTACACTAAAACCAGCAGACACAGAGACAGCTTCTTCCCCCAGGCTGTCGCTCTGATGAACTCACACCACTCTTAGAGTCTCAGAGTCATTACTGTGCAATAACATCCCGCTTTCCACACCTTTTTTGTCTACACTGTTTGTACTATGTGTCCTCTCTGCATCCATTGCAGCCTGGTCATCCTAGAAGAGGGACCCTCCCATCTGTGGTCTCTTCTCAAGGTTTCTCATTTCCCCTAGCTGGAGTTTTGAGTTTTTCCTTGCCCTCTTGGGAGTTTAAGATCAGTTTAAGATCAGGGGGTGTTTGAGAATATCTTTCGTTCTTCACATGTCCTGAGTGTTGTTGTTAGTCACCTAAATGTTGAACAGAAGCTGTGATTTACCGAAGTCAAATTCCTTGTTTGGCACGCTCAAACATGGCGAATAAAAAACTCTTGAATCTTGAATCTTGAAGTAGATTGTTCACATATCTACAATTATAATATATTATTATCATATTATGTGCTGCCATGGCTGGCATATTCTCCGTTTCGCTCCACTGGCTGTGACTCAACGGAATGGACATAACCAGCAGTCAGGTAGCAATATCGTTGCAAATTCTTGTAGGCTCTGAGGTCTTCCTTGGTATATGGACTTGAACAATCTATCAAATAGGTGTATATGTCTGACTATGTTACTGGCGGAAAAGTCGCCTTATCAGAGGACCGAACGCTTGCTGTCCCAGCTCCTGCTACGCTTGAGCTAGTGGCGTTCTTACTTGGTTTCCACAGCGGATCAACACGAATGTTATATTTTTTCAACTTTTCAATGTATCTCTTGTGGCTTTCTTGGTCCAACTGGACGAAATAATCACTCACGACACCCACCCAGGCCCCCATCCTCATGAGTCTAGTGGCAGCGAACGAGGCTTTTTGCCACCCAAACAATAATGGCTGCCCCGATCTGGGACGTCAGTGCATAACCTCCATAAGAAGCTCTACTACGGACAAGACTAACTGAACAAAAAGACAAGATAAAAACAGGAACAACGACGACAGACGAGACGAGACGTGAAGACATTAATGATCCGAGAACGGAGTGAGGGACAGACAGGACTTAAATACACAAGGCGAAACACGAAGCGAGTGACTGTGGTTACAGTGATTGAGGTAACACAGGAGGGGAGGGGCAACGCGAACAGAAACCATGGTAACAAAGACACAATACAGCGCCGAAGATGAGTCGTGACAGCACCCCCCCCCCCCCACAAGGGACGGCTCCCGACGTCCAAAAAACCCAAAACCCCCATGTGGCGAGCGGGGGCCCGGGGGGGAAGCGCACCAGTTCAAATGACCTCACTGGCCATGGCAAAGTCCTAACCGCGCTCGGCGGCAACTCTGGAACATAACCGCAATAGGCGGTAACTCTGGGGACATGAACAGCAATCGGCGGCAACTCTGGGGACAAGAACTGCAATCGGCGGCAACTCTCGGGACATGAACAGCAATCAGCGGCAACTCTGGGGACATGAACCGCAATTGGCGGCAACTCTGGGGACATCAATCGCAATCGGCGGCAACTCTGGGGACATGAACCGCAATCGGCGGCAACTCTGGTGACATGAACCACAATCGGCGGCAACTCTGGGGACATGAACCGCAATCGGCGTCAACTCTAGGCATATGAACCGCAATCGGCGGCAACTCTGGGGACATGAACCGTAATCGGCGGCAACTCTAGGGACATGAACCACAATCGGCGGCAATTCTGGGGACATGAACCGCAATCGGCGGCAACTCTGGGGACATGAACCGCAATCGGCGGCAACTCTGGGGACATGAACCGCAATCAGCGGTGTGAAGGCCATCGCCTTGTTTGTTCCGATACATTTCGGAACAAACAACGTTCCTATATCAAGCAGAGGTATGATCATGACGATACATTTCGGAACAAACAACGTTCTTATATCAAGCAGAGATATGGTCATGACGATACATTTCGGAAGAAACAACGTTCCTATATCAAGCAGAGATATGGTGATGACGATACATTTCGGAACAAACAACGTTCCTATATCAAGCAGAGATATAGTCATGACGATACATTTCGGAACAAACAACGTTCCTACATCAAGCAAAGATATGGTCATGACGATGAATTTAGGCGTAAACAACGATCTTATATCAAAGAACGTTACGCACTTGATCCTGTATTCAGATCCAAGCAGAAAGAAAACACGAGTTTGGTCTGGAAAGCCAAACATGATTCATCAATGAAGGCAAATGCAAATCGCACTGCAATGAAACTGCTACAAAAATACAGAGTCATCAACAGATTATGTAAAGAGAGAAACGACTGCGCAATCATGAAAGCTGTTGCGCTCTTCCAAGTTCAGGTAAAAAATGGACCGACTTTTGTTTGCACAGTTTGCCACAGAGCATTATTTCCCAATCAAGTACGCCAGCTGATCCAATATAAGAAAAACAAGGACGTTGTTGCAAGTTGCCTTACACGAAGGTTTGTTCATGTTTGTGATCGTGAATGTAACACATGCTGCAAAGTACCGGATGAGAGAAAAATGGAGTGGATATGTCACACCTGCCATGCACATCTCAAAGATGGTAAAATGCCAGCACTTGCTGTAAGTAACAATCTCCAACTTGCAGACATTCCCACTGAACTGTGTGATCTGAATATTCTGGAAAGACATCTTGTTTCAAAATGCATTTCATTTGCCAAAATTGTCCCTCTGCCAAAGGGTCAACAACGAGCCATTCGTGGGAATGTTGTGTGTGTACCATCTGAAGTGGAAGAAACGGTCAATGTCTTGCCCAGACTAAGAAGTAGGTCTCAGGTGTTGCGAGTGAAACTGAAGAGACGACTCTGTTACAAAGGGCATCAGATATTTCAAACTGTCACGTGGTCCAAGCTAATGAGTGCCCTGATAAAACTGAAACAAATTCATCCGCAGTACAGAAACATAACCATTCGCGACGATGCTGACCTTTGTGACCCGACGCTCGCTGACAGAACCGCAATCGACGGCAACTCTGGGGACATGAACCGCAAACGGCGGCAACTCGGGGACAGAACCGCAAACGGCGGCAACTCGGGGACAGAACCGCAAATGGCGGCAACTCGGGGACAGAATCACAAACGGCGGCATGATGGTCTCGGATGAGAGAGTGAGGCTGACGTTCTGCGCAACTCTCTCTTAATTTAATCTAGTGCTTCTTATTTTCTGATACGCTCCCCCCCAGGAAGATGTAAATATTTCGCGCCCCCCCCCCCCAACTCTCCGCCGCCACTGTAAATAGTATCGTTTTTCTATAAAATTATTATAGGTACACCTCTGCATAACCTTGTATCCTTGTTAACATTAAAGAAAAGAAAAAAGAAAGTAATATAGATCAACTTACAATAAAGAATAACTATTATATTATATTATATTATATTATATTATATTATATTATATTATATTATATTATATATTTTTTGTTTGTAACAGAGAAGAAGTGCATCAATTTGTCTGAAACTTTTTTTTTTTAAATCACACCTTTATTTAAACTGCAAACACTGGATCAAGGTACATTCTTTGACCATTTGATATTGAAAAATATAATTAAATGAAATCAATAAGTAATAATAAATCAAATTCATCAGCAACATTAACTCAGGAGCACAATATGACAAACAATTTGACCAACAAAACAAAAATTAAAAACAATTTGTGCTGATTTTTTGTTTTCACTGAGCAATTTGGTATGCCACTTTATATAATGCTAAAAGTGCTCGCTGGTTTACTGAAATAGCACTCACAAAGCGGGACGATTGTTGGCAATATTTAGCACGTTTTCGCAGAAAGAAACTCAAGCGGCTTATCAGCGTGATGGGGTGTAATGTCTTTAAGTGCTGCCTTAATTTATCTGGCTTCATGCTGTCCGCTGCCAACATTTTTAGACACAGTAAACATACCGGTCTTTCCTCGTCTCCCACCGTAGTAACAGTGAAGCCAAGCGCTACATACGCTTCGTCATATTTCCTCGTCTTGGCTTTCGGGTAACTTACGTTTGTCTCATTATCTGCGTCCCTCTCCGCCTTTCTTTTCATCCCTGTCAAATATTTTTTCATTGTGTTGCTGAAGAGTTTGTTCGTTGAACTTTTACATCTCCTGCTCTGTGCTGTGTGCTCTTGTTTGATGCAAAAATACCGTAACACCCTGCGCGCCCCACTATTTGAGAAGGACTGCTTTAATCAAAGTCTAGCGCAAATCATAACCATCCCAAACCATCCTGTGCAACCTTCACAAGTCCTGTGGCAATGGGTGTGTGGCGAATCAGCGGGTGCGGATACACTGGGAGCGGACAGTCACAGACCTACACACAGGCGGCTCAGGACATGTGGTCGCTCTCTCCTGGAGCAAAGCAGCAGTGGAGTTCGGCAGCCCCTTGCGTGTTTGAGCATCCCTTTTATAGGATTCACTCTTGGGGCTAGAAAAGGTGCCTTAAACCCAGATGATGTCAACGGCAAGTCCTACAAAGAACTGGATGCCCTCATTGCAGCAGTCCCACAATCAGAGAAGCTATTGATTCTCGGGGACTTCAACGTCAGAGTGGGGACAGACCATCAGAGCTGGGAAGGAATCTTTGGGAAGCATGGCATCGGCAAATGCACCAGCAATGGTTTATGCCCAGCATCTTCACCCTCTTACAGACAACACAGGTCAGATGGGCTGGACATGTCGTGAGGATGCCTGACTGCTGAAACAGCTGTTATACGGCGAGTTGTGCCAGGGCAAACGGACAGTGGGAGGACAGAAGAAACGCTCTAAAGACAGCCTGAAAGCTTACCTCAGAGACCTCAGCATCAACACCAATAGCTGGGAGATGCATGCTTTGGACCGCCCAAGCTGGCAATGCAGGCTCACGACTGGAGCTCGTGCAGCCGAAACTCGAAAGAGAAAATGTGCTGAACGCAAGGCCCAAACTGCCACCATTACAATGACTACACCCGCCCACATGTATAATGTACAAATAATGTATTTACTGATTCCAGTTAATTCTCTGGTGATCCAAACTACTATTAAAAGAAAAAGAATGAAAAACTACCACTTTTGCCAACTCAATGTTTGTAAAATTCTACTTTCTTGTACAGTGGAGGGAAAGAGGGAATGTATTGTAGTTAGCATGTTGGCATGACTCTTGACAACATTTTCGGTTTCTAACTCTGAACATTTGAATAATTCATTGCCCATCCCTGACTTACTCCATGGGATGTCTGACTGCACCAGACTTTGGACAGCGGTTCGCTCTAAGGGTTTTTGCAATATTTTCCAAAAACAAAGCATATCAGTTTGAACGTTAAATATTTTGTCTTGGTAGTGAATTAAATTGAACATGGGTTGGATATGATTTGCAAATTATTAGATTCTGTTTTTAATTATATATTAAAAATTCTTCCAACTTCACCTGAATTGGCGTTTATAGGTACAGGTCATATGAACTGGGCAACTTTGAGGATTGTGAGGGCCTCAAATATTTTATTCTGTCCTTTCGAGAGAAGTAGATCATACAGTGTAAGTGCGACTTACTAGCAAATATCCTCTGAACTGGTTGTAGATAATGGCTGTCAGTAAATTCATCAAGCAATATGTTCCTGGAAGGAAACAGATAATTAGACATTACATGATGATACACAAATTTTGTTTCAAGAAACAGGTAAACATTGAACTAAAAGAGACAACGACAATACATCTTACCAATAACACTGAAGGAGACAAAGAAAATGGCATATCCTCTGTTTAGGGAGTAGGCAGGAATCATCACTGCACAAAATCAGAATATTTGTAATTAATAAAAAATAAATGGCAATTAACTAACTAAAAACAGTAATGCGTGAAGAGGACAGTGCTGACTGAAATACCATCTGGGTTGTTTGCTGTAGTGAGCAGCACTAGCAGGGAAGTAAGTGAAGTAGAAAGGTTTCGAAAATACAGTTTCCACTCTTCATTCTTAAGTGGATCCTGAACCAAAGAGGGAGAGCGTTAATAACAAAATGAGGCATTTATTGTGTATCATGAGCATATGTGAAAGGTGTTCCATGAAGGGAAAAAGCTCAAAAAGCTGACAGAGCTCTACATTGCCCAAAGAACCCCGCCCCCCAGCCACCCACCCAACCCTGAAACTCATTACCCATTTAGAGGTCAGACTAAGAAATTCTCATTGATTTTTTTTCTCTTGATTTCCTGGTTATTAGGAATATAAATAAGAAAAAAAATACATGACAATTATGCGTTTTGGGTGCAAAATATGCCGTGTCCATGTGAGACGCAAGGTTTGTTCTCTGCTTACTAACCCAACTCAATAAACAACATTTTGATTAGTATTCTGTAAAAATATGCCCAACACCACAAAGACAGACAGCAAAGGCTTAGTAAAGGCACGGTAGCGGTGGCTAAAGGCATGGAGGGTAAACTAAGGAATTATTCACAAGACTGGAATCTTTAATTGAAGCTGTGAGCGCACAACTGCTGCAGCTGGAAAAGAGGGTTGTATCAGGTTCCTGAAGTAAGCAAGAGATGCCTTTGCTAAAAAGCTACTACCAAAGGTGGTAACTGAATTCCGGCTAACAGAACCTGACGTTGGGATTTGTTGGGCACACAGAGAGTTAATGCCTAAATCAAATGAAAATGACCCTCCTCACCCCATCGTGATTAGTTTTGCGGACTACACAGTGAAGGAACAGATAGACAAGAGGCAGATCTACTTTGATGACGACTACTCCCTGGAGCTAAAAAGGAAGCACGCCCAGGTTGTGTAAACATAGAGCAGAATTCATTGCGTGACGTAACCATGTCAGTCAGTGTTTTTGAATAAACGGTCCCAAAAGAAATAGGAAATCAAGAATGTATAGGTAACACACTTTAAAATTATGGTCAACAGTGCAACAAATAATTAAAGGGACTGTGGCCTTTTTGAAGGCTGTACAGATTGCTGGGAACCTGAACTTCCCTCCCTCAGTGACAAATATCACCTTTGCAAATTTGAGTTAGTGACCAGTTGTGTTGTAACAATTCCATTCTCCTATCCCCAACATAATTTTTCTTTCGCCTGTGCCGCCAACTAGTACTACATTGTAATAGACGAAATTGGTCGGAGTGAGCGTGCCTTAGACGTGAAATTGTGTGATAACACGACATGGAACTCTATACTGCTAAACCATTGATCCATCTGAGCCCAGTTCTTCAAAATCCGGTTATTTTTTAAAAACTAGTTAAGAGGCTTTAAATTACCGTTAATTTTAATGGTCTTTGTACTCATCTGGTTGCCGCCGCGCACGCTGGACACCATCTGAACCAAATATGTTTATCTTGGTCTCATTAGACCACAGGACATGGTTTCAGTAACCCATATCCTTAGTCTGCTTGTCTTCAGGATATGGATATGGGTTACTGGAACCGTCATGGTCGATTTATAATATAGATTATTTTTCAGCCATATGACCCAGTCCTAATAAGCACATTATTTTTTTAAATACATGTATTTAATCTTTATATTGGCCAGTTTATTTTATTGTGTACCTTGATTGATAAGTTATTGAAATATAAGCCTGCCTCAATGTGGAGATAGGATTCAGATGCTGTTCAGTGGAGATAGGATTCAGCTGCTGTTCAGTGGAGGTGCAGGTCCGTAGGCCACACCAACTTAAAAAAATAAAAAATAAAATTCCTAAACTATATGCCTTAACACTTTTGACAGAAAGCTGAAACATAGCAGTTTTTCAAAATAACAAATAAATAATCACTTAATTGGTTTTGTCGTGTTTTATAAGTAAACTATAAAAGATACTAGTCCTTCCTTCCTTTCATTATTTTTTCACTATACGCCTCTCAGAGGAAAAAGTTTGGACATCCTTGCAATACAGCACTTAACTTTTGTCTTGTATTCAGTTTTTGATCTGAAACCCCAATCAGTGCAGGGGAGAGTGGCCTGATGACCGGTTGTGCTGACTGGTTTGCTGAAGACATAGTGTGTTCAGGACGAGGTCTTTGCCCCTCGCAATAGCTCGGTTTATGGTAGAAGTGAGGAAGACATCTTTATTCTGACTCCAATAACTGTGTCAAGACCCACGTCTTCAAAGCAACAAAGACAACATGATGCAGGAAAAGACAAATATATTACCCCACCCATAACTGCTGGGTGAGAGACCTTGTACTGAAGTCCGCCACACAGACCCCCCCCCCCCCAACCTAACACCCAGAAGGAAACTTAAAACACATGAAAAAAATATCCACAGGGTCCGTGAGACGGTGCAGAGGTGCAGATTCAGTTCAGTAGGCGAGACGTAGACAACGATGCGCCCCGATAGATTACGTGTGCGCAGCGTCCTATGCACCCTGTTGGGGTAGATGAAGATAGTGTGCGTCTGCACCACGGGGCAGGTACGGCCGAGTTCGGCTATATCAGGGGTCCGATGAGGACGAGGGGGCGGATCTCTCATATGATTGGCTGCTGCAAGGAAAAAGGAGCAAATCTCTCACTGAAGGCACAGCCATGAGGAAGAGGGCATGGCACACCGGCAGATGTTGGCCACCTGTGTTCAACACAGGTAGAAGAACTGGCCCGAAATCCCGATGAGAAACTGCAGATGTCGGCCAGGTAGATACTTGCGTCCAACACAGGTAGTAGAGATGGCCAGATTGCCCGGTGAGGCGCGGGAGGTTGGATCTGGATGGCTTACCAGGGAGGCTGAGGAGTGCGACTCCTCTGGAGTTGGAACACACAATCTCGTCCCCCTTCTTGAAAGGGGGACTACCACCCCAGTCTGCCAATCCAGAGGCAATGTCCTCAATGTCCACGCGATGTATGGCGTGTCCGCCAGGACAGCCCAACATGCAGAGCCGTTAATAATTCTGGACGGATCTCATCCACCCCCTTGCCACCTCAGAGACCCCAGGCTCTGCTTCCATAATAGAAGACATGTCCGTGGAATTGAGGAGGTCTTCGAAGTATTCACCCTACTGATTCACAATGTCTGAGTTCAGCAGCACCCCACAGTGTTAACAGTGCACTGCTTCCCCCTCCTGGATGGTGGACCAGAATTTCCTCGAAGCCGCCCAGAAATAATTTTCTGTGGCCTCGCAAAATTCCTCCCAGGCCCAGGTTTTTGCCTCAGCAACCGCCTAAGCCGCATTTCACTTGGCCATCGCGTCCCTGTCGGTCCCACAGGTTCCAGAGGCCGAATAGGCCCAATAGGACTCCTTCAGCTTCCCACCAGTGTCCACCAGCGGGTTCGGGGGTTGCTGCCACAACAGGCACTGACCACCTTATGGCCACAGCTCCAATTGGCCACCTCAACAATGGAGGCACGGAACATGGTCTACTCAGACTCAATGTCTCCCGTCTTGACCGGGATGTGGGCAAAGCTCTGCCGGTAGTGGGAGTTGAAACTCTTTCTGACAGGGGATTCTGCCAGATGTTCACAGCAAACCCTCACAATACGTTTGGGTCTGTCAGATCGGACCAGCATCTTCCCCACCATTGGAGCCAAACCATCACCAGGTAGTGATCAATTGACAGCTCCGCCCCTCTCTTCACCCAAGTGTCCAAAACAAGCGGCTGCAAATCCGATAACACGGCTACAAAGTTGATCATCGAACTGCAGCCTAGGGTGTCCTGGACACATGGACACCCCTATGTTCGAATGTTGTGTTCATTATGGACAACAATGTTGAGCACAGAAGTCCAATAATAGAACCCCACTTGGGTTCTGAATTGGGAGGGCGTTCCTCCCAATCACGCCCTTCCAGGGCTCACTGTCATTGCCCATGTGAGCATTGAAGTCACCCAGCATAACGATGGAGTCCCAAACAAGGAGCGCTCTTCAGCACTTCTTTTAAGGTCTCCAGAAAGGATGTGTACTCTGAACTGCTGTTTGGTGCATTGACATAAGCAATAGTCAGGACCCGTCCCCCTACCTGGAGGCGGAAGGAGGCTACCATCTCGTTCACCGAGGTGAACCCCAATGTACAGGCGTCTAGCCAGTGGGCAATAACTGTGCCCACACCTGCTTAGCGCTTCTCACCATGGGCAGCTCCAGAGTGGAAAAGAGTCCAACCCCTCTCAAGAGGACCGGTACCAGAACCCAAGCTGTGTGTGAAGGCAAGTCCAATTATGTCTCGTCAGAACTTTGCTGTCTGACACACCAGGTCAGGCTCCTTTGCTGCCAGACGGGTGACATTCCACGTCACTAAAGCCAGCTTCTATAGCTGGGGATCGGACTGGCAATTGGCCGTCACCCAGCTCACTCGGCACCCGACCGTTTTGGCCCCTCTCACAGGTGGTGAGCCCATAGGAAGATAAATAAATATAGAACACAATATTCTTTGAGTCTCGAAAAATCCGTCAAATGCTCTAAAATGACTTGCAACTCAGGAGTCGTCTTCTGAAAATGGATAGCATTGAATTACTTAGTTACACGATAACGCACCTCAACTTTAAGTCTAGTTAGAGTGGTGCTCACTCTAACTTATTTGCAAGAACCACACGGGAGACAGTAGGCCTCCCGCAAGAGCATATTTATTGAGCGAAGCAGGGTGGGGGTGAGAGTGGACAGGTTTGGTGAACCCCCGGTCTCTGGTCAAATCAGAGCAGGGGGTGTTTTATGATGTTGGGGGAAACAGAACAACTTTGATTGCTTCCTCTGCAGCTGGTAAATCAAGCAGAGGATGCAACCACTTTATTTTACTGTGTTGTGAGAGCAGGACAAGTTTGGTTAATCATTATAGTCTACATTCCAACATAATCATACGATCAAAATAATCTATCAACCCTAACAGTCGCTGATAGTTAGGGGTACACTTGCTTGACTTGTGCGTGAGCAGCGTAGAATCGATTCCTGCTCAGTGGCGGTGTGCATGTGGGTGAAACTGGTTGTTCGTTTTTAAATGTGCCCTGCGACTAGCTGGTGACCAGTTCAGGGTGTAATCTGCTTTTGACTCGATGTCAGCTGGGATAGTCGTGAATGAATAAAACGAATAATGAATATAATGAATAAAAACTATGTAAATGGTTCAGCAGAATTTGAAAGAAGTTTTAGTTTGTAGGCTCTTTCCTGCAGCGAGTCATTTCCTTGAATGGACTTTCACACTACTTTATCACATATTGTTTCGTATTACATTATGTAATTAACATTGCCTATTTAGCATCCACTGCAACCTGGTCGCACTGAAAAGGGCATCCTCCTATCTGTGGTCCCTTCTAATTTCTTCAGCCAGCCGGAATGATCAAACATGTCAGACACTCCGAGACAATGGCTCCGGTGCCATTGGCAATCAACAAATGTCCCCGCACACAAGGCGTGTGTGGCGACGAGGATTGGTGATAGGAAACGCCATTGGTGACTAACGTCTCGTGAGCCAGGCGTAAAGAAAAAAGTGCAGGATTCCAACATTTCTATGGTGCTATGTCAAAACATTATGTGAAACAACTCCATGGGACAGAAAAGGTTGGGGATCGTCACATAAGACAAGGGAGTGGTGTGATGAGTTTAGTGGAATATACTTACAATAACTCACCTCAGTTTTAGGAAACAACAACATGCCAATCATAGTAAACAGACAGAGATGAAGTGCCAACAGCAAAATGACACTGCAGAAAAAGGAAACTTGTTATAGTCACTAAAAAACCTAAAGGTAAAGTAGGGTTCAAAACTTTCTTGAAATTATATTCTATGTGCTCCCATCTGTCTAAAACAGCATTCTGATCAATATTGCATTTTTAGAATATGAATTTAGGGGACACTAAGTGGGCTGAACATTGGCATGATTGGTCTACATGTAAAAAGTATGTCAGCACTTAAATTTACGCCACTAATAGAATCTGTAGGGATTTGGGGGAATGAGATTTATGACAAACTGATCCACCCACTTTTGGAGCATGTTCCCTGTTTTTTTTTTTTTTTTTTAATTCCATCTTAGCCTGTCAACGTTATTAATGTGTATTGTTCCCTGGCTTGGTTTGTCACATTTGTCACACAGTGTCTGAAATGATGCTTCATTGTATGTACGTACCTACATTCATACATACATACATACAATCATATATATATATATATATATATATATATATACACACATACACGCATATATATATATATATATATATATATATATATATATATATATATATATATATATGGGAAATAAGTATTTGACCCCTTGCTGATTTTGCAGGTTTGCCCACTTGCAAAGAATGCAACGATCTATAATTTTAATCATATGTACATTCTAACAGTAAAAGACGGAATCCCAAAGAAAATTCCAGAAAATCACATCATATGAATTTATAAAAATTGATAACCGTCTGATGAGGAAAAACAAGTATTTGAACCCCTGGACAAACAGCATGTTAATATTTTGTAGAAAAGCCATTATTGGCCAGCACGTCAAGTCAAGTCAAGTCAAGTTTATTTGTATAGCCCTAAATCACAAACAGTCTCAAAGGGCTTCACATAGCCAAAATTGACAATTATTCTCAAAGCATCCCCTGATCATAAGCTCCCAAAAGGGCAAGGAAAAACTCAAAAAACCCCTGCCAGGGGAAAATGAGAAACCTTGAGAAGGGACCACAGATGGAAGGATCCCCCTTTCAGGATCACCAGGTTGTAATGGATGCAGAGAGTGCACAAGTAATACATAATATGAAAATCAATGAAAAAAAAAAGGATGTCGGAGGTGCCCTCGATTGTCCTGGCAGTGTCCTCAAGGGGGCCGAGCCGCAGCTCCCCCATCCCGAACTGGTCCCCGAGAATCCAGCCAGCCGCTATCAGCTTTTGAGCCACCTAACCCCCTCCCCAGCCGGGGAGGAGGTGGGCAGAGAGAACAGAACAAACTCCGGCCAAATCGGCCATCACAAGTTAGTTAAAGGCCATCTCATAGTAATGTGTCTTTAAACGTGTCTTAAATGTTTCTACTGAGGTAGTAGTTCTAATATCCATTGGTAGGGCATTCCAAAGCTCTGGAGCCCGAATAGAGAATGCTCTAGACCCTGCAGACATTTTCTTGGCCCTCGGTATAACTAAAAGACTAGCGTTTTGCGAACGAAGGTTACGAGACGGAACATAAGGAACGACTAGGTCGACGAGATATGAAGGCGCTAAGCCATGCAGTGATTTATAGGTTAGTAGAAGAACCTTGAAGTCACATCTTAAATGGACCGGGAGCCAATGTAATTTGGCTAATATTGGGGTAATGTGATAAAATTTTCTTGACCGTGAGAGCAGCCTCGCAGCGGCATTTTGCACTAACTGTAGACTTTTGATACTGGATTTAGGAAGACCAGAGAATAATACATTACAGTAGTCCAGGCGCGACGTGACGAACGCATGTATAATAGTTTCCGCATCCCCGGTCGAGAGGATAGGACGAATCTTAGCAATATTACGAAGGTGAAAAAACGCAATCCTGGTTATATTCTTAATGTGTTTTTGAAAGGAGAGCGTTTGGTCAAATATTACCCCGAGATTAGTTACCGTATCACTCTGAGTGATAGTATGGTTATCTATAGTTATAGTGGTTTCCTTAAATAAATGTTGATAACGAGTAGGACCAATTATCAACATCTCAGTTTTATCCGGGTTAAGACGAAGGAAGTTGAGAGACATCCATTGCTTAATCTCCGCAAGGCACGCCTCGAGATTACAGCAGTCCTGTGGATCTGTCATCGATAACGGCATATATAATTGGGTGTCATCCGCGTAGCATTGAAAACTAATATTATATTTACGTATTATGACCCCAACCGGAATCATATAAATATTAAATAAAATCGGTCCGAGTACCGATCCCTGTGGGACACCACACGTAACATTATAAAGCTCAGAGGACGTATTACCATGGACCACTCGGTGCGTCCTGCCTGATAGATAGGAATTGAACCAGCTTAGTGCTGAACCTGAGATACCAACACAACTTTTAAGACGCCCTAATAAAATATCGAAGTCTACAGTGTCAAAGGCAGCACTAAGATCAAGTAGTAACAATACAGACGACGTATTTGAATCCATAGCTATGAGGAGATCATTGGTCACTTTAGCAAGTGCTGTCTCTGTAGAATGATTAGCTCTAAAACCAGACTGAAAAGAGCCATATCGATTATTAGCGACCATGTAATCAATAAGCTGCTGTGCTACTACTTTTTCGAGAAGTTTTGCTATGAATGGGAGGTTTGAAACTGGCCTATAATTACTGAGACAGTCCGGGTCAAGATTTGCTCGCTTAAGTAGTGGTTTAATAATAGCGGTTTTAAAGGCTATTGGCACTATCCCAGAGGAAACAGACAGATTGATTATATTTAAGACGGACGGTCCTAAAATTGGAGGTAATTCTTTAAGTAGTTTGGCTGGAAGCGGGTCGAGTAAACATGTTGTTTGTTTAGCCGTACTAACCAATTTTGTAAGCATTTCAAGGGACACGCTTTTAAAATTTGAGAGGGTTATTGCATGATCCCCAGCGCTAGTAACCGGCGGAGCGATTGGCATGGTATTCTTGATCTCATCCCTAATGGACTCAATCTTTTGAGCAAAAAATTTCATAAACTCGTCAGCTGAGTGGAAGGAGCTATCGGGGGTCGGCTGGCACAGAGTTAGCTTTGCCACTGTATCAAATAAGTATTTAGGATTGTTTTTATTAAGATTAATGACTTGCGAAAAATAACGAGTTTTTGCTAAAATAAGCGCATCTTTATATTTCAGGAGGCTGTCCTTCCATGCCTGATGGAAAACCTCAAGTTTGGTTAAACGCCATCTGCGCTCATGCTTTCTACATAATTGTTTAAACGTACGTGTTTCATCTGTGAACCACGGAGTTGGCCATCTACGGCGAGTTTTCAGACGTAGCGGTGCCACAGAGTCGATGGCTTTTAATAATGTCGCATTGAATTCATTTGTAAGATTATCGAAAGAGCCGCTGTACGCGGGAAACATGGCGGTTGCCGGCGACAGTAACTCAGATAGCGCAGTTGCCGTCATGGAGTTAAAATTACGGCTGCTGTAATTCTGATTGCTCTCTTGTCTTTGACAAGGAACTAAAACTTCAAATTTTATTAAAAAATTATCAGACAGAACAGTAGTGTATGGCAGTACTGTTATATTTGAGGTTGCTAGTCCCCGGGATAATACCAGATCTAAGGTATTTCCATTCTTATGCGTTGCTGCCTGTACAGCTTGCGTAAAACCAAACGTATCGATTAAAGTTTGAAATGCCGAAGTCAGTGGTTCTGACGGTGAATTCATGTGGATGTTGAAATCACCCATGATAACTATATTATCTGCATTTGTCACTAGATCAGCCACAACTTCTGAAAATTCATCCAGGAAGCCAGAGTAATCCCCGGGTGGGCGGTAAATAACAACAAGATGGAATGACGGTAACGCAGTGGATCGCACAATGAGAACTTCAAATGTTTTAAATACGTGAATTGAGCGAGGCCTAAATCTAAGCTCAGAATTTGAGATGAGGGCGACACCCCCACCCTTTTTCCGAGGACGAGCCACATGCGAGCTCACAAAATTTGGAGGCGAGGCCTCGTTAAGTGGCAGCAGTTCATTAGGTTTTAACCAGGTCTCGCAAAGACCAAAAACGTTTAGATTATGTTCCGTGATAAGGTCATTAACGAGAACTGCTTTCGTATGAAGTGATCTGATATTCATAAAACCGAATTTAAGTGTAATTGGTTGATCAGGGTGCGTATCTATCGAAGGATTTTTAAACGGGATGCGAGTAAAATTGTGTTCTCTAGGCCTAATATCACCTCTCAAAAGTTTATTAGGGCGGTGGGATGAAACGACCGTGGGAATTTGATGATGAGTATTTGTTACACATGTAAAGTTATCTAAAACAGGCACCGTTTCATCAGCAAGACCGGTCGGGACGGAGTGATTGGATTTGTCTACTACCCCAGTAGAAAGTGTGTTTATGTGTACTGCAGCACTATTTAAACTGTCGCGCTCTGGTCTACACGAGGAGCTATGTGTATGCTGAAAGTCTAGCCTAGCGCTAGTTAACTTTAACTTAACAGACTCCAAACCCATCCTCACAGGTGGTCTAATCACCTGTGCCCTGGCCTGCTCTAAAGTGACCTGTCATGAGTGTCTCAAACAGTAATCTATATTCCTAGAAAGAGTGAAGGCGCCTTCACGGTTAGGGTGAAGGCCGTCCTTCCTCAGCAGGTCGGGGCGGCCCCAGAAGGAGGACCAGTTATCTATAAAATACAGTCCCTGCTTTTTACAGAACCCAGCCATCCATCGATTAAGGGAGACTAATCTACTAAACCTCTCATCAGTGCCTCTCCCAGGCAGGGGGCCAGAGACAAATACTCGATGCCGACTCATCTTTCTGGCAAGATCACAAGTCCTCGCTATGTTTTTCTTTGTGATCTCTGATTGTCTCATCCTAACATCATTGGAGCCGACGTGTATCACTATGTCCGAGTAGCTAGTGTTGTTGGAACTACGCTGTTGACTAGGCCTATTGCGAGTCACCTCCCTAAGATTAGCTTCTATGTCGGGTGCTCTGCCCCCAGGAATACACATTACCGTGGCTGGATTTTTAAGCGTAATGTTGCGGGTAATGGAGTCGCCTATGACCAAAGTGCGAGGGCCAGTAGACCGAGATGACTTTGGACGGCTATGCGTCTTACCTGGCTCATCGCGATTAGCAAGCCGCTTGGGGCTAATGCTAACCGGGCTAGCGGGCTGACTACAGCCCGCGTCTGTGTCCGCCGCAACTACTGTTATCGCACTATTCTGCTCTAACTGGCGGACACGTCCCTCTAGCAGAGACAACCTCTCGAAGAGGAGGGTGCAGTTGGTGCACGAAGCCGTACATACCTCTTTGTCCGCTGCCATACTTGGTGTCCGAAGAGCGACGATCTGTCAGAACAACCCGGAAGCACAGATGTCAAACGGTTTTTATAGCTGGTGACAAGCTTTGTGCACATTTCGGCAGGGATGTTGGCCCACTCCTCCCTGCAGACAGCCTCCAAATCATTCAGGTTCCGCGGTTGTCGCCTGGCAACTCGAATTTTAACCTCCCTCCAAAGATTTTCAATTGGATTCAGGTCTGGAGACTGGCTAGGCCATTCCAGAACCTTGATGTGCTTCTTCTTCAGCCACTCTTTTGTTGCTTTGGCGGTGTGCTTAGGATCGTTGTCGTGCTGAAACACCCATCCTCGACCCATCTTCAGCTTTCTCACTGAGGGAAGGAGATGTTGGTCCAGAATTCTACGATACATGGCCCCGTCCATCCTCCCCTCAATACGATGGAGTTGTCCCGTCCCCTTGGCTGAAAAGCACCCCCAAAGCATGATGTTGCCACCACCATGCTTGACGGTGGGGATGGTGTTCTTTGGGTTGTACTTGGTGTTCTTTGCCCTCCAAACACGACAAGTTGAGTTGAGGCCAAAAAGTTCTATTTTGGTCTCATCTGACCACATCACCTTATTCCAGGCCTCTTCTGAGTCGTCCAGGTGCTGAATGGCAAACTTCATGCGGGCCTGTACATGTTTCTTCTTGAGCAGGGGGACCTTGCGTGCGCGGCAAAATTTCAATCCATGACGGCGTAGTGTGTTACCAACCGTTTCTTTTGCAACTGTGGTTCCAGCTGCCTTCAGTTGATTTATCAGTTCCCCCCTTATAGTTTTGGGATGATTCCTCACCATTCGCATGATCAGGGAGGCCCCACGAGATGAGATCTTGTGTGGAGGCCCAGACCGAGGGAGGTTGGCGGTGGTGTGGTGCTTCTTCCATTTCCTGATAACTGCACCGACAGTTGATCTTTTCTCTCCAAGTTGCTTTCCGATTCTCTTGTAGCCCATCCCAGCCTTGTGCAGATCAACAATCCAGTCTCCAGACCTGAATCCAATTGAGGATGCAGGGAGGAGTGGGCCAACATCCCTGCCGAAATGTGCACAAAGCTTGTCACCAACTATAAAAACCGTTTGACATCTGTGCTGGCCAATAATGGCTTTTATATGCTGTTTGTCCAGGGGTTCAAATACTTGTTTTTCCTCATCAGACGGTTATAAATTTTTATAAATTCATATGATTTGAATTTCTGGAATTTTTGGGGGGATTCTGTCTCTCACTGTTAGAATGTACATATGATTAAAATAGTAGATCGTTGCATTCTTTGTAAGTGGGCAAACCTGCAAAATCAGCAAGGGGTCAAATACTTATTTCCCCCACTGTATATATATATATACACACACATATATATATATATATATATATATATATATATATATATATATATATATATATATATATATATATATATACGTATATATACAGTGAAGCCTCGGTTTTCGACCACAATCCGTTCCAGAAGGCTGTTGGAGAAGTGAATCGTTCGAATTGCGAATCATGTTTTCCCATTACAAATAATGGACAAAAAATTAATCCGTTCCAAAGAAAAAAAAAAAACACCTTTTTTAAGCATTTTTTCATTTGTGCAGTTTTGTCCAATCGCGCAACTGCAGCGCACTGCCAAACGCCCAACCGTAGCGCGTCGCCGACCACGCAACTGCACCGCTCTGGTCGCATTATTGTGACAGATCCGTCGTTGAAATTTAGAAAATATTTTGAAAGTCCTAATGGACTTTCCAAAATTTAAGTGGACCTCAGTGCGCCGGGAGCTTAATTTGGTCCGATCGCGCAACCACAGCGCGCCGGTCGCTCACTGTCGCATTGCTTTAGGAGTGCCTTTGTGTTTTAGGATGGCTTTACTGCTCCCACTTGCTTCCTTTGGAGGCATGATTAGAGTTAATGCAATCCTCAGAGTAACGAGAACGTAATAACGAACGGAGTCAGTTGGCATGCCGGCCCTTTCGGCTCATCTCGCGAGGTTCGACAACCGAATTTCGTCCGACATCCGAAGCAAAAAAATCTCAAATTTTTTGTTCGAATACCGATTTGTTCGATAACCGGGACGTTCGAAAACCGAGGCTGGTCATAAGCTTAGTTGCTAACAAAACTTGATGTCGTTTAATGTGAATAAAGTCAATACCTTGCAATCTCTGGCAGAGTTCTCCTGATGCACTTCAGTGTTTTTTTCATCAGGGATGAGTTTTGCAAGAGGAAGAATGGTCGAAAAAATCTTCTGACTCTCATTTTCTGACCAGTGGTAGAAGAAAAATATTACTTAATATGTTGATTTCTGTAATTCATATATTTTTACCTAAATAGCTTTTTCACCGGAGGATTTTGTTGTATTACTAAGTACCAATTATTTTTCAGTCTGTAAAATAGATTTTTCTTTGACAAAAATAAAAATTCAAACGTTTTTTGACAGACCTCTACACTCTACAAAGTATAGAATATTTCAGTGTTCTAACTACATTACAGTGGAATCAAACATATTTATGGTTCGGCATTTGCAAAATATATATTCCAGCATTATTTTATATACTACTACTATTATTGTATTGTCATTTAAATTATTATTGTTCTATCAATTCTTGTGGCATATAGTTTGAGGCATAACAAATAACTTCTCTTCACTTGGATGGCAAAAGAAACAACCTGTGTATTCATCTGTTGCCATTGATACAACAGAATACGTCATGGTTCTAGGACATGGCAAACTACGGGCCGCGGGCCACATCTGGCCCACGGGGCCGTTTAATCCGGCCCGCCAACCATGAATAAATTGTATTATTACAGGGATGATAATTTTCCACGGATCCCTGGATTTCCGTGTTTTTTTTCCGTCGAAAGTATAAATTTTGTGAATCGTGTAAATAATACAAAAAATAATAAAAAATACAAAGCTACGTTTTTACTTTTACAAGCATATGGGTTTAGAAAGTAACATGATGTTACATGTAACTAATGTTAGGCTATTGTCATGATATCGTTAAAGAACAAATCTTCAATGAGATAATGAAAGCTTTTCTCTGTGAGCATTTTTTAGGCGATCTTTTTTAGCTCTCCATCTCCATACATTGCACTCTGTGACACCATATTTCACAGCTGTTTGGCAATTGTTTGAAGACTGCCTCATTTATCACTATCATCTTGAAGTTTGCCTTTCTCCTCAGCTGCTGGTTAACCTGGCCGATCTTCGACGCACTTTTCTCCAGATTGTCGCTACGTTTCTCCATTTTCTCTTATCTCTTCTTTTATTTTCTTGTCTTTTCTTTCTTACCGCTATTTTTTATTTTTCTTCTTCGAGCTACCGCTATATTTGTTTATTCCATTTTTCTTCGTGTTTCCGCTATTTTTAGCATTTATTTTATTTTTCATCTTCGTGACGGGTTCGCTTTGGCCTGGGGAGTCAAGTTCAGCATTCACTTTGAAGGTATCTGGCGCCCTCAAGCGTTGTGAATGTCTATGGCCCGAATATAAAATGACCCCCACTTTTTCAGTCTTATTTCAATGCAAAAAACATCGTCTTATATTCGGGCCAAAACGGTAAATCATAAGTAAATATTACTTAATATTAAATATTACGAAGTGGTCATGTTAATACTGTTGATGTTATGAACCTGTAGACGTGACAAACTATTACTTTCTGAAAGATATTGTATATGACAAGAGCAAAATTCTCTTGTTTTAAGTTTTAATAATAATAGACAATTTTGCATTACTTATAACTCCTGTTTAAAATGTTCATGAGGCAAAAATAATTTTAAACTCATGTAAATTGAAGGTATATCATACAGTGTGTTCAATGTTATCTGACTCTTCAGTTATGAATGAAAGGCAGAATTTGTGTTTTTTGTTCACATCTGCCTGAGTGGCTTATATTTGGTTATTTCGTCATTTAAAAAATAAAGACAATTAGGACAGTGAATATTGTTTTATAACTGTGTATTTGCATGAAATTTTTGTAGTTAACAAATGTCCGAAAAAACTATTGGCCCCCTGGCCCCTTTACTTTATCAAATCTGGCCCTCTTTGCAAAACCTTTGGACACACCTGGTCTAGGGAAAACGCTGTCCTTGAGTCTATGCGGGTTTTGTGAGCTCTGTAGCGTCGACCTGAGAGCAATAGTTCGAAAATATGGTGTCCGGGGTGTGTTGAGGTTGTGGCAATGTTAGTTACTCTGCTGAGGTTGTGGGAGTTGCCAATGTCTTCCTGGGAGAGGGCAGGCAGTGAATTTCTGAGCAGCGTTAATCACTCTCTGCATCATTGCTCTCATGTTAGCAATGATGCACCCACCATACCACACCGGAATGTAGTATGGAAGGATGCTATTAATGGTTGTTCAGTAAAATGTCCCCGCTGGAATCGGTGTTGGGCTTTCTTCACCACCACCATACTGTTGACGGTCCAGGAGGTCCATCGGAGATGTGCACGCCCAGGAGATTGAATAAGTGACCCTTTCGACGCAGGTCCCATTGATGATCAGTGGGGATGTGTCTTTACTGTGTTTGTGGAAGTCCAGGATAAGTTCTTCAGTATAAATCAATTTATTTTGAACACACCTCACAATGAAAACAGTATATTGTCAAAAATAAAGAAAACTCAAAATGCACTATTCCAAATGCACAGCAGCGTTTCAAAACATGTTATAGGTTGTAAAAAACTGGAAATGGTGATTTGTTGAATTACAGCATTAAGAGAGCACATTCATTGAATCAAAAGCTCCTTCAATCAAAAACATCCTAACAGGCCAAGTTACATGTTAACATTGTGTTGTGTTGTTAACACAACCCGTTAACATTCTTTGATAGTACCTTTACGATTCATGTATCCATTGAAATTGTGAGTTTTTTGAGAGTTTCTGCTTACATTTCTTTCCATGATGTCAAAATTGCCTCCCAGAGCTGCTGTTTTGATGTGAACTGCCTCCCACTAGTTTGCCTGATTGTAAGCTGCTTGAAAGACGATCGCTTCCGTTTTGCCAACGCCAATAGTCACTCACACTACGTGTCTGTTGCGTACTCACAGCCATCTCCTCTAAATTTGCTCCTTCGTTTTGCTCTACCGCACTCACGAAGAGCAATAGTTTGTTCAATTGTAAGCTACTTGAAAGTCGATTGTTTCCGTTTTGCCATTTTGTCTCACTCTCTGACTTCTTCCTCCATTACTCCACAACTACACTCTCCGTTGTGCTCCCATTTGGGCTGGTCTTACAGTTTACGTCACCGCTCTATGAGCCAGCAAGAGCAACTCTGTCATTAAGTGGTCAGAGTTAACCACTACGATGCTTTATAGACTTTATAGGCTTCGTAGACTTGATTTTAAGTGGAGAGGTGGCCGGGTACATTCTTGAAGACCTCTGCCCAAGATTGATTTCATTTATTTCAAATAGATAAATAACATAATGATAAATAATAATGATAAATAATGGTAAACATAAATAGGTATATTCGAAAAAGTGAGAATGGTTCCGTTGTGGTGAAGAGAGAGCTGAGCCAAAAGGCAAAGCTCTCAATTTACCGGTCGATTTACGCTCCTACCCTTACCTATGGTCACGAGCTATGGGTCGTGACCGAAAGAACGAGATCCCGGATACAAGTGGCCGAAATGAGTTTTCTCCGCAGGATGTCCGGGCTCTCCCTTAGAGATAGGGTGAGAAGCTCGGTCATCCGGGAGAGACTCGGCGTAGTCGCTACTCCTCCACGTTGAGAGGAGCCAGATGAGGTGGCTCAGGCATCTTATCAGGATGCCTCCTGGACGCCTCCCTGGGGACGTGTTCGGGGCATGTCCCACCGGTAGGAGACCCCGGGGACGACCGAGGACGCGCTGGAGAGACTATGTCTCTCAGCTGGCCTGGGAACGCCTTGGGATCCCCCGGGATGAGCTGGATGAAGTGGCTGGGGAGAGGGAAGTCTGGGAGTCCCTCCTAAAGGTGCTGCCCCCGCGACCCGACCCCGGATAAGCGGAAGAAGATGGATGGATGGATGGATGGATGGATGGATGGATGGATGGATGGATGGATGGATGGATGGATGGATGGATGGATGGATGGATGGATGGAGAATGGTTCTGTCCCTCTATCTTTCAAATCTGCTACATTCACACCGACTGGCTTAGACCCCAATATCCTCAGTAACGTCCGTCCCATCTCCAACTTGCCATTTCTCTCCCAAATTCTTGAAAAAGTCGTTGCATCACAGATCCACACCCATCTCACTAATAATAATCTATATGAACAGTTCCAGTCCAGTTTTCGCCCTCGACGCAGTACAGAAACAGCCCTTATTAAAATCACCAATGATCTCCTGATTGCAGCCGACTCTGGTCTCATATCCATACTCATTCTTCTTGATTTAAGTGCAGCTTTCGACACCATCTCTCACTCTATTCTCCTAGAAAGACTAGCCTCTATTGGACTGGTTGACACACCCCTGCACTGGTTTTACTCTTATCTCTCCGGCCGTTCTCAATTTATCCAGTTAAAATCATTCACATCTCACCCCTCCCCCGTGTCCTCTGGTGTTCCCCAGGGTTCCGTCCTTGGTCCCCTCCTATTTATCATTTATCTCCTCCCACTTGGTCAGATTTTCCATAAATATAACATTAATTTTCACTGTTACGCGGACGACACCCAGCTCTACGTCTCTTCAAAAACCCCTTCCAGCCTCCCACCCTCCTCCCTCAGTGCGTGCCTTCAAGAAATTAAATCCTGGTTCACCTCAAACTTCCTTAAACTAAACAGTGACAAAACTGAGGTAGTCCTCATAGGTTCCAAAGCTTCTCTCGACAAACAACCCTGTTTCACACTCACCATTGACACCTCCTCAGTTTCCCCTTCCCCTCAGGCAAAGAGCCTGGGTGTCATCCTCAATAGCACCCTATCATTCAGCACCCATATAAACAACACTATCCGTTCTGCCTATTTTCACCTCCGTAACATTAATCGCCTCCGTTCATCACTCACCCCACATAGTGCTGCTATCCCAGCCCACTCTCTTGTCACCTCTCATCTGGATTATTGTAACTCCATCCTTGTCGGTCTCCATCACAAACTCCTCCTTAAATTGCAACTGGTCCAGAATGCTACTGCTCGCATTGTCACCGGAACCCCTGTCTACCATCATATCACTCCCGTTCTACACCAACTTCACTGGCTACCCATAAAACAGCGCATTGATTATAAAATCCTCCTCAACACATTCAAGGCTATCCATAACCTCGCCCCTCCATACCTGTCAGACCTCCTTCACATACACATTCCCACCCGGTCTCTCAGGTTTGCCTCCAGTATCACCCTCACTGTCCCCCCATTTCGTCTGTCAACTATGGGGGCCAGAGCCTTCAGTTGCTCTTCCCCTCGCCTCTGGAATTCCCTCCCCGCGGACATCAGAAACATTGACTTCATCCAACTGTTCATATCCCACCTCAAAACCCACCTGTTTAGGCAGGCATTTGTCTAATTTTATTACTCTGCTGCAGATGTTCTTTGTTTTTAGACTCTCTTTTTTTTCTTTTAATTTTGCCTGCTATTTTATGTGTTCGGCGACCTTGAGTGCCTTGAACGGCGCCTTACAAATAAAATGTATCATTATTATTTTATTATTAAGAAGTAAAATTGATTCAATCCACCCCCTTTATATGAATTATTTACTATGAAAATAAGTCCAGTGCCCGCTGTGCAACAATGTAGGCTGTGTTCGAGAAGCCATTTATAAGAAACAGAAAGAATAAAGAAAAAAATACTATCTTAATAATTTGAATGTTGACTATTAACAATAATCCGAACAATCACAATTGAGGAAGAATGGAAAGAGTTGGTGTTCACAGAGGTGAATGGCTTCAAAGTGTCGGCGGGCAAGTCCGGCAGCCTTCAGGTGGAGCAATGAGCCTCAGTCCCTTTAAACACAGACTCAAAGAGTCGGCACGTTTCACAATTACAGGGAAGATTTAATGTCACCTCACAAAAAAGATGATTTGATTTAATGATGTTTTATTATGTAATATCTTTTTGCGTGCTAATAAATGTTTTAGATTGTTCCTTAGCATGAAGTCACCAAGTCCCCTCCTTGAAAGCCTTTATCCAGTAACTTAATTTGAACTGCAAAACATCCCAAATATAATTTCAATCTGTTACTTATTCACATTGAACACCCGCTTTCAAAAAGAAAAAAAAGATGCCAGGATATTTTCTTAAATTCACAATTAGTTGATGACAAATATTTTGTAGGACATTGATGTGTATAAATAAGACTGGGTTTGCTGTCAGTTGAAATCACGACATACTTCCGCTGTACACATATGGCATTACTCATTCTTTTAAATTCTAAGTTAGTGCTCACAATGTAAACAAAATATAAAAACTAAGGCATTTTTAAGAATGGATGTCTCATGGTTGTTCAGCGTTGGCGGCATCTTATCTGTGACTGGTTGGCACTCGCTATTTCTGAAAGTATAATCGCATCTACTACGCCATTATCGCTCACCGTTAAGTGACGGCGCTGTAGCAGATTTGTCATTTTAAACATCGCTACTTGCCTAGACGCATCAGCTGTTTGCCTACCATTCACTGTAACCTGTAAAGATTACAACGTAAACAATTTAGACAAAGATTGCTTGTATGCCATCCAAATATTGTTAAAAATAACTAGTGTGTATGTGTGTGGGATGGGGAACTTAATCCACCCAAATTGGGTTTTGTCCTCTTTAGGTAGTCACCCATTGTCTAATTAGTTTTATGGATGACAAGATCTATAAAAAGAACAAAGTAGAAAAAATGGTGTGACTACCTGTGATTCATTTGAAAAATGAGCCATTCACTTCTAATAAACACATAAATATGCAATAAATATTGGGCTGATTATGTTTGATTATCAGTGCCGCCGGTAGTGAACAGTTGAGATAATTCTGGACTGTTTAACATTAGAGAAGGTTCACTGAAAATATTGATAATTTTAGCTTTGAATAAACTTGTACTGAATTTCATTTCCCGATAGTATTGGTTCTTTGCCAATGAGAATATGGTCAACATCTGAAACCCATGGTTCTGAAATGTTTGATCTGCAAGAAAAATGACCATTTCATTTCAGCCAAGGGAAAACGAGTGAATTTCATTAAAGCCTTTTGTGACTTCTGAAGCAGCCTTGGTATGGATGACACTGCACTGAGGAAAAAAATATATGGTAAATAAACTGGATGGACAGGACTTCAAATGTGTAAAAGGAGCCAGGAACAGTGTGTTTCGAAGCAAGAGCATTTGAACAGAGTACAGTTTGCCGCCAACTCCAAATGCTTTAGGTTGCACACACTAAGGGGCAAACTATCAAGCTGCTATTTATTGTCTTGCTCTAGATCAGTGGTTCTTAACCTTGTTGGGGGTACCGAACCCCACCAGTTTCATATGCGCATTCACCAAACCCCTCTTAAGTGAAAAATAAAATAATTATTTTCAATTTCAAATTCAAGACAGATGTTTTTTACTGGTGCACAAAATGAGCCGTGCATGGACATCACCTTGTTCAAACAACAAAACCAACACAATGCATGAACTCACAACAAATTACATACCTGCAAATCCCTGTGAGTTCTGCTGTTGCCTTTGCGAGACCAGTTCAGATATGCGTCATCATGAATTTACACGATAAATCAGGTGTGTTCGGACCTCCGCAGTGGAGGCTCTGCCGAACCCCTGAGACCGACTCACCGTACCCCTTGGGTTCGATCAAACCCAGGTTAAGAACCACTGCTATAGACCAAAAAATATGTTCACCATTACCAGAACGGCATGGTGGAATAACCATGAAAACCAGCTCTCTATCCATTGTGATTTTGCCCCGAGAGAGGTGCTCAAGCTCATTAGCAGTAAATGCAAAACAGTATGAAGAAACTCGTTCTCACCTCATCACAGACCATGCTGATGGACAACACCCAGTCAATGATGGAGACGGAAGTGACAATGGTATAGCTCATCAGCCATTTGTTCTTTCTAAACTCATCCCAGCCAATTAAGTAGCTCTGAGAGTGAACCAAAAAAAGAGAAGCATGATTATACTTACAGTGGTACCTCTAATTACGAACACATATACTTATGAACGTTTTGAGATACGAAATGAGCCTTGCGATTTTTTTGCATCTACGAAAAGGAGCCTTGCTAATTTTTGTATCTACTTACGAACCAGTTTTGGACTTCCGAACCGACGTCCCAGTCTTGCCCCCTTTGCTCTGCCATTCCCCGTTTGTCTCGGCGCGTTAGCAGTGTATAGAACAAGTAGTGTAGTTGAGTATGTCTCCTAAGACTATGAGTAGATATGAAACTCGAAATCATAAAGGAGCATGACGAATGCATGTATATGGTATGGCTCATGACAAAATCATTGGCTCATTGTGAAAATCTGTATCCCCTGTTGCAGGAGTGTGCGCGCAATGAGTGAAAGGCAGAAGCTGTTACCGTGTGGCAGACAGTATCAGCTTGTTTTCAATAAAAACACGTCAATTTTTATCTTTGGACGCTCGATTCCTCGATTTTCTTTTTTGTAAGTTCTCACTGGCGTTCTGCGCGCGGTGCGTTCAATGACCACCCACACAGTCGGAAAACTCATTAATTCCACCAAAAAGTAATGACGAGAACGTGACCAAATTGCCGGGAGTATGTGGAAGCATACAATAATTTACTAGCCTGACTTTTTCCGACTTCTCAGGGGTATTTTTACCAAGTGTAGAAAACTAGAACAGGTTCCCCCCTCCCCAAGCAAAGTTAGGCGGTCAAGAATAAAGTGACACTTATTTTGTTAGAAAGGTTTGAAAAAGCAAAAAATAAAACTTGTTTGGTTTAGGGTGTGTTTTACACAGAGTAATAGGGCAAAAGTGTGACTTTTGGGATAGTGTGGCACACATTATTTGCTTTTACATTGATTCCTATGAGAAACGTTTCTTCTATTTACAAATGTTTCTACTTACAAACCACTTAAGTTCCTAAGTAGAGGTACCACTGTATTTTATATGCTGTCATGTGAGAAATGTTTGAATGCATGTACCTTAACAGCAAGATCAAGAGTGAAGATGATAAGACAGACTATCTCAATGCTCTCAGTGAAACCGCAAGGAGGCTCCCAGGGTGGAGAGCGATATCGAGAGTCAGAGGTTATAGAAAGGGAAGATGGCCGCTCCACAAAAGCTAGCAACAGCACCACTCCAATGGTCAGGCCTAAGGTCCTGTATGGGTATGAATAATAGATTACAGAGACTTGAAACTGGAGTGACTGGTACAAATGAACTGTAAATCTGACATTAAACATCCAATACAATTTATTGGATTTGATTGAGATTACAAACCAGATTAATAAATTTGCTTATTTTACACACAGTTATTGCTATTGCTAGTGCACATCAAAGATTTTGGGGGAAAGCTGTAATCTTTTGTCGTAGCAATGCCCCAAAAGTTGTACAGTTTTGACCATGGTGGGTAACAAACTTTGCAAAGGGGCCAAGCTGGAAGGTTTGCCAAGGGCCAAGCCAAAATGATGATCTCAACGTTTAATTTGTATTTAACTCTCTATGGGTGTTTTGCTTTCGTCTTAACTTTTTGCAACACTCATTCTGTTAGGTTAAAATAAGGAAAATGAAGAACAATATCCACTATAAATGCGTCACTTGCAGATCTCCGTGTAGCGCTGTGCACTCTGGGTAAGGTGTTTTTTTGAGCTACCAAATTGATAATGAAAACTGGTGCAAGCTAATGATGAGGGCTATTTCAACGTCACTAGAAATAACATTTCTGTTGGGCTGATTCCATGTTCTGTCCCATAGCTTGCTTGCTGTATAGTCTGTCTGTTCTAGATGGTTTCACGATTTTGACACGATAAATCTTTTCAAGAAATTTACAATTTTAGTCAACCTTTTTCGTCTGTTTGAAGAATGAACAGCGGTTTAGAATGTGTGTTTTTTCACACCAAGGTTCAAGCCTAAATAATCAATTTGAACAGTTAAAGATGTCACAAAGTGCATTTGTTTTTGTCAGCGAAGGCTTAAAGCCTTTTAATCAATGCCTGGAGCGTTAAAGTGTCGCCGTGGAGGTCCCACATTGGGGTCTTGTTGGGGACAGGGAGCAATGATGGAAAGTCTGATCAATATCTGGTGTCCACAACATTGGCCACGTCGAACAAACAAGAAAGCGGTGGCGCTGCGATAGCGGCACCTACGAGCTTGCAGCCAGTCAGCTTTTTTTTTTTTTTTTGCGGCGGCTTTTCAATGACATATTTACGAACCTTTGACAATATTGATGCTGCTAAATTGGGAGAATTACTCCGATTCGTTAGAACCAGATGTTATCTACTGCCTGGGCTGTGTGGATTTAGTTGACATCTCAAGCCAAACAAGGAAGCAGGAGCACGGCAGCATTGGTGAGGAGCTTGCTCGGTGCCCTGCCTGGCGTACAGTGAACATTTTCTCACATATGGCGGCTTATCAAAATCATGTAGTGAAAATATTAAAGTCACTTCGTGAAAAAAAACTATTTCAATCCATAGGCAAGCAATTTGGCCACTCAATAGAAAGTGGTGGTGAAAGGGACGTCAACAGCAAGACGTCACTCGTTCCAACATGGCGTTGTGCATTAAGGGTAGAGGAATATTATTTTGGCAAATAGACCAGACACAAAAATGGGGACATCAGATATTGACCAAACTTTACATTATTGATCTCTTCCTCCAGCAATACCTCAATGTGGTACGTCCAGAGGTACAGTTTAAGGAGCAAAGTTAATAATACAGTCATGCCTTGCTATATCACGGTTCACCTTTCCTGGCCTCACCGCTTCACGGATTTTTTTCACTGTGCATTGTTATGGCTTCAGATGAAAAATACACTACAGAGCGGAGTCAGCCCACAGAGGCGGATTATATGATACATACTGATGATTAAAATGATTATATTACTGTAGTTATCTGGAAGAAAAAGTTTACTTCTGTTTGTTAAACAAATGCTTGGGCCTGAAAACAAGTTTTATCCTTGGGTTTCAATGTTATACCTGTTATAATAATGGTAATAAAATAAAGGTTTCTACTTCACGGATTTCACCTATCACGGGTTGTTTTCGGAACGTAACCCCAGTGAAAAACGAGGGATTACTGTATACCTATGTACAAACCGGATTCGGTTGAAGTTGGGAAATTGTGTAAAATGTAAATAAAACAAAATACAACGATTTGAAAATCCTTCTCAACCCATATTCAATTTAATACACTACAAAGACAACATATTTAATGTTCAAACTGATAATCGTAATTGTTTTTTGCCAAATAATAATTAACATAGAATTTCATGGCTGCAACACATCCAGTGGAACTTGGGAAAGGCGGCAAAAAATACTGAGAAAGCTGAGAAAAGCTCATCAAACACCTATTTGGAACATCCCACATGTGATCAGGCTAATTGGGAACACGTGGGTACCATGATTGGGTATAAAAGAAGCCTCCCCAAACATGCTCAGTCATTCACAAGCAAGGATGGGGCGAGGTTCACCACTTTGTCCACATTTGCGTGAGAAAATAGTTGAACAGTTTAAGAACAACATTTCTCAAAGCAAAATTGCATGGAAATTAGGGATTTCAACATCTACGGTGAAGAAATGGGGTCGAAATACAAAAAGTCCTGCCTAGCTACAAAAACAGATATGCTCAAACCTCATTGAATAAAGTACATAAGCAGACAAGTACTATATTCACATATTAAATCAATAAAACAAACATTTTAAGCATATAATTATACCTACACACCAAATCAATAAAGAAGACATAACTAGAGATTTTTGATAGGTGGTAATGACAAAGGTTTTTATAACTTTATTATCTGATATGTATTTCTGTGCACTTTGAAATAAATGTTTTTTGATATATTGCCTGAATAGCTTAATGACCCTTAAGGAACTGTTTAATGCATGCCTGATGATTTTCTAAATCACGGACACTGCCAAAGTCGTCTAAAAATGTTCAGTACTTGATTATATTTTACGTTTTGATTAATGCTAGACGCCAGTTTTGGATTACTACTGAACGTTCTGGACAAAGGGAATTTTTTTGCCTAACAATGAAAAGAAATGTGTCAAAAGATGGTGTCAAAAGAACAAACAAACAAATAAATGGTACGTGGTGAGTAAAAACTTTGCATAATCAGGGAACATTAACAAATTGATGATGTCACAGCCAAAAGTTCACATAATTCCGTACAAAATGACAAAATTGAAAGAATGATGAATGGGCGGTGTGCGACAGTGGGCGAAGTGGATGTATGTGCAAGAATGGTTTACAGGAAGGACACTTGGAGATAAAACCGGTAGAGGTGCCAAAGGAAGAGCGGCAGGAGAAAAACAACCAAGAACCCGGTCAAAGGTGATCGCCAAGGCCAAAAGACGGGATGGAAAACAACAGCCCCCACACACACCAAATCGCCCATAATCAGCACCGACCCCCACGGAACCAGCTCTCACCAAACCAGCACCCACTCCCATAGAATCAAACTCTCCTGCAAACTTGCCACACCCCCTGACTCATCACCCATCAAACTCGGCCCAAACTGGCATGTGCAACTGAATATAAGCTGACCAAAGAACCTTGCACGTTGCCTTTTCTGAATGGAGACGTTCTGCTCTTGAGCATGGTCGCACAAAAGGCCCAGTGCTGTATTGTACTTTCCTGAAAACAGAGCTTTCTTAACAAGAATTGGGATTGAACTCAACCAACCTGTGTAAGTCTAAATTTTGTTTCAGTGTCTTAGCCTTTTCCTAAAACTCAAGAAATAAAACGAGCACGCAGTGAGTAAATTGGATAACAGGTGATTGGCTGTGGCTTTGGCCGTGAGGCGCGGATAGCGCGCTTCCCAAATTGTGGCCCAAATCCAACAACGGTCCATAATATCATCAACAGGTTCAGAGAATCTGGTGAAATCACTGCACATAAGCACCACGGCCGGAAACCAAGACTGAATGACCGTGACCTTCGATCCTTCAGACGGCACTGCCTTAAAAACCGACATGAGTGTGTAAAGGATATCACCAAATGGGCTCAGGAAAACTTCAGAAAACCACTGTCAGTAAATACAGTTCGTCACTACATCAGTAAGTGCGGGTTAAAACTCTACCATGCAAAGCAAAAGCCGTTTATGAACAACATCCAGAAACGCCGCCGCGTTCTCTGGGCCCGAGCTCATGTAAAATGGACTGATGCACAATGGAAAAGTGTTTTCTAGTCTGATGAGTCCACTTTTCAAATAGTTTTTGGAAACACTGGACATCGTGTCCTCCAGACCAAAGAGGAAGCGAACCATCCGGAATGTTATCAATGCAAAGTTCAAAAGCCAGCATCTGTGATGGTATGGGGGTGCATTAGTTCCCATGGCATGGATGACTTACATTTCTGTGAAGGCAACATAAATGCTGAAAAGTACATACAGATTTTGGAGCAACATATGCTGCCATCCAAGCGACGTCTTTTTTATGGACGCCGCTGCTTATTTCAGCAAGATAATGCCAAGCCACATTCTGCACGTGTTACAACAGCGTGGCTTCGAAGTAAAAGCTTGCAGTCCAGACCTGTCTCCCATTGAAAATGTGTGGTGCATTATGAAGCGTAAAATACGAAGACCCCGGACTGTTGAACAACTGAAGCGGTTCATCAAGCAAGAATGGGAATGAATTCCACATGAGAAGCTAAGAGATTTAGTCTCCTCTCTTCCAAAACGTTTATTGAGTGTTATGAAAAGGAAAGGTGATGTAACTAAGTGGTAATGCCCTTTCCCAACTTCTACTGCACGTGTTGCAGCCATGAAATTCTAAATTACCGTAATTGCCGGACTATAAACCGCACCGGATTATAAGCCGCACCAGCTAAAATTCAGGGATATTTCAGTTTTTTTTCTTATATAAACCTCACCGGACTATAAGCCGCACGTGCACATGAGTTTTTTATAAAGAAAAACAGTACATAGTAGAAAGCCTTTTTAACCTTTTAATAACATACTTGAACATGTCTTTCTAAACATTGCCTGTGACGCAGCAGTAGTACCGCAGCAACGCGGAAGTGTGCACGCGAGTTATTAGCAAAGAAAGACTGGACACAGAAAGTTTTTTTTAAAGCTTTAATAACATACCTTAACATTTCTTTCCAAACACTGCCTGTGACGCGGCAGTAATACCGCAGCAACACGGAAGTAATACAGCAAAGTCACTGAGACGCGGCGGTAACACAGCAGCAATACAGCAGCAACACGGTAGCACAGCACTAACAGGGCTGGTTTAAAAAAAACATACCAGTAAAAGTAAAAAAAGAGCCGTCTTCATCTTCCTCCTGTGCACTGAAACCATCGAAGTCTTCCTCCTTAGTGTCCGATTGGAATAGTGTTAGATATCCTTCGCCTCACACTTTCTCAGTCTCTCTTTCGTCGTCGGTTTTATGAATTTCTTCGAGTGTGAAGAGGGTCTGTTCATGCTAATTTTATTCATGCACGAAGCGCTAAATTACATTAAACTAGCGAGCGACACGTATAGCTTAAAAGCGGCATCATATGCATTTCTTTTGTCCCCCATAATGACGGTTTGTGTATAAAAGCTTCCTGTCTTTGTGTGAATGCGGGTGTGTGCGTGATGCGCGAGACGATCAAAACACAAACTGGCACGTCTTCTTCGGCGCATTATCTCTTCTTCGTCTGTCTCGCTCTTGATTCCTGCTAGAGCGCCACCTGGAGACCGGAGGCCGTAAAAATCCATAAGGACGCTCCAGAGTAGACACAAGATAATGTCAGCAACATCGATTGCCTTTGGCTTAAAAGCGGCATCGTATGCATTTCTTTTGTCCCCCATGATGACGGTTTGTGTATAAAGGCTTCCTTTCAGTAATGTCCGTCTTGATCGCGTTCTTCGTGATGCGCGAAATGTAAACACAAACTAGCACGTCTTCTTCGGCGCATTATCTCTTTTTCGCCTGTCTCGCTTTTGCTTCCTGCTAGAGCGCCCCCTGGAGGCCGGAGGCCGTAAAAATCCACAAGTACCCCGTGCCGCTGTTTAAGGTTCAAAGTAACCTTCTGAATAAAATGCATTAAAAGTTCACATTCATTACTTGTTTTTGGTGAGCAAAATGTCAGAAGAATTGAATTTAAATGCTGATTAAATGCCAGCTCAGTGGCCAAGTAGTAGAGTGTCCGCCCTGAGACTGGAAGGTTGTGGGTTCAAACCCCGGCCGGGTCATACCAAAGACTATAAAAATGGGACCCATTACCTCCATGCTTGGCACTCAGCATTAAGGGTTGGAATTGGGGGGTTAGATCACCAAATGATTCCCGAGCGCGGCACCGCTGCTGCTCACTGCTCCCCTCTCCCCCAGGGGATGGATCAAAATCACATGGGGATGGGTTAAATGCAGAGGACAAATTTCACCACACCCAGATGTGTGTGTGACGATGATTATTGGGACTTGGGGACTTTGATTGATTGGGTTTTAATACAATGCAGATGGTCCAAACAGCGCCACTGCTTTGTGTAATCTCTGAGTGACATGGCAGAGTAAGAGAAAGGGTTTAGAGCACAGGTGTCAAACTCAAGGCCCGGGGGCCAGATACGGCCCGCCACATCATTTTATGTGGCCCGCAAAGGCAAATTGTGCATCAAATTCGTGTCATTACTATTGTCTTCACTTTTAATATCTTTTTTTTAAAATATTTGACCAGTTTTTACTCGTCTGATTTGAAAACGAGTTATTTCTCAGTTTGTTTTGTAGCTTTTACTGTATATAATAGTGTTAAGAGTAAAAGTGATCAAGTCATCACAAAAATCACGAAAAAAATCTTATATAAGCCGCGCCTGACTATAAGCCGCAGGGTCCAAAATTTTGGAAAAAAGTCGCGGCTTATAGTCCAGAAATTACGGTAATTATTATTTGAAAAATAAAATGAAGTTTATGAGTTTGAGCATTAAATATGTTGTCTTTGTAGTGTATTCAATTGAATATAGGTTGAAAAGGATTTTCAAATCATTGTATTTTGTTTTTATTTACATTTTACACAATTTCCCAACTTCAACCGAATCCGGTTTGTACAAGCATACATTTTTTTTACGCGGTTCTCACGCATCTGCAGATCTGAAAATGACTTATGAGCACTCACACTCTCAGCAGATGGTGTTCAAGTACGTATTTTTGTTCAGTGAGTGTTTGAGTGTGATGGCAGTTGGAATGCAACTTTCTGTTTGAAAAATAAATTGCATCCGCTGGGGCTGGTGCTATAGAATGGTTATCTGAGATATGGTTGTGACATATGCTTGACATAGCTTGTGATCAAGAGGGTGAGTGACAGTTATGTGTGTGTATGTACAGTATGTTATGATGTAACATTTTAGATTAGATTACATGTGACGTATGTAATTTTATGTAAGTATTTTTGTGTATTGTGGGACAGTTCATGTTAAAAATTAGGTGTACTTGTTACCATTGCTCATTTCTAATTACATTATATATATATATATATATATATATATATATATATATATATATATATATATATATATATATATATACATTTGTTAAAAGTGTTCAAATGGCGTTTTCAAATGGTTAATACAGTACTGCTTAACTCTGACACAGAGTACGTGTGTGACAATAATATTAAAATATTAAAACATTGCTTGCACAGTTAATGAAGGTTTCACAATTAAAGTTTTATTTTGGATGGAATGGATTGTGCTTGCACTTAAATGTACCATGCATACAGTGCTGCTTTTCTACAACTGGGGGGTATTCCAGAAACCAGGTTCAACATACTGAGTCTATCCCTGAACTCTGAGTTGACCTACTCTGAGATGGGAGACTCTGAGTATTCGGTTCCAGAACAGCTGATCTGAGTTAGTTCAATCAACTCTGAGTAGTTTAACCTGGAGTTACGCGCGTGCACAACCACTATAAAAAGCCATCATCAATAGAGCCCCGATACCACGAGTCACCATGACAACTGAGGAAAAATAGATTACTTTATTTTACCACAATGGAGTTGGAGGTCCTTATGCAGGCCTATGGCGAGTACAAACTTATATTTTGCCTCAAATCTAATACGGCTGCAGCAGCGAAGGAGAGAGAGACGTCATGAGAGGAAATTGCTGCCCGAGTCAATGTGTGAGTTTGAATGTATTATTCCATTGATGTAACATTTACCCATAAGATCGTAGCATAGCCTATAGTTATGAATTTAAGTCGGAATGAAATCAGATTTTCATTTAGGTGCAATCCAACAGGAGAAAAAAGGACTTGGAAGCAGGCATGATTTGCTAGTCTGTGATTGATTTTAATTTAATTATTTTAAATTGACTTAGGCTATTAAAGTAAATATTAATTTAAACTAAAATATTAATTCAGGGGGCGGCTCAGTGGCGCACTGGGAGTCACGTCAGGAGGGTGCCGGTTCGATTCCACCTCTAACCCTCCCTGTGTGGAGTTTGCATGTTCTGCCCGTCCCAGCGTGGGTTTTCTCCGGGCACTCCGGTTTCAAAGCACAGTACAGAAAATGGATGGATGGATTTTAATGAGTGTTGGTGTAGGCTACAGCGTCACATTTTAAATGACTTCAACATGTATAGAACATAAATGCGTTTGTGTCAAGTGTAAGTGTAGACTTAACTGAGAGGACAGTGGAAAACATTTTGTTTGGGGTTTAAATGATTTGAAGTAGCCACTGAATTAATATCCATCCATCCATTTTCTATACTGCTTGTCCCCACGGGGGTCGCGGGCGTGCTGAAGCCTATCCCAGCAATCATCGGGCAGTTGGCGGGGGACACCCTGAACCGGTTGACAGCCGATCACAGGGCACACAGAGACAAACAACCACCCGCACTCGCACTCACACCTCGGGGCAATTTGAAGTGCTCAATTGGCCTACCAAGCATGTTTTTGGGATGTGGGAGGAAACTGGAGTGCCTGTAAAAAACCCACGCGGGCTCGGGGAGAACATGCAAACTCCACACAGGGAGGGTGGGAGGTGGAATCGAAGTGGCACCCTTCTAACTGTGAGGTGTACAGTTACAGACACTGGTTACAGTGTGTCACCGAGCCGCCCCCTGAATTAATATTTTAGTTTAAATTAATATTGACTTTGTTAAATAGCCTAAGTCCATTTAAACTAATTAAATTAAAATCAAAGTGAGGCACAGTCACATACTAGCAAATCATGCCTGCTTCCAAGTCCTTTTTTCTCCTGTTGGATTGGCCTCCTAACTGTGAGGCGGATGTGGTAACCAGTGCGCCACCGAGCCGTCTACTCTTTAAAATGTCATGATTGAGTTGAGCCAGGGTGACCAAATGCAGCTTGAACCAGGATTTATTGAAGGGAAAGGGGAAGGTGAACAAAGGAATCGGCGGAAAGAGGCTCACGGACATCGAGCGGGAAACGGGATTCCCCTCATACCAAGCGGAGACTAGGAAGAGGTTCTGACCGTGAGCCTACACACGAGACCCGGCGAAAACACAACAGGCGTGAACACTTGACTTGACTTGACTTGACTTGACTTGACTTGACTTGACTTGACTTGACACAAACAGGAAGTAACAGGAGACACAGACGGGGAGGAAACACGTGGACAGGGTTTAAATACATGAGGGAGCAGGTGACAGTCATTGTGGTAATGAAGGGGTGTGGCTGAGGGAAGTTGCCGGCTGAGCGTCTTCTGGCACGGGCGTGACATAAAATACTATTTTAAAACAAACATTAAGTTCTGCTCAGCCAACAGAAAAAAATTGAAAAATGTAGTGCTATGCATAAAGTTTGCTTTGATGTGAGTGCTCGTCTGCGGTGTGTAGAGATATGTTGGAGATGTTTTTTAGTCACACACATGCAGTTTTTTTTCTTCTTCTTTTTAAGTCACACGCTCACACACATGCACACCATCATATGTGGGGAATTAAACTCATGGTGCCAAACTCATGGTACACACAAGACAGGCAAGTGTACAACTTCACTAAGATATTCTTCTAGAAATGATAAAACTTATAATCTGGGTCGGAAGATTCTCTCGCGATGTAAAGCGTTTTGAATTATTGCGGCTTTGATGTCGATCGGATTTGAAATGAACAGCTAATCCATGATCAACCGCTTTCTTTGTGTGGGAGGAGACATGTAGAAACTCTGGGTCTCTTGTAGTAAACCTGCCAGGGAGCAGGTTATGTTCACAGAGTAAGTTATCTCTTTCTGGAACGGATAACTCAGAGTTTACCTCATCTCAGGGTGAACTTACTCAGAGTTTTTACATAACCCACTTTCTAGAATACCCCTCTGATGTGTCTGAAGAACTGATCCGTCAACTGACTGGAAAATAATCCAAATTTAAAAGAGATAAGTATAAACAAATATTCAACAACAACAGTAAAGCACATTTGGTTATGAGTGTTGTTTTAAAGAACCAGTGAGTTTGAATTAAATGGAGTGAACCAGTTGTTATCCTATGATGACAGATGATGAACAAAGTAAAAAGGTTTGAACTGACCACTGATATGTCCTTGAGTAGTACCAACGATACAGACGAAGTGATCTTGCATCCACCCGGTGGTTAATGGACCGATACTGGAAGAAAGCAAATAAACATTCTGACTATACAATATTATATTATGTATATTGTATAATGTCAACTTTCAATCTTCCGGTTTGCCACGTAGAGCGCCACAGCGTCACTAGAGAGACGATCTACATTCCTACATTTGTATATTCTTTTCTAGTTTTTCCTCGCTTTTTACATTTTTTACTCCACTTTTGGGAGTTTACTATTGTTGAAAGTCGCGGACCATCAATCCCTGCCTTTTCGACCATGTCACTGTTTAGCTCTCAGCGGAGGCTTCGTGGCTGTTTGTCTACCGTCGATCATCGGACACGGTCATCGGACACGTAAGTATGGCGGATCAAGAGGTTTGCTCAGCTTTGTGCACCAACTGCACCCTTCTCTTAGAGAGGTTGTTCCTGCTAGAGGGACGTGCCTGCCAGCTAGAGCAGAATAGTGCGATAACAGTAGATGTGGCGGACACAGATGTGGACTGTCGTCAGCGCGCTAGCCCAGTTAACATTAGCCCCAAGTGGCTTGCTAACCGCGATGAGCCAGTTAAGACACATAGCCGTCCCAAGCCATCTCGGTCTACTGGCTCTCGCACCTTGGTCATAGGTGACTCAATTACCCGAAACATCACCCTTAAAAATCCAGCCACGGTAATGTGTATCCCTGGAGGCAGAGCACCCGACATAGAAGCTAATCTTAGGGAGCCGGCTCACAATAGGTCTAGTCAACAGCGTAGGTTCAACAACACTAGCTACTCGGATATAGTGATACACGTTGGCTCCAATTATGTTAGGATGAGGCAATCAGAGATCACAAAGAAAAACATAGTGAGGACTTGTGATCTCGCCAGAAAGATGAGTCGGCATCGAGTATTTGTCTCTGGCCCCCTGCCTGGGAGAGGCACTGATGAGATGTTTAGTAGATTAGTCTCCCTTAATCGATGGATGGCTGGTTTCTGTAAGAAGCAGGGGCTGTATTTTATAGATAACTGGTCCTCCTTCTGGGGCCGCCTGGACCTGCTGAGGAAGGACGGCCTTCATCCTAACCGTGAAGGCGCCTTCACTCTTTCAAGGAATATAGATTACTGTTTGAGCCATTCATGACAGGTCACTTTAGCGCAGGCCGGGTGACTAGGCCAACTGTTAGGATGGGTTTGGAGTCTGTTAAGTTAAATTTAAGTAGCGCTAGGCTAGATTCCCAGCATGCACATACTTCCTTTTGCAGACTAGAGCATCACAGTTTGAATAGTGCCACGGTATGCATTGACACACTTTCTGTAGTAGACAAATCCAATCACTCCACCCTAACCGGTATCGCTGATGGAATGGTGCCTGTTCCAGATAATATTACATGTTTGCCAAATATTAACTATCAAATTCCTATGGCCGTATCGTCCCGCCGCGCTAACAAACATTTTAGAGGTAATGTCGGGCCAAGAGAACACAATCTTAAACGTATTTCGTTGAAAAATCCTCCAATAGATAAAAACCCTGATCCACCGATTAGACTCAAACTCGGTTTTATGAATATTAGAACACTTCATACGAAAGCAGTACTCGTTAATGACCTCATCATGAAACGTACTGTCACGTCTCGTCCCCAACTGCTCCACTATGTGTCTGTTGTCTTGGTTTCTGTCTGTGTGCTCGCCCCTCCCCTCCTGTGTGCCCATGATCAGTGTGATTATTCCCACCTGCCTCTCGTTACCTGTCGTGTATATAAGTCCTGTCTGCCCCTCACTCCCTGTCGGATCATTGGTTGCGGTTATTCGGTGTTGGATTTATGTTGTGTGTTCATGTCATGATGTTTTTTGGTTCCTGGTTCCTGTCATTGGTAATGTCACCCTGTCTTTTTGTTTCACGTCTTTTTGGTCAGTCTCGTTGTTAGGTTTTGTTAAGTCATGTCAGTCGCCGAGTCTGTTAGGTTGCCTTTTTTGAGTTCACCAATAAACCCTGGTCCAAGCTGCACTTGGTCGTCCTGCTCCATGCTCCCCCTGACCGTGACACATACCGTATTTTTCGGACTAAAAGTCGCTCCGAAATATACGTCGCATTAGCCATAAAATGCACAATGACGTGAAAAAAAACATATATAAGTCGCTCCGGAGTATAAGTCGCATTTTGGGGGAAATTTATTTGAAAAAAATCCAACACCAAGAACAGACATGAACGAGCAACAACAGGCTAAACGATAGGTATGCTAACGTGACATAAACACAAACGAAGAGTTGAGAACGGGCCTGATGTATCATTCAGAGTTATTCAAATAACTATTACATAAATAACACGTTTATAAAGCTATCTGTGTCACTCCAGTTCATTAAATCCATCGATCGTCCTTTATGTCAACAATGCCGGCCGGGTGCGCGCCGCTGACGGCGCTTGCACTTCAAAATATTCCACAGGCCCATATAACGATATATAAATTATGTAACAAATAACTATTATATAAGCAATAATGTTATCAAACCATCTGTGTCACTTCAAATCATTAAATCCATCGATCGAATTCCTCATCTTTTGTCAACAACACCGCGCCTGCGCTGCTGACGTCAGCCTCGTCGTTATTCCACAGATCTAGTATATACTATATAACTATATTGTAGCGTTAACAAAGTACCAGGAAAGACGTGGGTTTGGTAAACGGCTCTTTATTTAACAAAACAAGAGTTCAACGAGCCAACAAGCACTGAACTGTAACGATAAAAACATACAAGTTGCTACACGAAATAAAATACATCAAATAACTATAACATAAATAGTTCACCGCAACACAGCCCGAAGCACCGGCGTGGACTTCCACGCGTGTGGCGGCGTGGACATCCATCCCCGGAGGTGGCACTTGCAGCCACGGAGGTGGCTGGAACCTACGTAGAGTAGGACCGGGCATGCGTAGGAGCCGTGTCCGAGCCCTATCCACCGTCCCCGAACAGCCACCCGGCCGAGCGCCGGCCCCCTACTTCCATCCACAGAGGTGAAAGAGAGCTCCGTAGAATAAGACTGGGCGTGCGTAAAAGTCATAATAGTTTTTCGAACCTTCTGTGTCACTACACATCATTAAATCCTTCAAACTCTTTGTCCTCCGTGTCACTGACAAACAAAGCCGCTAATGATGCCGGTACTACGTGGGGTCCTTCGTCATCTTCGTCATCCCGTGATCGAATCTTTGTCCTTTATGTAAACAACCGCCGCACCGCTGACGTCACTTGGAGTTCAAATTACAGTAATCCCTTGCTACATCGCGGTTCTTTTATCGCGGTTTCACTTTTTTATTTTTTTTATTTTGAAAATTTGTGAAAAAATTCACATATATGTCGCTCCTCAGTATAAGTCGCCCCCCCACCCAAACCATGAAAACAAAAAAAAAGCGATTTATAGTCCGAAAAATACGGTAATCTAAACATTTTTGGTCTTTGCGAGACCTGGTTAAAACCTAATGAACTGCTGCCGCTTAATGAGGCCTCGCCTCCAAATTTTGTGAGCTTGCATGTGGCGCGTCCTCGTAAAAAGGGTGGGCGTGTCACCCTTATCTCTAATTCCGATATTAGATTTAGGCCTCGTTCGATTAACGTATTTAAAACATTTGAAGTTCTCATTGTCCGATCCACAGCTCTATTGTCATTTTATCTTGCTGTTATTTACCATCCACCCGGGGCTTACTTTGGTTTCCTGGACGAATTTTCAGAATTCGTGGCTGATCAAGTGACAAATGCGGATAATATAATAATTATGGGGGATTTCAATATCCACATGAATTTACCGTCAGAGACACTTTCTTTGGCGTTTCAGACTTTAATTGATACGTTTGGTTTTACGTAAGCCATACAAGCAGCAACGCATAAAAATGGAAATACCTTAGATCTGGTATTATCCCGAGGGCTGGCAACCTCAAATATAACAGTACTGCCATACACTACTGTTATGTCTGATCACTACTTAATAAAATTTGAAATTTTAGCTTTCTGTCAAAATTACAGCAGCCGTAATATTAACTCTGTAACTGTGACTGCGCTATCTGAGTTACTGCCATATTTACCGCATATATCGTCTCTATTGATAATCTTACAAATGAATTGAATGCGACATTGTTAAATGCCATCGACTCTGTAGCCCCACGACGTCTGAAAACTACTCCATGGTTCACAGATGACACACGTACGCTTAAGCAATTATGTAGAAAGCATGAGCACAAATGGCGTTTCCATCAGGCATGGCGTGACAGCCTCCTGAAATACAAAGATGCGCTCATATTTGCAAAAACTAATTATTTCTCGCAAATTATTAATCTCAATAAAAACAATCCTAAATACTTATTTGATACAGTGGCAAAGCTAACACTATGCCAGCCGACCTCCGATAGCTCCTTCCACTCAGCCGACGAGTTCATTTTTTGCTCGAAAGATTGAATCCATTAGGGATGAGATCAAGATGACCGTTCCAATTGCTCAGTCGAGACCGCCAATTACCGGCGCAACAGCCTTTAAAACCGCTATCAATAATCCGCTACTTAAGCGACCAAATCTCGACCCGGACTGTCTCAGTAATTATAGGCCAGTTTCAAATCTCCCATTCATAGCAAAACTTCTTGAAAAAGTAGTAGCGCAGCAGCTTATTGATTGCATGGTCGCCAATAATCGATTTGAATGAAAAGTTTGGTTTTAGAGCTAGTCATTCCACCGAGACAGCACTTGCTAAAGTGACTAATGATCTCCTCATAGCTATGGATTCTAACACTTCATCGGTATTATTACTGCTCGATTTTCGTGCTGCCTTCGACACTGTAGACTTCGATATATTATTAGGACGCCTTAAAAGCTGTGTTGGTATTTCAGGGTCAGCACTACGCTGGTTCTATTCCTATCCATCAGACAGCACTCACCGAGTAGTCCATGGTAATGCAACCTCTGAGCTCTATAACGTTACGTGCGATGTCCCACAGGGATCGGTACTCGGACCAATTCTATTTAATATTTATATGATTCCGCTTGGGGACATAATACGTAAATATAACATTAGTTTTCAATGTTACGCGGATGACACTCAATTATATATGCCGTTATCGATGACAAATCCCCGGGACTGTTGTAATCTTGAGGCGGAGATCAAGCACTGGATGTCACTCAATTTCCTGGTTGATAATTGGTCCAGCTCGTTATCACCACTTATTTAAGGAAACCACTATAACTATGGATAACTGTACTATCACTCAGAGCGGTACTGTAACTAATCTCGGGGTAATATTTGACCAAACGCTCTCCTTTTAAAAGCATATTACGAACATAACTAGAATTGCATTTTTTCACCTCCGTAATATTGCTAAGATTCGTCCGATTCTCTCGATCGGTGATGCGGAAACTATTATACATGCGTTTATTATTTCGCGCCTGGACTACTGTAACACATTATTCTCTGGTCTTCCTAAGTCCAGTTTCAAAAGTCTACAGTTAGTACAAAATGCCGCTGCAAGGCTGCTCTCACGGACAAGAACATTTGATCACATTACCCCAATATTAACCAACTTACATTGGCTCTCGGTCCATTTAAGATGTGACTTCAAGGTTCTCCTATTAACCTATGAATCATTGCATGGCTTAGCGCCTTCATATCTCGTCGACGTAGTTGTTCCTTATGTTCTGTCTCGTAACCTTTGTTCGCAAAACGCTAGTCTTTTAGTGACACCGAGGGCCAAGAAAATGTCTGCAGTGTCTAGAGCATTTTCTATTCGGGCTCCAGCGCTTTGGAATGCCCTACCAATGGATATGGCCTTTAATTAACCTGTAGTGGCCGATTCGGCTGGAGTTTGTGTTTTCACCCCCCCCCCCCCCCCCCCCCCCCCCCATCCCACCCTGGTTAGGTGACACCCAAACTGACAGTGGCTGTTTGGATTCTCGTGGACCAATCATGATGAGGGAACTGCAGTGGATTACCCCTCTCGAAGACACTGCCAGGACAATCGAGGGCACCTCCTGCAGCTCTTCACTTTGAATTGGACATCCACTTTTTCTTTTATTTTTTCATATTATGTATTATATGTGCCCTCTCTGCATCCACTGAAGCCTGGTCACCCTGGAAGGGGGATCCTCCCATCTGTGGTCCCTTCTCAATGGTTTCTCAGTTTTCCCCTAGTAGGGTTTTTTTGAGTTTTTCCTTGCCCTTCTAGGAATTTAAGATCAGGGGATGTTTGAAAATAATTGTCATTTTTTTTGCATATGTGAAGCCCTTTGAGACTTGCTTGTGATTTAGGGCTATATAAATAAACGTGACTTGACTTAACTTTAAAGAAAAGAGACAAAAATAAGGCACAAGGGGAAAATGGTCAAGTATAAAGGAAAACTCAGGGGTGTCCAAACATTTTGCATCGGGCCAGATTTGGTGAGGTGTAAATGTGTAGGCGGCCGACCACAGAGATTCCAGTTGCTTTAACTTTTCACAGCATTCATTCGAGTCACATTGTCGTAGTTTGCATGTTTCGTCTGGTAGTATCCTCTTGATACTGAATTCCTAGAAAACAGCCAGTCTCTTATTAAACTACACTAACTGTTGATGTATTTCAGTGAAAAAAATATGCCAATTTCCAATTGTCCTGGAAGTGAGTGTCCGCTCTGTCAACTTTGTTTTTATTCATCAGAGCCTTCATTTTAAAAATGGGTTGGAAAGTGCCACACAAGAGTCATGCAGCAAGGAGTTTAGTCTGACATCTAACACGACTTTGATAGTGGTGTGTTTGGAGAGGCAGAGTGTTCTCGGAGCGTATTTCCAAAAGCAACCAAGAGTGCGGCCACAGGTCTGCTGCCGTTGTCTGGTGAAATATAATTATTATTTTTTTTTTTTTTGTACATTTTTTTTTACAGTGGTCAACGGTGCTGACGGACCACACAACTATGCCAAAGGCTGCAGGCGAGTAGAAATTTTAACATGGGCCACATTTGGCCCCCGGGCTGGACTTTGGTCATAGCTGTTGTAACAAACTCCACCTGAACAGGGAATGGATACCACTGCAAATCTTTGCCATTTTTTATACAAATGCTCAATTTCCTGCCTTAGAAATGAGATCTGAAAAGTAGGCTTGACACTATCAGGATTTTGGGGCAGATCATTGATCTGTTTTAAAAAAGATCCGATTACAGGATGGAGTCATATGTGTATTTATTTGCTGCATATTCTTGTGTATGAACAGAAGAAGTAGAACAGAGGTTTTTGCCTTTTTTAGGCAATCTCTACTATGCCCCAAAGAAGGAAAAGTGGGTGGTTGGGGAGGGGGGTGTTTGATTTGAATATAAAAGATCTATTTGGTAACAAACAAGCAGACCTTTGTGTTTAGTAACTATGCAGCTGCTTTTAAAACATGTAAAAAAAAGTTTAAATCAATAGTTTAGTTAGAATCATCATAATTTAATGAAGAACCTTTGGAAGTCACAACTTATGCACCCGCAAAGTGAAGTGGGATACTGACATTTAAGTAGTGTTATAATGTACGTACTGATGGACATGGCAACCCATGCCCAACACTAGCATTTGCTCTGACAATGATGAGACGGCCATTATACTTATTGGTGTGGCATGGAGAATTGATAGTTGTTGAGGCATCCAATACCACTAAGATCGTTTCACAAATTTATGATACTTTTTAATACTTCGGTCAATTCAAGGCACTGTATTTGCAATATCATACCAGAAATGAAAGCAGTACTGGTATTGGATACAGTTTATCCATCCATCCATTTTCTGTATTGCTGGAGTCTATCCCAGCAGTCATCGGGCAGTAGGCGAGGGACACCCTGAACTGGTTGCCACCCAATCGCAATGCCTACGGGCAATTTGGAGTGCTCAATCATGCATGTTTTTGGGACCAGAGTTCCTGGAGAAAACACACGCAGGCACGGGTAGAACATGCAAACTCCACACAAGGAGGGCCGGAGGTTGAATCGAACCCACGCCCTCCGAACTGTGAGGCAGTTGTGCTAACCACTGCCCCAACTTGCCGCCGGATACAGGTTAGTCGGGCAAAAATCTATTAGTGGCTGCCAAAATTCATTTGTGGCAGCCTGCATATTTGAGAAATTTAAGGGAAAGAGATTTATCTCGAAGACCTGACATAATTTATCGAATTAGTGAATTAAGAGATTAATATTGGTTGATTCCAAATAGCCGATTAGATCAGTGTATTCTATCGAAAAGGCAAGTTACACAGGAGGCATTTATATTGATTGTTGTGTGTTGTTATTCAAAACACTACTAGAGGTGGGGGAAAATTCCGATTCTTAGATCAATCGCGATTCGGCCTTGGAAGAATCGAGAACGATTCGCAAACATCCAAATTCCGATTATTTAAATATGCCAAGTAAAACAGAAATAAAATACAGTAAGCGCATTCTCCGAGACGCTATGCGGAACGGCCCGAGGGCATAGTGGCACACTCAGCACACTTCTGCAGTACACTCCTCCAGGAAAAAACCAACACACATGGCTGAGCCTGAGATATTCAACCCACTTTGCCGAGAGATCCGACCTGCTCCTAAAAATTTAAAAGCAGACGTGTGGAATCATTTTGGATCCTACAATGTTGACGGAGGAAATGAATTGGACAAAAGCTACGTTGTATCCAAGATTTGTCGCGCTAAAATAAAATACTTTGGCAATACAACGAATATGAGAAGTCATACAGCACGATTCCACCCTACAGAGGAGTTGGGAAAGCCGGCTGCTGCTGTTGCTACTAGCAGCCAGAGAACAATTGAGGACGCTCTGAGTAAGCTGCCAAACACATCGCAAAAGGCCAAGCGAATTACGAAAGGCATCGCAGAATTCATTGCAATGGGTTTGCAACCGTACTCGGTTGTAGAGAATCGGGAATTTTGAAGAATGATGGACGCAACGGAGCCGAGGTACGTCATCCCATCCTGACGCTATTTCACCGACACGGCCGGCACTCTACAAGCAAACTAAAGCAGAAATAACATCATCGCTGTTGAATGCAGACTGAGTCGCCGTTACATGTGATGCGTGGATGTCTGTAGCCACCGAGTGATTTGTTACTCTAACTGCGCATTTTATAACCGATGAGTGGGAGCTGAAAGCACACGTGCTTCAAACGAGCAATGCATGAAAGCCACAGGGGTGCTGAGCTGTTAAGCAGTGCTTTAAATGAATGGAACATCGCAAATAAAGAAGTTGTTCTAGTTACAGACAACGCAGCTAATATGGTTGTCGCTGCCCAGCTGGGTAACTTCAGCCATCTGAAATGCTACGCCCACACACTGAACCTTGCGGCTCAACGTGCCCTGAAGGTGCCAAGTGTGGCCAGACTGCTAGGAAGAGTGAGACGCATTGGCACTTTTTTCCACCGCAGCACAGTCGGTGCACATCAGCTTGAAGAGAACCAGAAGCTGCTCAACATCCCCAAGCACAAACTGAAGGTAGCCTGCTATACTAGACGGAATAGTGTCTTTGAGATGGTGAGCAGGATTTTGGAGCAGCAGCCTGCCATCACCGCCACACTCCTCACCCCTCAAGTGAGAAGATCAGAGAAAGACCTATGTAAACTCAGTGAGGCTGATGTCACAAATGCTGAGGATATCATAGCAACCCTCAAGCCCCTGAAGGATGCAACAACCGTCATGTCAACAGAGAAAAGTCCCACCATTTCTCTGATTGCTCCTCTGCAAGTTAAACTCCTCAATGAGACAAAGGATAGTCCTGGGATGTCTCCACTGGTCAGGGAAATAAAGAGAGCCATACACGAGGACCTCAGCAAGAGATACAGCAGCGAGCAGGAGAAGCAAACTCTTCAGATAGCTGCTGCCCTTGACCCTCGGTTTAAAAGCCTGCCCTTACTGTCGGAGGAGGACAGAGAGACCTATGACATAGTGGTAATTACTCCAGGTAATTTTGCAATTTTTATTATATTGTATCATATAATATTCCCTGTAAAGTGTTACTCTGTGCATATGCTGCATAATATAACATTTATTTATTTTGTACATAATTCAATATAAAATTCAATCATTTGTATCAAATGTCAATTTAACAATGAAGTTGTAATAAACATTTGAGCCTTTTTGTTTACACGTTTTCCTCATTATTTGTTTACCTACAGCAAAATGAGCAAGAGAACGAGGAACAAACACCTGCTGCAGGGGAAGAGGACCCACCAAACATAGACATGGAAGAGGAACACAGGGCTTTGTCATCTTCCCTGTTGGAGGATCTGCTGGGGAAGCACTTCACTCAAGCCGAAAGGCAGCCACAACCCTGATCTGCCTACGCCAGGGCTCAAGAAGAAGTTAACAAGTACTGTACTAGTACTCCAGCTCTCCGTCTCTCTGAGGACCCTCTTGACTGTAGGGCAAGGAATGCAGTACATTTTCTTCTTATTTCCAGGCTTGCCAAGAGGTACCTGTGTATTCCAGGCACCAGTGTTGCTGCAAAACAAGTTTTTTCGACTGCAGTAGACATCACTGCACAACGCAGCACACTCTCATCTCAGCATGTGGATCAACTCCTGTTCTTATACAAGAACACTAGAGTTCAAATGTTCATGCATTTCATTACAATGGATATTTCCATATAGGTTAATAAGATATAATGGAAATTACAAATGCAGTGTTTTTTGAACTGCAAGTGATGAATGCTCATTCAGTGAGACAAAAAGAAATGTGGAAAAAGTGCATCATATACATAAATTAAAAATGCATCAATAATCGTTTTATAATCAAATCGTAGCCTCTGAATCGTAATCGTAATCGAATCATGAGGTGCCTCAAGATTCCCACCCCTAAACACTACTGTACAAACTCATAATTCTGAACAATTTAATAGAAATTATTTGTACCAATAAACTAATATATTTACTGTATTTTTCGGACTAAAAGTCGCTCCGGAGTACAAGTCGCTCCAGAGTACAAGTTGCATCAGCCATAAAATGCACAATAAAGAGGAAAAAAACAACAAGTCGCACCGGAGTTTAAGTCGCATTTTGGGGGAAATGTATTTGACAAAATCCAACACCAAGAACACACATGAACCAGCAACAACAGGCTAACGATACGGTATACTAACATGACATAAACACAAACGAGGAGCTGAGCACGGGCCTGTTGTAACATTAACAGTTATTCAAATAACTATAACATAAATAACACGTTTATCAAACTATCTGTGTCACTCCAAATCATTAAATCCATCGATCGAATTCGTCCGCCTCTCTGTAAACAACGCCCCGTGTGCGGCGCGCGCGCCTCTGACGTCAGACTCATCGCCAGTTGCAGTTAAAATTATTCCACAGGCCCATATAATTATAAACAACTATTTTATCAAACTATCTCTGTAACTCCACATCATTAAATCCATTGATCGAATCCTTCGTCCTTTATGTAAACAACGCCGCGTGTGCGCCACGCCGCTGACGTCAGACTAGTCGTCAGTTGCAGTTCAAATTACAGTAATCTCTTGCTACATTGCGGTTCATTTATCGTGGTTTCACTACATCGTGGATTTTTTTTTCCAAATTAAAAAAAATAAGATTCAAAATAAAACTTTTAAATTCAGGAATTATGGCACAAATGTTGCCAACTCGTCAGCAGAAAGCGGGGAGTGCCCACACAATTGCAGTGCATACACTTGTACCATTTTATTAAAAAAAAATTGTTATAATGAGTTCCAAAAACACATTTAAGAGTGTTATAACCCCTTATAGAAAAATTATTATATAATAAAACAGTTCTAAAAACATATTTACAGTATGTACACTTGTACCCTGTTATTAAAATTGTTATAATAATAAAAGCTGTTCCAAAAAGATATTTACAGTATGTGTTGAGAATTTTTTGTTATTTATGCTATTCAGCCGTGTTTTGATTTGAGGTAAGGTGCTTTATTTTGAAGGCTGTTTTCAGATGATACCATTTCAAATCATTAAATCTCCTGACTCTGGGAGTCAATGTATGGAACTCAATGTCAGTGAGGCTCCAATTATTCCACAGCCATAGTGCACCCTCATGCGGTTTAAAGTGAAAATAACACGTGAAGTGATCAACTATACTAGTAAGTAAGTAATGTGTTAATGATCAAGTAAAAATTTGTGAATAATTTCACATATAAGTCCCTCCTGAGTATAAGTCGCCCCCCCCCCACCCAAACTATGAAAAAAACTGCGACTTATGTCAGAAAAATACGGTACTAATATACTTTGGGCTTTAATAACTTTGACTGAGCAAATATTTACATTCAGAAAGTAGTAGGTTACCCCTGACAACAAAAGTAACCCACTTTTTCATCTTATATCTTCAGTGAATACCAACTTAGCAGTTGCAAATTTCTTTGTTCTACAGTATGTTAAGAAACGTTATGAGAGACTAATGCAATAAAAGATTTTTTTGTCAAAAACAGAAACTTTGCAAATGTTATGTTAATATGAAAATGCATTCAAAATTCATAAAATTGAATAGAGTCTACCTCCTATCCAATCAAGTCAGTCCATCAGACATCCTCATTTATTCTATTGAAGCACCAAAATTGGAAACGTTATGGTTACCTGAATGGCATCTTCAATGAGAACAACAGCTTGTTGGATGTGGAGGCCCTCATCTGTCGGAAGAGAGACCGGTGAGAATGGAAGAACCATCTTTGTCTCAGAGGCAAAGTTTAACAAATTCCAAAGTTAATAGGCATTATGAAATAAACTGTTCCGTATCAACTGGTCTACCTTCACAAGATTTTCTGACTGATAGAGATATTAAACACGCTGCCTTACTAAGTTAAACAAAAGATGTCTGTGAAATATTGTCTATGGAACCCATCTGACTGGTTTGTTTCCTACCTAAATAAGATATTAAACACACTGCCTTACTAAGTTAAACAAAAGATGTCTGTAAAATGTTGTCTGTGGAACCTGTCTGACTGGTTTGTTTCCTACTTAAATAACAGAAGTTCCCGTTCAACCTTCTTGTTTGCGCAAGTCCTCAGCCAGTTACGATAGAGATTTCAGCATTAAAGAGTAACCTATTTTAGCTAAAAGAGGTAGCGTACACCTTAAAACAAGGATGGGCAACTGGCAGCACACTGAGTAGCATGATTAACTAGAAAATGCAATTTCTAGAGAAATTGCATGTGAAGGTGAAGAAACTGAATACATTCTTAGGGAATGCTGCAGAATGATGTTAAAACGAGTTGAATTACTTGAGAAATGTAGAAATGATAAGTGTAAAACAAAATTTTGGAGAATTTGGGGTGAATTTCAAACTTGAAAATTTGGAATTTTTGGTAAGTGGGAAGTTGTGGAATACGTAGGAAAATGGGTTGAATCTGTTGAAACGTTGAAATAAGAGGTGAAAATCATAATTGTGGAGAATGTGGCGTGAATTTCAAAATTGAAAATGTGGAATTTTTGTCAAGTGGGAAGTTTTAAAATAGGTAGGGAAAAGACGAAAATTTGAAAGTTGGAACGGGTTGAATCGGTCAAAACATGTAGAAATTAGAAGGTAAAACGAAATTTTGGAAAAATGTACATGAATTTCAAAATTGAAAATGTGGAATTTTTCGTAAGTGTGAAGTTGTGGAATAGAAAGGAAAAAGATGAACAGTTTAAAGTTGAAATGGGTTGAATCGAAATGCCCCATAGAGAATGAATGGAATTAAAAAAAAATTGCGCCAAAATCTTTTTACATTTGGAACAAAACGAAAACTACGGGTTTAAGAGGTTCACTTTGAAATTCTAAAGTTGAAACGAGTTGAATCAGACAAAAATTGTAAAAGTTAGAGCAAATATTTGATTTGGGTCACTTCTGGTTTTATTTAGGAAACTTCTAGTTGAATTAAGGTCACTTCCGGTTAATTTGGGGCACTTCCGGTTTGTTTGGGGTCACTTCCAGTTTAGTTGAGGTCACTTTCAGTTTATTTATGTCACTTCCAGTTTAATTTAGGTGACTTCCGGTTTATTTGGGTCATTTCCGGTGTAATTTGGGTCACTTCTGGTTTGATTTGGGGCACTTCCGATTCACTTCCTGTTAAAATTGGGGCACTTCCGGTTCACTTCCTGTTCATTTTGGGGACCTTCCTGTGTGTTTTGGGGCACTTCCGGTTCTCTTCGTGTTCATTTTGGGGCACTTCTGGAACAATCCAAGATGGCCACCACACTGTGGAAGTGGGGGTGAATATGGTAAGCATAAGGTGAACAAAGTGAATAAAGTTGGAATGGGTTGAATCGGTTGAAAAATGTAGAAATTAGAAGGGAAAAACCAAATTTTGGAGAATTTGGCGTGAATTTCAAAATTGAAAATTTGGAATTTTCCGTAAGTGGGAAGTTGTGGAATAGGTAGGCAAAAGATGAGCAGTTGAAAGTTGGAACGGGTTGAATCGGTTGAAAAATGTAGAAATTAGAAGGGAAAAACAAAATTTTGGAGAATTTGGCATGAATTTCAAAACTTTTAATTTTTGAAAAGTGGGAAGTTGTGGAATACGTAGGCAAAAGATGAACGGTTGAAAGTTGGAATGGGTTGGAACGGTTGAAAAATGTAGAAATTAGAGGTGAAAAACGAAATTTTGTGAAATTTTGCGGAAATTTTAAACGTGAAAATGTGAAATATTTTAATTTGGCAATTTTGGGAATGTCGAAAACCTTCCCCAATGTTAATTGAATGTGCTGAATGATGTGAATTTCAAACTGGAACGACGTAAATGTGAAATGTTGAATGTGCCATTAAGAATGAATGGGGAAACGTTAGTCGTAAATTTGAGAATTTTGCGAAAACGGAAAATTTTCGGAATGAAAAAAATGGAAGCCCTCATCTCGTGAATATTTGGAATACGTCAAAAGTGGAATGGAGTGAATCGGTTGAATTATGGGGAAGGAGTAGCAGAACAAAAAAGTGAGGCGAATAAAATAGAAGAAGAAGAAGAAGAAGAAGAAGAAAGTAAATGGTGTAGAATAACAAGTGTGAAGGCTTTCGCCTCCACACTAATTAATGACTTAAATGGGTTGGCCGCACGGTGGAGCAAAGGTTAGCATGTCCGTCTCACAGTTTAGAGTTTACTGGTTTGATGCTACCTCCAGCCCTCCCTATGTGGGGTTTGCTTGTTGTCCTCGTGACTGCATGGGTTCCTTCCAGGTACTCCGGTTTCCTCACACAATCCAAAAATATGCACGGCAGGCCGATTGAGCACTCCAAATTGCCCGAAGGTGGACTTAAATAGGATAGAAACAATTCTGCACACTGTTCAAATGCATTACCAGAATAACTAATAAATTACAGATTTCATATTTGTTATTTTCATGTATTCATAATATCAACCATGTCGTGATGAGAATGTAGCAACAACATGAAATGAAACATTCAGTAACAGTTTAACAGTGTGCACTGAGCATATTTCGAGGGAGGGAGGGAAGGCGATTGATCGATCAATAGATAGACACCATTGGGACTACCAGATCCAGACTGATGGCCAACCAGCCTGACAGTGGTGGTAGATAAATATCTGAGGACAACAGACGCGATAGATGTAGCAATACCAAATGATCGCAAAATCCGGAAAAGGGACACAAAAAGCTGGAGAAATACCAAGAGCTGAAGAAAGACAGAGAAAATGTGGACGGTAAAGGCAACAATGATGCAAGTAGTGATATGGGCACTGGGGGCAGTCACAAAGGGATCATTAAATATCACTAACAACTAGAAAATGCAATTTCTGGAGAAATTGCGTGTGAAGGCGAAGACTATGAATCACTTCTTGGGCAATGATGCCGAATGATGTTGAAATGAGTTGAATTACTTGAGAAATGTGGAAAATACAAGTGTAAAACGTAATTTTGGAGAATTTGTGGGGAAAATTTGTAATTTTTGGTAAGTGGGAAGTTGTGTAATATGTAGGGAAATGATGAACAGTTGAAAGTTTCAATGGGTTGAATCAGTTAAAAATTGTAGAATTTAGAGTTGAAAAATGAAATTTTGGAGAATTTGTTTGAATTTCAAATTTGAAAGTTTGGAATTTTTGATAATTGGGAAGTTGTGGAATAGGTAGGCAAAAGAGGAACAGTTAAAAGTTGGAATGAGTTGAATCGGTTGAGAAATGTAGAAATTAGAGTAGAAAAACAAAAGTTTGGAGAATTTGGTTTAATTTCAAATTTGGAATTTTTGTTATGTGGGAAGTTGTGGAATAGGTAGGCAAAAGATGAACAGTTGAAAGTTGGAATGGGTTGAATCGGTTGAAAAATGTAGAATTTCGAGTAGAAAAATGACATTTTGGAGAATATGGTTGAATTTCAAATTTGAAAGTTTGGAATTTTTTGTAAGTGTGAAGTTGTGGAATAGGTAGGCAAAAGATGAACATTTGAAAGTTGGAATGGGTTGAATCGGTTGAAAAATTTAGAAGTTAGAGTAGAAAAACGCAATTTTGGAGAATTTGGTTGAATTTCAAATTTGAAATTTTTGGTAAGTGGGAAGTTGTGGAATACGTACGCAAAAGATGAACAGTTGAAAGTTGGAGTGGGTTGAATCGGTTGAACAATGTAGAAACTAGAGTAGAAAAACAAAATGTTGGAGAATTTGGTTGAATTTCAAATTTGGAAATTTTGGTAAGTGGGAAGTTGTGGAATAGGTAGGCAGAAGATGAAGAGTGTAAAGTTGGAATGGGTTGAATCGGTTGAACAATGTAGAAATTAGAGTAGAAAAACGAAATTTTCGAGAATTTGGTTGAATTTCAAATTTGAAAGTTTGGAATTTTTGATAAGTGGGAAGTTGTGTAATAGGTAGAAAAAAGATGAACAGTTGGAATGGATTTAATCAGTTGAAAAATGTAGAAATTAGAGTAGAAAAACGAAATTTTGGAAAATTTGGTTGAATTTCAAATTTGGAATTTTTGGTAAGTGGGAAGTTGTGGAATAAGTAGGCAAAAGATAAACAGTTGAAAGTTGGAATGGGTAGAATCGGTTGAAAAATGTAGCAATTAGAGTAGAAAAACGAAATTTTGAAAAATTTGGTTGAATTTCGAATTTGGAATTGTTGGTAAGTGGGAAGTTGTGGAATAGGTAGGCAAAAGATGAACAGTTGAAAGTTGGAATGAGTTGAATCGGTTGAAATACCAAGAGCTGAAGAAAGACAGAGAAAATGTGGACGGTAAAGGCAACAATGATGCAAGTAGTGATATGGGCACTGGGGGCAGTCACAAAGGGATCATTAAATATCACTAACAACTAGAAAATGCAATTTCTGGAGAAATTGCGTGTGAAGGCGAAGACTATGAATCACTTCTTGGGCAATGATGCCGAATGATGTTGAAATGAGTTGAATTACTTGAGAAATGTGGAAAATACAAGTGTAAAACGTAATTTTGGAGAATTTGTGGGGAAAATTTGTAATTTTTGGTAAGTGGGAAGTTGTGTAATATGTAGGGAAATGATGAACAGTTGAAAGTTTCAATGGGTTGAATCGGTTAAAAATTGTAGAATTTAGAGTTGAAAAATGAAATTTTGGAGAATTTGTTTGAATTTCAAATTTGAAAGTTTGGAATTTTTGATAATTGGGAAGTTGTGGAATAGGTAGGCAAAAGAGGAACAGTTAAAAGTTGGAATGAGTTGAATCGGTTGAGAAATGTAGAAATTAGAGTAGAAAAACAAAAGTTTGGAGAATTTGGTTTAATTTCAAATTTGGAATTTTTGGTAAGTGGGAAGTTGTGGAATAGGTAGGCAAAAGATGAACAGTTGAAAGTTGGAATGGGTTGAATCGGTTGAAAAATGTAGAATTTCGAGTAGAAAAATGACATTTTGGAGAATATGGTTGAATTTCAAATTTGAAAGTTTGGAATTTTTTGTAAGTGTGAAGTTGTGGAATAGGTAGGCAAAAGATGAACATTTGAAAGTTGGAATGGGTTGAATCGGTTGAAAAATTTAGAAGTTAGAGTAGAAAAACGCAATTTTGGAGAATTTGGTTGAATTTCAAATTTGAAATTTTTGGTAAGTGGGAAGTTGTGGAATACGTACGCAAAAGATGAACAGTTGAAAGTTGGAGTGGGTTGAATCGGTTGAACAATGTAGAAACTAGAGTAGAAAAACAAAATGTTGGAGAATTTGGTTGAATTTCAAATTTGGAAATTTTGGTAAGTGGGAAGTTGTGGAATAGGTAGGCAGAAGATGAAGAGTGTAAAGTTGGAATGGGTTGAATCGGTTGAACAATGTAGAAATTAGAGTAGAAAAACGAAATTTTCGAGAATTTGGTTGAATTTCAAATTTGAAAGTTTGGAATTTTTGGTAAGTGGGAAGTTGTGTAATAGGTAGAAAAAAGATGAACAGTTGGAATGGATTTAATCAGTTGAAAAATGTAGAAATTAGAGTAGAAAAACGAAATTTTGGAAAATTTGGTTGAATTTCAAATTTGGAATTTTTGGTAAGTGGGAAGTTGTGGAATAAGTAGGCAAAAGATAAACAGTTGAAAGTTGGAATGGGTAGAATCGGTTGAAAAATGTAGCAATTAGAGTAGAAAAACGAAATTTTGAAAAATTTGGTTGAATTTCGAATTTGGAATTGTTGGTAAGTGGGAAGTTGTGGAATAGGTAGGCAAAAGATGAACAGTTGAAAGTTGGAATGAGTTGAATCGGTTGAAAAATGTAGAATTTCGAGTAGAAAAACGAATTTTTTGAGAATTTGGTTGAATTCCAAGTTTGAAAATTTGGAATTTTTTGTAAGTTGGAAGTTGTGGAATAGGTAGAAAAAAGATGAACAGTTGAAAGTTGGAATGGTTTGAATCAGTTGAAAAACGTAGAAGTTAGAGTAGAAAAACGCAATTTTGGAGAATTTGGTTAAATTTCAAATTTGAAAATTTGTAATTTTTGGTAGGTGAGAAGTTGTGGAATAGGCAGGCAAAAGATGAACAGTTGAAAGTTGGAATGGGTTGAATCGGTTGAAAAATGTAGAAATTAGAGGTGGAAAACGAAATTTCGTGAAATTTCACTTTTGGAGTTAAAATGTTGAAACGGGTTCAATCGGACAAAAAAAGCAAAAGTTAGCGCCTAATGTAGCTATTTAGGGCAGTTAATGTTGAAATAAGGTCACTTCCGGGTTGATTTGGGTCACTTCCGGTCTATTTGGGTCACTTCCGGTTTGAATAGAGGCACTTCCGGTCAAGCTGAGGTCACTTCCGGTTTATTTGGGGTCACTTCCGGTTTAAAAAGGTCACTTCCGGTTTAAAAAGGTCACTTCCGGTTTGACTTGGGGTCACTTCCGGTATACCTGAGGTCACTTCCTGTTTACCTAAGGTCACTTCCGGTTTGATTTGGGGCACTTCCGGTTCATTCTAGGTTCATTGGGAGCACTTCAGGGTCAATCCAAGATGGCCGCCACACTGGAAGTGGGGGTCAAGGGTTGAATTGTGTAAGCATAGTGGAAGTGGGGGTGAAGGGGTAAATATGGTAAGGATGAGGTGACCAAAGTGAATAGAGTTGGAATGGGTTGAATCGGTTGAAAAATGTAGAAATTAGAGTGGAAAAACGAAATTTTGTAGAATTTGGTGTGAATTTCAAAATTGAAAATTTGGAAATTTTGGTAAGTGGGAAGGTGTGGAATAGGTAGGCAAAAGATGAACAGTTGAAAGTTGGAATGGGTTGAATCGGTTGAAAAACGTAGAAGTTAGAGTAGAAAAACGAAATTTTGGAGAATTTGGTTGAATTTCAAATTTGAAATTTTGGAATTTTTGGTAGGTGAGAAGTTGTGGAATAGGCAGGCAAAAGATGAACAGTTGAAAATTGGAATGGGTTGAATCGGTTGAAAAATGTAGAAACTAGAGGTGAAAAACGAAATTTCGTGAAATTTTGTCGGAATTTTTAACGTGAAAACGTGAAATTTTTGAATTTGGGAATTTTGGGAATGTCGAGAATCATTCCGAATGTGGTTTGAATGTGCTGAATGAGGTGAATTTAAAAGGGGAATGACGTAAATGTGAAATGTCGAATCTGCCATTGAGAATGAATGGGGAAAAATTTGTCGTAAATTCGCGAATTTTGCGAAATCGGAAAATTTTCGGAACGAGAAAAATTGAAGCGCTCATCTCGTGAATATTTGGAATATAATAGTGAATCGGATGAAGTATGTGGAAGAAGAAGCGGGACAAAAAAGTGTGGAGAATAAAATATAATAATAATAATAATAATAATAATAGAGAATGGTGTAGAATAACATATGTGTGAAGGCCATCGCCTTCACACAATAATAATAATAGAGAATGGTGTAGAATAACATATGTGTGAAGGCCATCGCCTTCACACAATAATAGAGAATGGTGTAGAATAACATATGTGTGAAGGCCATCGCCTTCACACTGTCACGGTCGGATGGTGTAGCATGGAGCAGGACGACCAAGTGCAGCTTGGACCAGGGTTTATTGGAGCAACTCAAAAGGTAAACTGACATGACTTAACAAACAATAACTGGCTGACTGACCGGGACGTGGAACAAGAAGACAGCAGGACATGACGGCATCAAGACAGGACGACAGCAACCAAAACCAATGACCAAAACCAATAACAATACCAATACCAAAACCAATACCAATACCAATGATCCGACAGGGAGAGAGGGGCAGACAGGACTTTTATACAAGACAGGTAACGAGAGGCAGGTGGGAACCATCACACTGATCATGGGCACACAGGAGGGGAGGGGCGAGCACACAGACAGAAACCAAGACAGACACATAGTGGAGCAGTTGGGGGCGACGTGACAAAACCCCCCCCACAAGGGACGTCTCCCGACGTCCCAAAAAAAAAAAAAACCATCACAACGACCAGCACTTGGACCCCCCTCCACCACCAGCTCCCGCTGCGACGCCCGATCGTCGTCCGAGCTTGTTCCAGCGCCATGGGCTTGCAGCTGCCATCGGATCTTGCTCCAGCGACGCCGGACTCACGGCCGCCATCGGAGTTCCTCCCGGCACCATCGCCTCTGCGACCGTCGTCGGACTTCGCTGCCGCGACGCCGGACCCGCGGCCGCCATCGGAGTGCTTCTGGCGCCGGCGGCTTTGCGGCCGCGATCGGACTCTGGTGCTGCGGCGCCGGACCCGCGGCCGCCGTTGGAGTGCCTCCCGGCGTCATCGGACTCGCGGCCGCCGTCGGGCTCCACCCCAGCGTCGCAGGACCCGCGAACGTCGCCAGACATCCAAGCCAGCTGCGTCGGACCCGCGATCGTCCCTGGCTCCACTCCCACTGCTGCGGCGCGTGATGGCTCTTGCCGCCGCGCACAGCCCCGCCTTCCGAATGTCGCCGATCACTGTACGGACTTTGTGAGTGGCCGCCGATCGCGGCACAGACTTCCAAGTCGCCGCCCGAGTGCGGTTCGGTTCCCCTAGTTTTTTTTTTTTTTTTCCCCCCCAAGTCACCGCCAGAGTGCGGTTCTGTCCCCTAGGTCACCGCCCGAGCGCGGTTCTGTCCCCTAGGTCGCCGCCGGAGTGCGGTTCTGTCCCCTAGGTCGCCGCCGGAGTGCGGTTCTGTCCCCTAGGTCGCCGCCCGAGCGCGGTTCTGTTCCCTGAAGTCGCCGCCCGAGCGCGGTTCTGTTCCCTGAAGTCGCCGCCCGAGCGCGGTTCTGTCCCCGAAGTCGCCGCCCGAGCGCGGTTCTGTCCCCGAAGTCGCCGCCCGAGTGCGGTTCTGTCCCCGAAGTCGCCGCCGGAGTGCGGTTCTGTCCCCTAGGTCGCCGCCCGAGCGCGGTTCTGTTCCCCAAGTCACCGCCAGAGTGCGGCTCTGTCCCCTAGGTCACCGCCCGAGTGCGGCTCTGTCCCCGAAGTCACCGCCCGAGTGCGGCTCTGTCCCCGAAGTCACCGCCCGAGTGCGGCTCTGTCCCCGAAGTCACCGCCCGAGTGCGGATCTGTCCCCGAAAACGCCGCCCGAGTGCGGATCTGTCCCCGAAGTCGCCGCCAGAGTGCGGTTCTGTCCCCGAAGTCGCCGCCAGAGTGCGGATCTGTCCCCGCGGTCGCCGCCAGAGTGCGGATCTGTCCCCGAAGTCGCCGCCAGAGTGCGGATCTGTCCCCGCAGTCGCCGCCGGAGTGCGGTTCTGTCCCCTAGGTCGCCGCCGGAGTGCGGTTCGGTTCCCCAAGTCGCCGCCAGAGTGCGGTTCGGTTCCCCAAGTCGCCGCCCGAGTGCGGTTCGGTTCCCCAAGTCGCCGCCCGAGTGCGGTGCGGTTCGGTTCCCCAAGTCGCCGCCCGAGTGCGGTGCGGTTCGGTTCCCCAAGTCGCCGCCCGAGTGCGGTGCGGTTCGGTTCCCCAAGTCGCCGCCCGAGTGCGGTTCGGTTCCCCTAGTTTTTTTTTTTTTTGGACGTCGGGAGACGTCCCTTGTGGGGGGGGTTCTGTCACGTCTCGTCCCCAACTGCTCCATTATGTGTCTGTTGTCTTGGTTTCTGTCTGTGTGCTCGCCCCTCCCCTCCTGTGTGCCCATGATCAGTGTGATTATTCCCACCTGCCTCTCGTTACCTGTCATGTATATAAGTCCTGTCTGCCCCTCACTCCCGGTCGGATCATTGTTGTGTGTTCATGTCATGATGTCTTTTGGTTCCTGTTCCTGTCATTGGTAAAGTCACCCTGTCTTTTTGTTTCACGTCTTTTTGGTCAGTCACGTTGTTAGGTTTTGTTAAATCATGTCAGTTGCCGAGTCTGTTAGTTTGCGTTCTTCAATAAACCCTGGTCCAAGCTGCACTTGGTCGTCCTGCTCCATGCTACACCCGTTCTTGACACACACAATAATAATAGAGAATGGTGTAGAATAACATATGTGTGAAGGCCATCGCCTTCACACAATAATAATAATAATAATAGAGAATGGTGTAGAATAACATATGTGTGAAGGCCATCGCCTTCACACAATAATAGAGAATGGTGTAGAATAACATATGTGTGAAGGCCATCGCCTTCACACAATAATAGAGAATGGTGTAGAATAACATATGTGTGAAGGCCATCGCCTTCACACAATAATAATAGAGAATGGTGTAGAATAACATATGTGTGAAGGCCATCGCCTTCACACAATAATAATAATAATAATAGAGAATGGTGTAGAATAACATATGTGTGAAGGCCATCGCCTTCACACAATAATAGAGAATGGTGTAGAATAACATATGTGTGAAGGCCATCGCCTTCACACAATAATAGAGAATGGTGTAGAATAACATGTGTGAAGGCCATCGCCTTCACACAATAATAGAGAATGGTGTAGAATAACATATGTGTGAAGGCCATCGCCTTCACACAATAATAGAGAATGGTGTAGAATAACATATGTGTGAAGGCCATCGCCTTCACACAATAATAGAGAATGGTGTAGAATAACATATGTGTGAAGGCCATCGCCTTCACACAATAATAATAATAATAGAGAATGGTGTAGAATAACATATGTGTGAAGGCCATCGCCTTCACACAATAATAATAATAATAGAGAATGGTGTAGAATAACATATGTGTGAAGGCCATCGCCTTCACACAATAATAATAATAATAGAGAATGGTGTAGAATAACATATGTGTGAAGGCCATCGCCTTCACACAATAATAATAATAATAGAGAATGGTGTAGAATAACATATGTGTGAAGGCCATCGCCTTCACACAATAATAATAATAATAGAGAATGGTGTAGAATAACATATGTGTGAAGGCCATCGCCTTCACACAATAATAATAGAGAATGGTGTAGAATAACATGTGTGAAGGCCATCGCCTTCACACAACTAGAAAATGCAATTTCTGGAGAAATTGCGTGTGAAGGCGAAGACTTTGAATCACTTCTTGGGGAATGATGTCGAATGAGGTTGAAATGAGTTGAATTTCTTGAGAAATTTGGAAAATAGAAGTGTAATACGGAATTTTGGAGAATTTGGTTGAATTTCAAATTCGGAATTTTTGGTAAGTGGGAAGTTGTGGAATAGGTAGGCAAAAGATGAACAGTTGAAAGTTGGAATGGGTTGAATCGGTTGAAAAATGTAGAAATTAGAGTAGAAAAACGCAATTTAGGAGAATTTGGCCAATCGCAGGGCACACAGAGACAAATAACCATTCACACTCACACCTAGGGACAATTTGGAGTCTTCAATCGGCCTACCAATTATGTCTTTGGGATGTGGGAGGAAACCGGAGTGCCCGGAGAAAACCCACGCGGGCCCGGGGAGAACATGCAAACTCCACACAGGGAGGGCCAGAGGTGGAATCGCACCCGCACCCTCCTAACTGTGAGGCAGACGTGCTACCCAGTGCCCACCGAGCCGCCGTAAAGGGAATCCCTTTCCATAAAAAAAAATAATAATCGCAATAGCTGCATTTTGTCAGTGTTTTCCTTTTTTTTTTTCCATTGGTAACCCCTCGTAGCCCCCTTAGCAACACTAGCAGTTTTTATTGTCTCTCTATTCCTCCACCTGGACCTATGGTTGATCTCGGCACTTTGAATTCCTATGCCAAGTCCATCATACGAATGCTTCTTTCATACTTGTCTAACATCGCCTTTTCCAGCTCTATCGTTCTTGCCACTTTCCTCTTCTGCTTTTGTCCTGAGTCTTTCTTGGGACCCATGTTTTTCTCTAGTACAGTGCAGCCTTACAGCGGTCTACCACCCACCAAACAACGCCAACCAGTGCCGACTAGCGTGAGGTAGAACGAGCTCTATTTTGTTTACAATAGCCACGTGTGTCGGGTTGGTTTCCGAAGTTTCTGTGACAAAGATTTCCAGACATTTTGAGTTGAAAACCGAATATGTTGAGTTCCGAGGCAGTTGACTTCCAGG